>NC_143513.1:28108947-28708947 GCF_031878675.1 Megascapheus bottae | reverse complement strand
GGGTGTGGACAGAGCTGTACAGCTTCAGAAGAACGTAAAGATAAAGGTCTATGTCTTTGCAGTTGTTTAATTCTAGAGACATCTGCATTTCTTGCATGGTAGCTACTCCTTTGTTCTATTTTTAATGCTATAAATGGATGCTTCGTGGAGACCTTTATGTTTAAATATATACATTCAATTCAGGTATCCAAATAAATCTTTATAACATTATCCAAATATTTGAAATTTATTCAATGCTAAATAGTAAAATATAGCAATTGTATTTATCTTATTTTTATTTATACCAATGATTCTAAAGTGATGGTTTCTGAAGTATAGTACCATCACTTTAGAATTCAGTAAGTGTTAAAATTATAACCGTTACCCTAGGTCTACCAAATCATATTGACAGGGAGCCTCAGAAATCTGTAGTTTACCAATGCCACCAGGGAATATGCATGCATACAGAAGTCTGAAAATTAAATTATCTATTGGATATGATCTTTGGTTAGATAATTGGATATAGTTATCTTATAAAGCCTAAGTAGTCATATCACAAAATCTCTAGTAGATTATTAACTATCTACACTAAATGAATTTATAAATCCGAGCTATAAGCTAAATGCTGGTGAGATAATGTCTCTCTCTCTGTCTCTCTCTGTCTCCCTGTGTCTGTTTCTGTCTCTGTCTCTCTGTCTCTTTCTCTCTCTGTCTCTCTCTCTCTCACACCCCCCCACACAAGGAATACTTTCTCTTTCTCTGTGTGCATCTCTCTCTCTCTCTCTCTCTCTCTCTCTCTCTCTCTCTCTCTCTCTTTCTCTCTCTCTCTCTGTATATATATATATATATATATATTTATATATATATATGGGGGGTATACATGTTTGTATATATCTGTATATATATTTATTTCCACCTATACCTTCTAAGAGTATCTACAGTACATTCCTGCCATCTAGGTGAACAACATTCATCAATACTTGTCTGAAAAAGAAATCTACTCTGGTTTCCTCTAGCAGGCCCCTCTTACCAAGGTAGAGTAAGGGCAAATGGGTCTTCAATCACTAGAAAATTCCCAACACTGCTGCTTGGAGTAGTAGGTCTGAAAGAGGCTGAAATTTGATTACTGAAGTGTAAAATGATTGCATTTTATTATCAGATCACCAAAACCAGAGGCCAGAGGTTTAGATGCATCAACAGCAAATTAAATCACAAAAAAAAGAACACATAAACTTAATAGTAAAAAAACTGTCAGACAAGGATAATATTAGAACATAAAGGCTTAATATTGAAAAAAAAACTCTCATGGTACTGGGAGTCTTTGCAAATATTAAATTGGCCAGATTAATCACCTTCAAAATAGAAATGCATACTATAAAGGGTTTTCTTTACCTGCTTTATTATTTTAAATCTATTTTTATCAGCTTCTAACAAAAATGATAAAAGACAAACAATACAAGAAATAAAGTCAAAATCATTGTGAAACATGTTACTTAGTTTGAAATGTAAAAGTTGCAATATATGACATTCATAAGAGGGTGTTAAAGTAGACTTATTATTTAATTCTGTAGTTAGGTTGGCCTTGTTAACATATGTAATGCTTTAGCAATTTCAGAAAATTAAAATTGTACTGAAGATAAGCAACAGAATACAAAGGAGTAAAATTATAGTAAATTATAATCAAAATCCTTAAATCATAAGGTAAGAATTTATGAAAGAAAAAGAGAGGAAATTGGAACAAGCAAAATAACAACATTAACACTTTAATTCATCCCTTAGATGATTCTATAAACTATAAGTAGATTAAATTATATAACTGAAAAAGGCTCTAATGAACATAGATGCAAAACTCCTCAATAAAATATTAGCCAACAGAAACCAGGAACAAATTTTAAAAAATCATACACTATGATCAAGTAGGCTTTATCCCACAGATGCAAGGCTGGTTTAACATTCGCAAATCAATGTAATAATTAACATCAATAAAGCTAAGGATAAGAAGGATATGATAATTTCTCTGGACACAGAGAAGGCATTTGACAAAATACAACATCCATTCATGATGAAAGCACTAGAAAAAATAGGAATAAGAGGTACATTCTTCAAAATAGTTAAAGCCATATATGAAAAACCTACAGCCAGTATTATACTAAATGGTGAAAGACTGGAACCATTCACCTTAAAATCAGGAACTAGAAAGGGATGCCCACTCTCTCCACTTCTCTTCAATACAGTGCTGGAATCCTTAGCTAGAGCAATAAGGCAAGAAAAGGACATCAAAGGTATCCACATAGAGAAAGAAGAAATTAAACTATCCCTATTCGCAGATGACATGATCCTCTACTTGAGTGACCCAACAAACTCCACTCCCAAACTTCTAGAATTAACAAACTACTTTAGCAAAGTGGGAGGATACAAAGTTAACCTTCAGAAGTCAATAGCCTTCTTGTACACCAACAATACACAAATAGAAGACCAAATCAAGAAAATGATCCCATTCACAATAGCCCCCAAGAGAATAAAATACTTAGGAATATACTTAAGCAAAGATGTAAAGGAACTATTCAATGAAAACTATAAAAGCCTAACAAAAGAAATTAAAGAGGACACTAGGAAATAGAAAGACATCCCATGCTCCCATGTTGGGAGAACCAACATAGTGAAAATGGCTATACTGCCAAAATTGATATGCAAATTCAATGCAATCCCCATCAAAATCCCAAAGACATTCTTTACGGAAATAGAAGATATAATCCAAAGATTCATATGGAACAAGAAAAGATCTAGAATAGCCAAAACAATTCTAGGCAAAAAGAGCAATGCTGGTGGTATTACAACACCAGACTTCAAACTCTACTATAGAGCCATAATAACAAAAACTGCTTGGTACTGGCACAAAAACAGACCAGAAGATCAGTGGAACAGAATAGAAGACCCAGAAATAGAACCACATACCTATAGGCAACTTGTATTTGACAAAGGAGCCAAAGATATACAGTGGAACCAACACAGCCTATTCAATTATTGGTGCTGGAAAAACTGGGCAGCCACATGCAGAAAACTAAAAATTGACCCTAGCATTTTGCGATGCACAAGCATTCACTCCAAGTGGATCAAAGACCTCAACATCAGACCAGAAACCGTGAAACTGCTACATGATAAAGTAGGAGAGACACTGGAACTCATAGGCACAGGCAAAAGATTCCTGAACAGAATCCCAGGGTCACAACAGATGGGAGAGAGACTCAATCAATGGGACTACCTAAAAATAAAAAGTTTCTGTACAGATAAAAACATAGTCGCAAAAGTAGAGAGACAGCCAACCAACTGGGAAAAGATATTCACCAACAATATATCTGACAAATGCTTAATATCCAGTATCTACAGGGAACTCAAGAAACTAATCCCCCCCAAACCCCAATAAACCATTCACTAAATGGGCAAGGGAACTAAAGAGAGACTTATCAGAAGAAGAGATTATAATGGCAGAAAACCATATGAGAAAATGTTCATCATCTATGGTCATAAATAAAAAACCCTAGGATAACTGAAAAAGGCATTGATTGACTAAATTTGGATTTGAAACAAATATTTTCAAGGCAATTCAAATACATACTGTCTATAAGAAACTCAGTTCAGATTTTTAAATGGATGAAAAACTATAAAACCAAATGTAATAAAATAAATATAATTTCTTAAACTATAAATAGATGCTCATACAGTTCTACAAAGATAGCTGCATATCAGAAGAATATGAGAATGATGTTTTAATGCACTAATGAGTCTCCTCAGAAGAATATAGTTTAAAACCATGACTAAAGAACAAAAAAGTGGCAAAAAAACAGTTCAGTATACTTAGAATATATACTGATTACCAAGATATATAGTCTTGTAATTTTCTCAAAAACATTCTGATTCTAGTTTTAGCAAACATGAGACTCTCATAATGATGCTATAATTCTTCAGGGCATAAAATCAGTTATCTTTTGGCTTACATGAAATTTCATTTAGAAATTCTAAGTATGAACTGAATATGGGGGAAATTGAGAATTTAACTATTTATACCTCATTAGAACTTTAGCTACTGTTGACCATAATGGCGGTGGAAGATGGCGGTGGTTCAGTGTGAGACATACTGAGCTCCTGCCAAGATTCAAGTTCTGGTAGAGTAGGGGACAGTTCTTTACCCAACATTGATCCTAAGTAAGCTTTAGTGCCACCGAGATCACAGTCAGAAAGGAAAAAGGCAGACTACCGGCATGAGAAGACAGCATGGAGCCCCGCCAGCCATGGAGCAGACAGCACTTCAAGGTGGCGCAGACCTGCTAGCTGCAGACAGAGCCACAGAGAGCCTGCACGAGCCCAGAGCCGACATGCGGCCATGCATGGACCTGCCAGCTTCATGGAACCGGATAATCCAGCAATTTGTGAGTACCTCCGAGGAGAAGTTTCCACTTCCGCTCCGGGAATGGCATTGGGAGGGTATCCCCTTCCCCACCAGCTGAGAGCAGCACCAACTTCACTGCTGGCAAAGACCCGGCCAAAGCAATTGGAACCTGAGAGGTGATGCTGACAACACCATCATTCCAACTGGCAAAGAATTTCCCAGAGATCCCTTATCCAGAAATCTGGCCCCAGCACTGCTGAAGTCCATCCCCTGCACAGGCCACAAACCTGGTAAACAAAGCCAAAAAACCACAAAGCCAAATCACAAGAGAAAAAGACATTGTGAAGTGTTTGGATCTCGAATTTAGTGGAGACACAAGTTTGCTATCGTGGCGCCCCCACCAAAAAAAAAAAAAATGAACCCGAAGAATACCTTTTTTTTGTTTTTCTACGCCTTTTCATTCGCATTTTTAGGTGTTCTTATTTTCTCTTTGCCATTTTACCTACACCTTTTTTCCTAATGTAATGATTCATTCCTTTTTTTTTCTCCTCTCTTTTCCCGCATTCCTTCTGTCACTATGGTCATTCCTAGAAACACAGTGACAGCTCTGGGTACAGTCTGAATAAAAATGATATCCATATTGATACAGTCACCTGCTTGTTAAACTCCTGGTTCTCAACCTGAGTATCTCTTGGGTAAGAACAGACAATAGTGAGGAATCTCCCCTCACTTTTTCTTTTTTATTTCTTTGTGTGTGTGTGGTCTGTTTTATTTTGTTGTTGTTTTGTTTCTTTTGTCTTTTTAAAATTTGTACCATTGAGATCTCCTATATCTACCTCCCTCTTTTCTCTATATGTTCTTCTTATTACTCTTCCTATTTTCATAAGTTTTATCTAATTTCATCTAAACTTTCTACTCAAATATTCTACCTGCCTATCACCTTAGTTCACCTTTTCTTCATTCCTATAATAATCTTACACTCATGCATTATTCTTTAACTACGTCCATTTTCGTCTTTCATATTATTTTTCTATCTCTGGTCCTCTGTTCATCCTTCAACTCTTATAATGCATGGATCTACATTTGATGGTGGTTGAGCAATGCTGTGTATCTAGGTGTTCAATTACACTCTAGGCCCAGAGGGACTTAAATACAATAGAGATTGGATTGAGGGGTTTATTGTTTTGGTCATAAATCAGTAATCTATGGTTGTATTAGATATGTATGTAAGTGCACAAAAAAAGGAGAGAGTGATATTACCAATCTGAAAGTACGAACATTTATTGTCAGCCATCTAAAAAGGTCTAGGTTGGTTATATCTGAAAAATTATAATCTTGTTTATTACTAATCTTGCTCCCATTTTCAAATGGGCAGAACAAGAAAGTAAAGAAAAATGTCAAATCAAGGAATAGCATCTCCCACCCAACATAAACAGGCAATGGAGCAGTCAGTGGCAAATCTAGAGGAAAGTCTTCCAAGTGCTATACAAATGCAATTGATAAACCTCATTAATGAAAAGTGTGAAAACATACAGAAAGAGATAAGGGAGGAAGCGATAGCTAAACAAGAGGAAACCATAAACAAGGCGATATGTGAAAAGGGGAAGCCATAAAGGAGGCCATAATAAAGGTTTTTCAAAGAAAAATGGACGAATTCATAGAATCCACTAACAAAAAGGTGACTGAACGTCAACAAATGTCCAAAGACAATAAAGCTGCTGAGCTTACCACTTAAGTGGAAATCAAGGAGTTAAAGAAATCCATACATGATCTAAAATAAGAGATGCAAGGCATCAAAAATGAGCAATTAGAAGCAAGGGAGATGAAGAATAAAGTAGAAAGCTTTGATAGGAGGTTAGACAATGCAGAGGTGAGAATTTTCAGGGTTGAAGATAATTTAATTGTTATAGAGAAAGAACAGAAAATGAGTCAATTCAAATCTAGGAAATATGAGAAAACGCTACAGGAGGTCCAAGATACAAATAGGAAGCCTAATTTAAAGCTAATTGGTATTGAGGAGGGTCTGGAGAAAGAAGTCAATGGTATTAGAAATATACTTCAGGGAATCATCTCAGAGAACTTCCCAAATATCCAGAAGGGCAGGCCCATCCAGATAGAAGAACCTTTTAGAACCACAAACAGACCTGACCAGAAAAAGACATCCCACCGCCACATTATAATCTGAACTGGATCAATAGAGACCAAAGAAAGGATCCTAAAATCAGCCAGGGTTAAGAGAACAATCACCTATAAAGGCAAACCAATCAGAATAACCCCAGAATTCTCAGCAGAGACCATGCAAGCAAGAAGAGATTGGAAGGATATATGTCATGCCCTGAAGTCAAATAACTACCAACCAAGAATACTGTACCCAGCTAAGCTCTCACTCATAACTGAGGAAACAATAAAAACATTCCATTCCAGGGAAAAGCTTCTACATTATGTAGCAACCAAACCAACATTACAGAAAATTCTCAAAGATATTCTACATATAGAAAACCAATACAAATGTAATACAGAGAAAGAAATGGCACCTAAAACTCGGAACATCTAAGTACCACAATAACCGTCAAGACACAGGCCCTAATGAAAGCTTCCAAAAATGGCAGGAACTAAAAAATATTTCTCAATTGTCACTCTCAATATCAATGGACTTAACTCTCCAATTAAACGGCATAGACTATCTAGTTGGATCAAAAAGCAAGATCCATCGGTCTGCTGTCTTCAAGAGACACATCTTACCCCCCAAAACAAACATTTTTTGAAAGTGAGAGGTTGGAATAAACTTTATCAAGCTAACAGCCACCATAAACAGGCTGCAGTTGCCATCCTCATATCAGATAAAATAGACTTCAAACTAAAATTAGTGAGAAAAGATAAAGAAGGTTACTCCATACTACTAAAGGGATCTTTCCTCCAGGAGGACATAACCATCCTAAATCTCAACATGCCTAATCCAGGAACTCCGAACTTCATGAAACAAACTTTACTTTCACTGAAACCACACATAGATCGAAACACAGTGATTGTTGGTCACTTTAACACACCACTCTCACCTATTGTCACAAGAAGAAATGCTCAGCATCTCTGTTCATAAAAGAAATGCAAATGAAAATAACTCTAAGATTCCACCTAATTCCAGTTAGACTGGCCAGGATCAGGCAAACTAATGACAACAGGTGCTGGAGGGGATGTGGCCAGGAGGGATCACTACTACACTGCTGGTAGGAGTGCAAACTCGTTCAACCACTATGGAAAGCAGTATGGCAGTGCCTCAAAAGACTAAACATTGTGCTCCCCTATGACCCAGCAATTCCACTACTAGGCATTTACGCAATTGTCCAGAAACAAGGACATACTAAATCCACTAGCACTATGATGTTCATTGCAGTACTATTTACCATAGCAAAGATATGGAACCAACCTTGATGTCCCTCTGTTGATGAATGGATCAACAAGATGTGGGATTTGTACACAATGGAATTCTATGCTGCTGTCAGAGAGAATGACATCACCCCATTTGTTAGGAAATGGAAAGACTTAGAAAAGATCATATTAAGTAAAGTAAGCCAGACTCAATGGAGCATAGGCCCAATAGTCTCCCTTATTTGTCATAATCAGTAGAAACCTTGGGCTCTCATAGCCGAGATTTACAATAGAGCAAAAGCTGGATACATAAGGCCATATACTATTACGATAAATGAATGGACCTCTAGGATTTAGAAACAAAAGCCATATAATGAATGATTGTTGTCCTTAATGTACTATGTTATCTGTCATCTCTTTTGTTGTCCCTTGATTATCTTATATTTTTACAGTATCTTACTTTGTTATCTGATATATTGGATATATTTGTATTTGGTTATTCGAAATTGGATAGAGAAGGGGGAAAACAAGATGAGGGGTGGAGGTGGGGTGGGGGTGGGGTTGGGGAAATGGGGACCAAGTCATGAGAAAGTGTTTCAATGTATGTTAATTAATGCACCTTCTATCTGGCAAATATAATGTAACCCTTCTATTAATTATAATAAAAATATATGAAAAAAAGAAAGAAATACAAAAAAAGAACTTTAGGTACTGTTTATTAATGATGTACATAATAATTTAAAATCCTTCTATCATCATTTCTGATTTTCCAGATATTTCTGCTTCTGTTTTTTTTCCAGTCCTGGGGCTTGAACTCAGGGCTTGGGCATTGTCCTTGGACAGTTTTTGCTTAAGGCTAGCACTCTGTCACTTGAATCACAGCAACACTTCTGGCTTTTTCTGAGTATGCAGTACCAAAGAATCAAATTCAGGGCTTTATGCATGCTTGCTGAGCACTCTACCACTAGCACTCTACCATGCTCTTGGCCCTATTCCTACGTTTTATAATGCATACTTAATAAACGTCTTCTGCATTTCTGCACTTAAGTCTTCTATTTTTATTTCTGGAATTTTAGCTAATTATTTTGATGTTCCTCACTTTCATCTGAAAATTCAAGTCATACATATTTCGTGAGTCCATTTCATGTCTTTTTTCTTACCTCATGTCGTATTTCTACTTCTTAAGTTTGCAATATACATCTCTTCCTGTTTCTAAGTCATTCTGAAGTGAAAACTCAACACTAAAGTATCACCTCTTCATGTTATCTAATCTCACTGGAAATGATCTCAGTAATTCTTTTTATTGACTACTTAAGCATCACATACTAGCTGGTAGACTTCCAGAATATTTTTCTGGCTGGCACCGGCGCTTAGAGTTACCTAGTTTCATATCATAAAAATAAAGGTTTCCAAAATAATATTTTTTCAACAGTAAACTTGTATGCAATAGAAAGTAATACCTTTTATATTCTTGTTTACTATTCCAATATTCCAATGACATTTCATTTCATCCCTAGATATTTAGTACTCCTGTTACATATACTATTCACCACAGGTTGGTACATATTGATATTCTAAGCTCCAATGTTTCCTATCCATAATCCTCATTCCAGCATTTCCTGGCACAACAACATTTTAGATAATCAGTTATGACTCCTTTTGAAAGAATTGTGCTTTTGGAAACTTGGAGAGAGTTATTCCTAATTATTATTTTTTTTCTCTCAAGGCTAGCACTCTACCACTTGAGCCACAGCACTCCATCTGGCCTTTCCTGTTTACATGGTACTGAAGAATCTAAACCAAGGCATCAAGAATGCTAGCAAGCACTCTACCACTAGACCACACTCCCAGACCCATAATTACATTTTAAAATTGGTTTCTCAGTACAGATTTTATACTCATCAATGCATCAGATGTTCTAGCATTGGTTGACAGACTCAGCAACTTTATAAGCCAATGACTTGGCTTAAGTAAAGATAAAGTCTACCTACAAGCATTTAGAATGAGAAAAGGTACATGAGAATATGGTAAGAAAAAGTATTTTCTGCTTAACAGATTTATTGACTTTCATTGGCTGATTTCCATTCATTCATTGACTGTCTTCCAAATTCCTATAATGAGATCCATTATACGTGGCACATTAAATAAAACATGGCTAGAACTTTGTCAGTCAGTGGTGTATTGTTGGTAGAAGGACTTTTATTTCTCTAGGTGGTACTGGTGAAATCTTGCATTGGATGTGATTTTGTTTTATGTTTTTGCTTTGCTGTTTGCATTTTTGCCATATTGATTAAATAGTTATGGTAAAATGCAAAGCATTCCTTTCCAGTGTAGTCAACATTATGATGTCAGTCTTTCTTCTAAACATTTTCAAGAAACAAATTCAGTGTTAATAAGAACCCTCTATATTTCGATTAATCACCTCATTTTATAGATAAGCTGTAAATCAGATGCTGATCTATTATAAATAAATTATTTCCTACTTGTCTACGGTCATAGGAACAGGAATTAGGAATTGATTCAAATCCATAATATGTTCTGAGGCTCTCAAGTTAAAGAGTAATGTCTGAGCTTTTACAAAGAAAATATATTTGCTTCCCTCTTATAGTCAACAGAACTTCTAACATAAACATGCTGTAACTTGCACAGAATAGAAACATCATCTTTGACCCTTTTGTATTCCAAAATATTTTTTGCAATGGCTGCATTAGCTGCTGTGTTTAGAAATATGGCATGTCACCTGGCATATTGTATATACGCTTGCTTATTTGAAATAGGAAAGGGAAGGTAGGGAAAACAAAATGATTGGGAGGGTGTGGGGGGATGGAAAATGGGGACAAAAACATAGAAGGGGTATCAATGCATGTGAAGTATGCACCTACTATCTGGCAAATATAAGTGTAACCCCTCTATACATTACAATAAAAAAGCAATATGTCATGGGCCACAGCACTTGTGCTATCTGATATTTTATTTTACCCTTTCAAACATGACTGCTGATTTTTCCATATGTTTTTATTGTAATTAATAGAGGGATTATATTATATTCACCAGTTAGAAGGCACATTACTTCACAAATATTGATATCCTTTCTCACGTTTTGGTTCCCATTTCCCTCCCCCGGCCCCCACCCATCATCTTGTTTTCCCCCTTCCCTTTCTATTTCAAATAACCAAATAAACATATATCCAATATATCAGATAACAAGGTGAAATACTGTAACAATATGGGATAAACAAGGGACAGCAAAAGAGATAAAAGATAATATAGGACATTAAGGACGACAATCACTCATTATATGGCTTTTGTTTCTATATCCTGGAGGTCCTTTCATTTAGCATCATTCTGTATGGCCTTATGGATCTAGATTTTGCTCTATTGTAAATCTCTGCTATGAGAGCCCAAGGTTTCTACTGATTATGACAAATGAGGGAAACCATTGAGCCTATGTTCCTTTGAGTCTTGCTTACTTCACTTAATATGATTTATTATAAGTCTTTCCATTTCCTTACAAATGGGGCAATGTCATTCTTTCTGATGGCAGTATAGAATTTCATTGTGTAAAAATACCACATCTTGTTGATCCAATCATCAACTGAGGGGCATCTGGGTTGGTTCCATATCTTCACTATGGTAACTGCTTTGATGGATAAATATTTCCCATGAATTCGGGTCTTAAAGCTCTCATACTCCTTCACAACCACACCTCACCAAAGTTATCATTGAGCTAAGGTAGGAAGGGTTGAAACATCTTCCTGTATGTTCTTGGTAGTTTCTTCTTTTTTCCTTTTCTAATTATTTTTCTTTAAATTTATTTTTATTTTTCATTTTCTTTTTTCATATATTTTTGTTGTAATTAATAGAAAGGTTATCTTATATTCACCAGATAGAAGGTGCATTACTTCACAAACATTGATACCTTTCTCATGTCTTGGTCCCCATTTCCCTCCTTTCCCCATCCCTTCTCTTGTTCCCCTCCCTTCCCTATGCAATTTCTAATAATCAAATAAGCATATATCCAATATATCAGATAACAAGGTGAAATACTGTAACCATATGAGGTAACCAAGGGATAGCAAAAGAGATGACATAATAGTACATTAAGGAAAGCAATCACTCATTATATAGCTTTTTTTCTAATTATGTTAAATTCGTATAAATTAGGAGATGACATTGAACAATTAAATATACCTTTATCGATCACCCTTTTCAACATTCTCACTCATCCCTCCCCAACCCACTCCTTCCATAATGTTTTTTTAATTTTTTAGGATCTACATTGAATTCCTGACTGCTCTCTCCACTTCTTCTCCTCTTCATCTATCTACATCTTTCCCTTTCAAATTGCCAGTTTCACTTGTACCTGTAAACTTTAACAGGTACTTCATTCAACCAAACTTTCTGGCTGACACCAATTGGGAATTCTCAACCCATGAATCGCAGTCTGGAAAGATAACAGGCTCATTCCGTGTGCCTTGTACTGTGATTGATTTTCAGATGCTCTTCAGCCTTTCACTTGCCATATAATTGAAAAGAAAATTCTCTGTTCCCTCAGACTCCACAAGGTGCAAACTTAGAGCCAATTTAGATTTCCTCCTGAATAGACAGAATGCACACACATTATGGAATGTGCTGTGAGTGACAGGAGAGGGCTGAAGGCAGACAGCCGAAGCCCTCTAGACAGTGGAGATAGTAATTTTTTTTTTCTGGAGCACACTGGTTTCCAGAAATAGTCTTACAACAAGCAAGGTTTAATTAAAATACTTGAGGGCTAATATATACAGCAACAATTTTTCATTTTGTAATAAAAATCTTGATTTTCTACATGTATGTATGCTCAGTGATCTTCTACTACCATGCTAGATGCACCCTGAACTACTATGTGCCATGACTTGCATGTTATAATGAAGGTAAACAAGCTAAGATGAAAGGTCTTCTCATTATGTCAGACACAATGGTTTATGAAATAGATACAACTAGGTTTATGGAAATTTAATTACAATATTCTGTATTTCTTCATCATTCCAAGAATACCTGACAAATGGTTAAAAACAATGACTATATTGTTGATTATAAAAGCTCAACTAGAGCTCTAAATTTTGTTTCAAATTTTAATCTAATATTCACTTATTAAATTTTAATCATAAACTGAATCTACATACTTCAACATCTAGTCCTTCAAAAATGTTCTTTGTTTCATAAGTCAATACTTTTATTAAGCTCAAACACTTCTATCAAAAATAACAAAATATTGCAGTCATATGTATATGAGAATGATATATTCCACATGTTATATATGTATATATATTAATAAAATAGCTAGAAAAATCGCTAATAAATTTGGGAACACTCAAAATTTACATTTAACAAGGGTCCTGTAACATAAAATAGGCAAAACTAACAGGAAATACATGTGTGAGAAGAGGTTATCTCACAGATCACTAACACACACACACACACACACACACACACACATATGTATATGTATGTATATATCCTGAGAAACATTACCTAACACTATAGTGCAGATGTTATGAAATCAGAGTACAGAATTCTCTAGCCTTTTTTAGGCATTAAACTTAGATGATTATTCATCTAAGTTGACAGTCTGTACAAGGAGTGCTATTCTATGGTAACAACTCAGAATGTTAGAAAGTTTATGACTTCTGGTATTATGTCAAGAAAACAGAGAAAGTGATAAAGAGTGAAACATTTGTCTTCATTATATGTGAGTTTATTTTGCAGGAAAACATCTAATAATAGTTATAGATAGGTACTTATTTTGGTTCCAGGTGTCTTGTTTCTTTCTCTGTAAAAGAGTGTTGATTATGCTTCAATCTGTTTCTGACAATCCATATTAAGAAAGATATCTAGAATAAATATAGTATGGTCAGATATACACAAAGACATCAGTGTGTGCTGTGCTAACAGAAGTTATGGCAAACAGATTTAACTCGTGTAAAAGATTCAACACTGCTGTATCTCATATTGAAGCAAGCTACACTAGCTACCAAATAGTTTGGAACCTCTTTCCAGCATTTTGAAAACAGGTCATAATTATTGAATTCAGCTTCACATGTTCACAATACCATCTTCATGTACAAAAGCCATATAGAATCTTTTCCAAATACTTCATATTTCTTTCATACTTCTTTCCAAATACTTCACATTTCTTTGGTTGTAATTGCTGTAGTCCAATATGCCTTTTAAAACCATGATGTGACAAAGCCTGAGCATCTTCTATTCAGGTTCAGCTTTCAATGGCTCTTTGAACTCTGTACTGGAGACCTAAAAAAGGAAGAATTGACAGTGTTGCTAGGGGCAACCAAAGAAATGAATTCTATTGTGTAACAGGCTTTCCTTTTAAGGAGATGGTCACTAATGACTTCCATGTGGACATCTCTTATAGCAGATAGTTGTTTTTTCTGAGTCTAATTCTCACTGTCCTCTTTATACTCATTTCAATGAGCTGGGAAGAATCTATTTTAAAAGAAAACTATGACAAACAAACAGAAAAGATGCCAGATGTCCTCTGTGGCTCTATCTTCCAACTCTCTCATGGAAAAATAGAATGACAGTGAAATAGATCATTGCCAGGTTGTCTTAATATCTTTAATAGGTATTATGTAATTTAAATTGCATGATAGAGACATGAAAAAGGATGAACTCTTCTCATAGCATGTTACAGAAGATAAATGGAAGGGATAAACTGGGCACTTGATTTGCATAGCCAGAATTTATACAACTGGTAAATCAGAAGAGTGGAGTGATGTGTTCAAGAGATACACTTGGGTCTCCATTTCTAGGAATTCTTTAAGCTGAATTAATAACAAGTCCTAATTAATGATCAGTCTGTACATAGGGGCAAGTCACTGAATGTTCCCCCTTTTTTTTTCAGGAGAAGGCTTCACAACAGGACTAGGGTGACTATGGATCATCAAACACTGAAGAAATTCTGCCATAAATTCTGTAAAGACAACTGAGCCTGATGCTGTTTCTACCTCCTTCCCCTTCTTTCAGACCAGAACTCATCTGCTGCATTAGAGGCACAGAGTTACTTTGCCATTTGTTTACTTATAGCAAACTGTGATCAAAAGCCCCTAACATAAGCTAAAAGGATGGCTTAGTGGTGCTGACATCTGGTAGATAATGCTTAAATTCCCCACATCCCTACTTTTAGATCCTGGTAGGATAAAATCAATCTTTTTTTTAGTGAGCAAAATGCAATACAATGTAACTTTCTTAACTAGACTTTGTTGGGTATGAACTTTTTAAAAACTTAATACTGTGCTTTTCATAGGGACAACTCTGAACTCATTTAGTTATTTGTTGCTTTATCTGAAGACAAAATGGGCCCATAATGAAAATATGTCAATATTTTACTTGAAAAACTTAATAAGTTTTAAAATTTCCCTCTAACTCAACATTATATAACAATAACTGAAAATCAAAGCAAAATGTATTGCTCAGTATGCATATGAAGAATATTTTAACTTTAATATAGTGATAAAGGTAATAAAATTACATTAACATTTTTCTGTAATTATCTTGCTTTAAAGAATCTCTTTTTATACCACATTCTGAAATGAATACGGGAAAATGAAAATTATCACCATGCTATGACCATCATGGTAACAATGAAAATTTGTTGGTTTAGAGGTTAGAAAATATTTGGAAAGTATTATCTTAGATATCATGAATCTTTTTTGACAATTCATATACTTATATTCAAAGGAGGTCAAATACAATTAGGAAATAACTACAATGAGAGGAAATGCATGCATTTTTCTATTAAAAACCACCTCCTTATGATTTTACTAAAGTTATTTTCATGGTGAGTTTACATTATGAAGAGAGACTAAATTTAAAAAAAAATGCCAATGCTGGGGCTTGAACTCAGAGTCAGAGCACTATCCTTGGGCTTTCTCAACATTAGAGCTCTACCACTTGAGCTACAGCACCACTTCTGGCTTTTTCTATGTAAGTGGTACTAAGGAATCAAACCTGGATCTTTGCGCTTACTAGGCAAGGACTCTCCCATGAGGTCAAACTCCCGTTCCCTAAATCAAATATTTTTAAAGTATAAGTATTGAAGTTAGTGTACGATAAAACAAAAATGTCTAATAAAGTAATTTAGATTAATGTTTATTGATGTTTAAGCCTCAGTTACAAAATAAAATTACTTGACTTCCTATATCAATTTAGATAAACTTCATTTGCACTGTTAACTGAATATCTCTATCCTTACTGTTGGTAAGTCAACTTTTAGGGTAATGGAGAGAAAAATTACACCCAACAGCATATCATTTTAAAATAACTTTGCATTTGATCATCCTCCTGGGATATGTAATATTTCAATGAATTTTCTACCCTGGAAACTAAATGCAAATAATAAGCTCTTTTTAAAGAAAAATATTAATCTGTCAGAATTCTAACTACAAGTCATTATATTCAATGTATGCTGTAAAAACTGAACTATATAAACCTGAGGCTATCGATGGAATCAGGGAAAACCAGGGAGAGCAATGCAGGCAGTGACATTGAGCAAGCCTCATTGTACTCATAGACTCTTTTTTGTAACGGAACCTCCTCTGTACAATTACTTAATAAAAATAAGAAAAACTAAAACCAAATTTCAACAGTAGTTCAGTAACTTGTATTTTTTAACCAAGAAAAATATTGGGCCTGAAGAGATGGTGTATGTAATGGAGAAAGCCTAAACAGTATATGATTCATACAGTTTATAATTTAGGCAATGTATAACATGCCCAGTTTGATTAAAATTACATTAAAAGTATAAACATAACAAAATATTAAAACAGAACAATTACTACACCATGAACTATGTATTTAACTTTTTGTAAATGTCTAACAGAGCCACCTCACATAAAAGAAATCTTTAGTGATACATGGATCTTTGGCCAAAGAAATTGCCTCAATTTTATAACTATATCTTTCATTAACAATACTGTTCATAAAACACTTTTACACTCCAAGGGAAAGGGTGTGGAATGGCCATTGCTCACCTCTGAGAGTTATTCTCACTTTGGATTATAGGCTTTCCCTATCTGGACTTTGATAATATACTCACTACCCCTTCTAGCCCCATGCCATTTTCCTCTTAAATATTATTATAAAAGTATTATTTTCTCACTGTGAAAAATCACTATTACCAGTCTGCCTAATATTATCATATTTCTTTGAAAATCCTGAGTGTTCTATGCCTGTTTATCTTTGTCCTTCTGTAAGTTAGAAAGGAAAGCTGTTTTAAAGAATTGATTTTTAGAACCTATCTTTGATAAAGCAGATATCACTGCACTCCTGTCTCCAGCCAACCTTCCCACTGCACCAAAGTTTATGATTTATCAGGTAGCAAGATCTAGAAACTTGGGTGCAATGTCTGCACAACCAATTGTTCTTATGAACAACAGGTTTGTTGTGCTTGCCATTAGAGATTCTCATGCTCCTCTCACCAATGAAGCACTAGGTTGTTGAGTACAGTTCTGTCCTACCAAGCTCTTTTAGAGTGGGCTAATTTTCCAGTTCTTCAAAAGATCCCAGATTCTATTCAAAGATGCAGGCATCACATTAGTTCCTTCCTGCCCACTTTAACCCAGCAGCAAAACAAATACCATTAAAAAACATATAACTTTCACATATCCTCAAGTGTATGCTAAATAATCTCTAGATTGCTATATACTCCTAGTACATTATAAATATTACACAAATAGTTGTTTGTCATAGTGATTTGTATGGGAAATACTGACAAAATGACGCCTTTACATGTGCAAAATGTGAACATTTTCCATGAGTTCCTGTCCAAAGACCCCAGACTTCCTGCTCTTCTGCCATATGAGAAACCTGTAGACTAGGTTAACTCATAGACAACTAGGTAAAACTTTTGGAAGCACAAAGGATTCCACCAGCATTCTTTGTTTTCGAACTTGTCCACACAGAGTTTCCACAGTTTTGTGGACAATAAATCCGATTTGATTCTATGAGGAGTTTCTACTTTAGTAGGGTATGTGTTTAGGAGACACCACCAATTTAGAAACGATGATTTATATTGTGTTCTTATTTCTGTGATGCAACTAAGAAATGTTGGATTTTGAGTGCATTGACTTTATTCACAGTTACAATCTTGTGAAGACTCTGCCTGCCAATCAAGTAAGCAGAAATCTTGAATTTCCATTAGAAATTTTAGAAATAAAAAACAGACAATTTTCTGTAAAAACTTTGTTTTCACTTGGGTACTGGTGGCTCAGGTTTGTAATTCAAGCTGCTCAGGAGATCCCAGATCAAAGCGTGCCTGGGCAGGAAATTCCTTGACTCTCTTATCTCCAATTAACAATCAAAAAAGTTGGAGTGACATGAGAAAGGGTATCAATCTATGTGAAGTAATGCACCTTCTATCTGGTGAATATAATGTAACCCTTCTATTAATTACAATAAAAATATATGGGAAAAAAAAACTTCCTGTGAAAAAAAGCTGGAGTGGGGCTGTGGCTCATGTGGTAGAGCACTGGCCTTGAACAATAAAATGAGTAGCAGGAAGTAGAAATAAACTTTGGAGGGAGATAATGAGTGGGGTCACAGAAATCTAGAGAGAAGAGTTGAGCAAATGCAGTTTTTATGTTTAATATACATTGTGAAAAATTGAATTATAGTACCTGAAGATAGGGAAGAGATAGGGAAAATGTAGGAGAATCATGGAAGAGGTAACATTGACTAAGATGCATTGTACTCATAACCTGACTATGAAATTATACAACTATTTAGTCACAAAATATAAAAGTGTTATACTTTCACAACTTTAAATATACAAAGCTAACAGTATTAATAAGGCAGGAATATTAAAAATGTTAAACGAATTTAACTGTGTCATATGTATATATCACTCATCACTAATTGTATGATTTCATGAGGAGTGCAAATAAGGTACAATTTTATATCATAGGTTCAGACAATGAATATCTACATCTATAAAAACACAAAATATACTGCCAATAGCATTCACTAATGCTAATGAATGCAAAGCACAGCAACTGAAACACTTGAGTCTAATGAATCATAAACGATGTGGAACACACCATCATAATATTTAAAAGTATAAATTGTAAGAACTGATGAATCGATCTAAGCCTAAACACTTTCCATATATAATGGAATATAATGATAATAGTTGGATATTTTTAAAAGTTTAGATATGTGCCATAGGAAGGGCTAGGGAAGACAGATTTGAGCAGCCTCCGGGGTTCACCCTGTGGTTCCAGTACAGTATGAAAATAGTCCTGAAATTATGGAGGGTGCCAAGGAAGAAGAGTCAAGCAAATTTGATTTCACATGTAGTAAATTTTAAATAAGTTGAAAAGCCAGCTTTAAAAATTTCAATGGAATTACCCATTTACAAGGACCAGGAGAACACTCTTGGGGATTCTGGTGCCACTGAATTACATTCAAAATCACAGACTTCACTTCCTCACTTTTTGACTAAATAACTTCCATGTAAGTCAATTTTAAAGATATCAAAATTGATTACATCTTGATGAAACACCAAGTAATAACAAAGGAAGAAATTCTGCAGAACTTACTAGTAGACAATAGTTGAGCAAGAAATGGAGTGCAAACTTGTTCAACCACTATGGAAAGCAGTATGGCAGTTCCTCAGAAGACTAAACATAGAGCTCCCCTATGACCCAGCAATTCCCTCAGTTGATGAGTGGATCAACAAGATGTGGTATTTGTACACAATGGAATTCTATGCTGCTGTCAGAAAGAACGACATCGCCCCATTTGTTAGGAAATGGAAGACTTAGAAAAAATCATATTAAGTGCAGTAAGCCAGACTCAAAGGAACATAGGCTCAATGGTATCCCTCATTTACCATTTCCTTAGTTCTGCTTTAATTTCCTTTTTCAGGGTTTTAAAGTTTTCATCAAAAAGGTCCTTTACATTCTTAGTTAAGTTAATTCCTAGGTACTTTATTTTCTTTTCAACAATTATCATCTTACATTGTTGCATATTATTTTGGCATATTTATCCTTTAATACATAAAAAAATTCTAAATGTTTTACACAGTGATATTTAGGTTTCTTGTGAAAGATTTGTGCATGTAAGTAAAACCCTCTATTTAAATTACTATTTTACATAAATTTTATACAAATTCAACCAAAAATTCTAGGAAAATTGCATATATGTACATATGCATGTATATACACATATTGAAATATCTGGTATACTATTACAGTATACATTTAACATATACAACATAATCATATAAACATGTTATACATTAGATATTGCAATGAGTTGTATGTATTGTGCATTTGCATTAGGCTATATTTGAAATGTATACTGTATATGCATGTACATGTATATGCACAGATATATATGTATCCTATTACTAATAAACAAGGCACTGGAAATGTGACATTTTAACTGGAAATACTTATATTCAATGTTACATAAATCATAGCCATATCTTCCTTTCTGTGCTTGTGTGATTCTCCTTCGGTCTTTTCTATCTTAAACTCACTGAAGTTTATATGTGTCACAATTTCAATAATGAAGGAAGAGAACATTAAGTCTTACTTTTCTGGGATTTTTATTTCTATTCCTGCATAATTGTGGTTTTAAACAAATAGATATAGTCTACTTTTTCTACTCTTTTCTGTATATGCTATTATTTTGTCTAAAAGGTGACCCATCACTATTTTTATTTCCATAACAATCTAATGCTGTTCCACACCCAGTGCAAGCAATGTTAATTGTTATTAATCTGCTAGCCAATGCCTTCAGATTCGAACTTGTCTTAGAACTGTTCCTCTAAGGCATTAAGCGTAGAACACTATAAAATTCTCTTCATCATTTCTAAGCCACTGTTCTTTGAATATTTTATTATTTTAAGTAATTGTACTTAGGAGTTGTCATTCACTGAAGCAGTTCATAAATACTGTGCATTTTGTTCAGTACCACTCTCTTCAACATTCTCACCCTCCCCTCCCAACTCATCCCTTCTCTTTTTTAGTCCCTTTCTTCATCTTAATCTCGGGTAATGTGTTGAACGTTTTTGCTACTAAACAAAGCAGTTTATATGTATAATGCATCTTGATCTGTCACCATTTCAACATTTCACCCACTTATACCCAGTTCTTTACTTCTATTTCTGATGTGTGATATAACTGCTTGCATTTTCCCTCCCTTCTCAATTCCTTTTCTCTACCTCATCCTCTTAGTGTACCTGTCCTCTCTTGCACCTACCCATTTCCTGGTGCTTAATTTATTGGGCTTTGACTTGGACATTTTAAAGAGTTACACTATTTTGCTCTCCATAGAGCCTACCACACTTGAGTTAATTTATTTGTAACCCCTTGTCTATCACCAGTGTGTTTACTTATAGATTTATAGGCACATTCATTCTAGCTACCACAAACGAAGTCTTGTGAACCATATTCTTCTTTATTCACATAAAATATCCTCAAGGACAAAAGAAGTAACCTGTTCTTTAATTCCCAACTTGCCAGATTGGAAAGGATTCAAGTTTATAAGAAAATATCAGAGGCTAATGAGGGAATAGTGCAAGTTAGAATTCAAGATGTAAAATAATTTATCTTCTATAACTCTTTCTGTAAATTGAATGCAAATGTTTTACTCACACACTATTTGGAACACATGGAAACTGCTGCCCTAACTGAACCATTAATTCTTTAGAAACCCATATAGGGAAGGGATAACAAAAGCTCTGTCTTAATGCTATTTCAGAATAGATGTTAAAACAATCCACCTTGTTGATTTTGTAGATGAGAAAAACAAGGTACCGACACATAAATTATATATTCAGTTTCATCAGTTATAGTGGTTGCAGAGATCGCTAGAAGTGACCTATCCTGTCTCTTGCAACTGTGTCTTGAATACTTCAGTTTATCAAATCTGTCACTACAACAAACATGACATAAATTAACTTATAAAGAGGAAGAATTTGTTTTGACTAATAATTTTGGAAGTTTCAGTTCATGATGGGTTGACTTCATTGGTTTTGCAAAGTACCTTTGCAGTGTGCAAGTAACAAAGCAGAACCTTTCAACTTATGCCCATGCAATGAAAGCGAAAGAGAAAAGATGGAAAGCGCCTAAGATCCCAATATTTCAAGAATGCACCCACAAGATTTAACTTTCTTCCTTTCAATTTCCTAAAGATTTCATCACCGCCCTGTGAGCTGGAAACCAAAGATAGCTCATTCTAAGTTAAGCCAAAGGCTGTGCATAAGAGCTTAGGTTCAGTCTATCATCGAAAATATAATTATTATTGGAAAATACAAGTGTAGCTCAGAACTGTGGCTTTTATTAAGCATAAATATTTGGATAAAAGATAGCATGCTGTGGCTAGAAGGAGCATATGAGTTTCCTTCCAAAAATGGAGCACTTCTAAGACTATTATGGGAAAATAATAAAACCAAAATACTTCTATACATTTTGCTTTCTTGATTAATCTCACTTATGAAACGATTATAGTAAAAATTTTGAGGGTGGAATTCAGTATTCTGAATATCTAGTAATTTTAAAGTTTTTAATCTTACTCAATAATTATTATGTGCTTTACTCTTTTTGAGACAAAACTTCTTTGTTGTTGACACATCAATTCATTTTAAAAAGGTTTCACTTAGGTCATCCTAAAAACAAAGACTGAAGAAGGCTTCGAAGAGACATTCCTATGGAGCAAGAGACACAAACACAATTCTCAACAAGCTGTTTTCTCATAGAATATCATAAATTCACAATTTTCTAAATAGATGAAAAGAAAGCAGGGAGGCAGAAGCTGGGCAAAGCTTAGAGGGGGAGGAAATATATTTTATCTCCAGTCTATAAATCTTTCCAAATGTACATAATCTTCTAAATACAGAAAAATACTTCAGAAATTTTTTGATAAATGTTAGACTTTTATGGTTTCTTTTTCTAGACAAACACCTCCACATGCTCAGTTCTGATACACAAAAAGATGCCTCTCTCAAAGCTTCTGCAAACATTTGCTATTCCCTACTGAATGCCAACTGTAGCGAACATATGGCACCATCAACCAAGGCGTCCAGAATCACTGCTTACACAGATACATCCACTTTCATCTGTCTTGTTATTCCAGTTTAATGATCTAGTCTTGGCTAACTCCTCTGGTATTTTCCAGTAGGAGAGACAGAAATCCAGTCACAAAATCCCATTTTTTTTCAATATAGTTTTAAATGAAGAAGTTCACACCATCATCTGTATCAATATTGTGATGCTGTCTCTAGTTCTGATCAGTTCTCAAATGCAATTTCTATTTGTAGATGCTGACTTGGAATACACAGTGATACTATGCAAACATCAATATGCTATACATACAGCCTGTAAGGAAAACCCACCGAGAAGAGTGGAGAAATTCAAGTCTCCATTCCTCATTTTATAAAGAAGAAATATTCCTTAGCAAAATGATAGTTTTTCATTTCCTTCAGTGGATTGCTTTATTCATGGAGTTAGCAGTTAATGATTTCTAATACAAAGAAAATAGAAATAGTACATTTTACAATCTACTGTTAAAAGGAAAATGTGATGTACATGTTCTGGCAAGATGAAATCATAATGATAGCATCAATGCAGGTTTGATGTTGTGAATTGCCTCTAGGCCAGATGATTGGCTTAACAAAGTGTTTTATATGTTAGTTCAATCCAGTTTCATAATGAGATCCCTACTAGATATATGCTAGAAGTAGTCCCATTTTATTCATGATGACAGACTAAAAATTATACAATATAATATATCTGAAAATTAAAATAGATTAATCTATTTAAATCTAGAAGTACATCAAGCATATGTGATTATATATACAATATATAATGTATCAACATTGGGCTGGGAGTTTGGCCTAGTGGTAGAGTGCTTGCCTAGCATGCACAAAGACCCGGGTTCGATTCCTTGGTACTCATACATAGTGGTGCTGAGGCTCAAGTGGTAGAGCTCTAGCCTTGAGAAAGTCAAGGACAGTGCTCAGGCCCTGAGCTCAAGCCCAGGACTGGCAAAAAAGGGTAAATAATATATCAACATGCGTATGTGTTCATATTCATATCTAGTTTATATACCATATATGTAACATACATATACTAAATGTTACATGAGTATATATAATATGTGTTATACATGTGTGCATATAGATACAGAAATGCACTGTCTTCTATGTAACTTTCATGTAAAATTAAGCATATTTCAACTTTCCTCCTACTCTTCTTCATTGTTTATGAACACTTTTTACATAACATTAGAGTATTATAAGGTGTGACACTGATCATGATGTGGTTGAATGGCAACTATTTAAAGATCCAGAAAAATAAAGCTAAAATAAATAATTAATGAAGCCTGCATATATTCATTTGTATTCTAGAGTGGGATCATAGAAACTCAGGAATATCAATCTCACCAGTGGTTGATGGTTTTCTCATTAATTTTTGGCATCTAAAAAAGTTCTTGAACTATAACCTTCGGTATTCAATCAATATGATTTGATTGGCATATTGATTATTAGAGCTAATACTCTACCCTTCGGTGCCTAGAACTGTTCATAGTAGATAAGAAGGCACAGAAATGGAACCTTATTATGCAAGCCTAAATATATTCTGAAAATCCGGTCATGCTGATATTGCATTATTTTATCGTCATACTTATTGTCACTAATTTTAGATATTTCCTGCCACGGGGTTATACTGACATTATTAGAACACAGCAGATAAACTTTGCAGGGCTTTATCCTAATTTTGAAGGAAAGGTATGTGCATAACAAATGACACAAACACTATAGATGGGTTAGAAGCTGCACAATGTGTCCAGGAGGATTTGTGGAAGGCAGAGTGCCCATCTACATCTCTTGAGGCTCTGGTAAAAGCCATTGTCCAAACCTGCTGAACTAGGAACATCTATTTTGGGTTCTAGGTCAGAAAGCTTCAGCTAATTTGCCTCTGAAATTCTCTGTTCAGGGCTAAAATGAGCGACTGCTGATGAAATGCTAGTAAGGTCATTGCCGGTTCTGATATGATCAGCCCAAACATCAAAATTATCATCATGCTTTTAACACCAGGCAATAAATGCTATGCCATCATGTTGTTAGAGATAATAATCACTGAAGTTATAAACACATCAAACTGCTTGTTTTATCTGAAATAGTCAATGAAAAGTCAGTTTTTCTTTTGCAGACCAGATAGCAAGAAGATAAGGCCAGAAAAGACAAAGCTATGAGCTTCCCCCTGGTATCATGTCATGCCAGGAAGCATTTCTAACCAAGTGGCTTGAGACTATAGAGATGACTAGAGTTCACAGACAATTCTCTCAATATACTCTTTTAAGATTTTTTTTTTAGTATTTTCTACGGAGCTCTCAAAGGTTGTATTTATTGGATATCTTTTTTCTCAAGTGTTGTACTAAATACCTTAGAGCATTTTGTCTGATATGCATAATAGTTTTTCAATGAATACACCATACTAAATCAAGGCTTATAATGGTTAACAGATTCATTGTAATTCACAAATATCAGAAAGGAGAGGGTGTTGGGTGCCAGTGGCTCATGTCTATAATCCTCACCATCCAGGAGGCTGAGATCTCAGGATTATGATTTGAAGGCAATCCAGGCAAGAAAGTCCATGAGGGGTTGGGGATTTAGCTCAGTGGAAGAGCCCATGCCTGGCAAGTGCAAGGCCCTGAGTTTGGTCCTCAGCTCTGGGGGAAAAAAAGCAAATCCATGAGACACTTTTCTCCAAATAACTACTAAATAGCCAGAAGTGAAGCAATGGCTCAAAGTGATAGAGTGCTAGTCTTGACCAGCAGAAAATCTCATGGACAGTGCCCAGGCCCTGAGTTCAAGCCTAAAACCTACATGGAGAGAGAGAGAGAGAGGGAGGGAGAGAGAGAGAGAGAGAGAGAGAGAGAGAGAGAGAGAGAGAGAGAGAGAGAGAGAGAGAGGGAGAGGGAGAGGGAGAGGGAGAGGGAGAGGGAGAGGGAGAGGGAGAGGGAGAGGGAGAGGGAGAGGGAGAGGGAGAGAGAGGGAGAGAGAGGGAGAGAGAGGGAGAGAGAGGGAGAGAGAGGGAGAGAGAGGGAGAGAGAGGGAGAGAGAGGGAGAGAGGGAGAGAGAGGGAGAGAGAGGGAGAGAGGGAGAGAGTCAGAGAGAGGTGGTGGGGTTAGAATGAGAGAGAAAATAATTGCCAAGCAGAAGTACAAAGGCTCATTTATTTTGAAATATAAAGGGCCCCGCCTCCACACGGCTAACCAGCAGTTATGAGTGTAGGGCCTTTAGGAATGGTAATATTGTCTTTATATTATTAGAAGATAAAGAATTCAGAACTCTCCCTCTCCACCAGAAAAAATGCAGTCAGGTGATGGTCACCAGTAAAGAACCCAAAAGAATCTGATCTAAGATTTCTGATATCTCAAACTGCAAAAACAAACATTTGCTTTTAAAATTACCCAGTTTTTCCTTCTTAAAAACTAGTATTACTTTGTTCATAATGCCAATAAAGTTTAATTTGTATCCTACTTATTTAAATATGACTATCACAACATCTTACCATGGGTTTTAATATGGAATCATGACATTAATTTTCTTAAAATATATCCTTCCCCAACGTATCTGAGCTGCCACGTTAGGAAAGCAAACATGTACCCTCTCCCTTACAGCTCCAACTCAGTCTTTTTCTATCTGCCTCTTTCATACCTCTTCAAATTCTGGAAAAATTTAAAAAAAAACCTATTGACAACTTACAAATTAATTCAATCTTAACCTTTTGTCTTGCTCTCGTTCTCTCTATCTCTCACATACACACGTTCAATTTAAGCAAAATGCATTTAGTGGGTGCTTATCATAGTTCTATGTAGATGTTTTACAGGGACATTTATGATCTAATCTGTGAGCCACAGCCAATGTTGTCATGAATGGGATAAGTGTAGAGTAATGCTGTATTTAAATAAAGTTTCTGGATATTCTGAGTTTTCATTATGCTGTTTTGTGAAATGTAACTTGAATTTTTATTTTCTTCTTCTTCTGTTGCTGTTGCTATTGTTTTTGTTGCTGAGGCCAAACTTACTGGATCGCAAAAGATTACAGTCCTTTATCATGTGCCTGGTGACTATTATTAACAATGTTTTTTTTATGTTGCAGAAATGAGCTACAGAAATAATAACATTATTCCTTCTAATTTCTAAAAGCAAATGAATTATTTTTCAAGAAGCAACAATTACTTAATTTTTTAAAAAAGAATACTCATTAAACTAATATTCCTGTTAATTGCCACAACATCGTTCCACACAAAGAATTTTTAGTTTTACTTCTAACCTTCCATTAATCAATTCATTTTTTGAATTATATTAAAGTTTTTATTCTTGTAGATAATAGTGTGTGGCAATTAGTAAAAAAAAAATACCATTATTTCAGAATGGTGTGTGGTGTTGAAAAGAAAAGGAAAATCCAATCCTAAAGTTTTCTACAATGAGGCAAGAGGGTAGAGAGCAAAGCTTTACTCCAGATCACTAATTACAGTCCTGCTAGCAACAATAGTTACCCAGATTTCCATTGTATTTCATATTAGAACAAAATTATCAGATTCTTAGTCTCTGAGTCATTTTTTTATGCACCACTACTTCTATTCCAGCTACCCTCTTTGTTTATCATGTTGTCTCCAGGTAAAAGAAAGACAACCATGAGGAGAATATGCTAAAGCCATTCTAAACAAAATCCTTGTGTCTTATACCTGCAATCCTAGCTACTCAGGAGCTTCAAATCTAAGGATCATGGTTGCAATCCAGCCCAGGCAGAAATGTCTTGCAACCCAGATTCTTATTTCCAATTAACCAGTGAAAAGCTGGATGTGAAGGTGGGAAGGTATGATGACTCAAGAGATAGAATTGTAGCGTTGGGTGCGGGGGCGGGGCAGGTGAGAGGTCCCAAGTTAAAGTTCTAGTGCACACTGGCTCATGCATGACCAAAACATTTGATTTCTTCCTAAAGAATATTTCATCTTCATATGTTGTTCTTTTATGCCACAATACATTCACTCCTGCTCTAAGAATCCTCACTGCTAGGCAGATAGAATATTACAGGGAGAGATAAAGGCCATTGTAGCAGTGTCCCCAAAGGAGAGGCTGAGGAATAGGGGAAAAAAAGCAGAGCTAGAAGAACCATCTGTTCTCCTTATGTAGCATCCAGCAAGACATCTGTAATGGGATTAACATCATTCCTTCTGTCTGAGTCAGGACTGTCCCTGTGTCACCTGCTCAATTACTCCATTTAATTTGTTTTTCCAGTGATAGATATGTGATTTGATTTAAGACCATTCTGGGGAGTCAGCTGTGCATGCTCATAGTAAGAGGGCAGCTTATACAAATAGGAGTATAATGTGGCACAGGGAACATTTCTGCTGGACAAAAAAAGAAAGCTGAAATGCAAAAATTGTGCCCTTTTAAGAGAATTATGTGTATTGATGATCTGTGTACTTTTCTTCTGATTCTTAAAATATGGAATTGAACTGGGCACTGGTGGTTCATACCTGTTAACCTGGCTACTCAGAAGGCTGAGTCCTGGGAATTTGGTTCAAAGTCAGCCCAGGCAGCACAGTCTGAGACTCTTATTTCCAATTAATTATCAGAGAGAGAGATAGAAAGACAGAGAGAGAGACATGCAGAGAGAGAGACAGACAGAGATAGAGGCAAACAGAGACAGAGACACAGAGAGACAGAAAGAGGAAGAAGAAAAGCTGCAAATGGAGATATAGCTAAAGTAGAACAGCACTAGTCTTAGGTAAAAACATTTCAGAAACAGTACCCACAACTTAGACTTGAGTTCAAGACTCAGGACAAGGAGAGAGAGGGAGAGAAGGGGTGTAGGAAGGAGGGAAGTGGGGAGGGTGGGAAAAAGACAGACAGGCAGAAAGAGACAGAAAGGGAGACAGAGAGAGAGACAGAGAGAGAGAGAGAGAGCGAGAGAGAGAGAGAGAGAGACAGAGAGAGAGAGAGAGAGACAGAGACAGAGACAGAGACAGAGACAGAGAGAGAGAGAGAGAGAGAGAGAGAGACAGAGACAGAGAGAGAGAGAGACAGAGAGAGAGAGACAGAGAGAGAGAGAGACAGAGAGACAGAGAGACAGAGAGAGACAGAGAGAGAGACAGAGAGAGACAGAGAGAGAGAGAGAGAGGGAGAGAGAGAATTTAGGGAATTTAGGATGGGCTATCATGAAGCATGCATAAACTTCCTTCCAGAGAAAGAAGTGAATAGTATTTAAAATCCTAATAACATTCTCTTTCTCGTAGTACTGCTTTAATTAAGATAGAATTCCAATTGCACACATGTTGTTAAAATATAGAAATGCAATAGAAAATAACATGTTCACTCCCTCAATGGCCAGTTTGCAAGATGAAGTAAAGTACACTGTGTTCTGCGCCTTGGTTACTAATTCTGTGTTTTAAAATAGACATGTGAAATGTGTTAAAATTCTGGGATGTTTCTATTCCTCATGCCTTAGCAGCCATTTACTTCATGGAGACAGGATGATAAATAATATTAATCAGTTCCATTTCAATGGCAGGAGTAAATATCTCAGGTCATATACAATGGTGCGCTGTTTTTACAAATGTTGCCAGAGATAAATGAGTGTATTTTCCATATACAAAGTCTGAGCAGACTTTCCAAGGCACCAATAAATAATGAATCTTAAATATTTTATGACCTCAATGTGAACACTTCAGAATCTCATTAACAAGTCCCATGGTTTTCAAATGCTTCTACAAAATTATTTTGCAAGTTCCTTCTAAATCCACTTTGACTAAAAAGTGATATTGCTTTAAAATACTATAAGAGTATCTGGGATAAAACAATTCTTACATTCTTGCTTTTTAAACAGAAATATAAGTCATGGATGTAAATACATAAAGGATAATAATTAAAATATAAGCTGTTCTTGGGATATAACTTAAGACAGCACATTTAAAAAATCTTATCCTCTAAGCTTGTCTTCCAGTGCATTTCAAATCAGTGTTTGTTTCTTTTCTTAGAGAAGTTCATGAATCATGTGGCCTGGTTTATGTTCCTGTTCTACGCAAAATAACAGAATGGGCTTGATTTTCATTTCACATTAATTATCCTCTGGTTAGGATTAAATTATCATCTTTCCTTCTGAGACCATCTTCCATGCAGGCAGACAGAGGCCCTATGTATGTCAATTTTGAACAAGTACTTAGAGTACAATAAAGTGATACCAAGCATGTTGGCAAATGAGCAGCTGTAAAAACCAATTAATATTTTGAGAGGGACACAGACTAGTCACCATATCTGCCTCCAGGAATTTGCAATTTCATTCAAATGCAAATGTCAATCGAAAACAGTATCAGTTGCCCTGTTAATAATATTTACATACTCACCAACTATAGACAGGTCACAGTTCTCTTTCTAATAGGAGAATGTACATGGGTATCATTCCTGACTCTTTGTTGAAACATCTCTATGTATCCTAAGAAAACATCCTAGCAAGATTTGTAATATGATGAACATTTTATCACATTTATCCCTTTACAAACTCTACCATATTCAACTGGATACACTTATGTATTGTTTAAATGTAGACACCTATTAACTCTGTAATTGTGGGCCCATAGTTCATGCCCCCACCCTACTTTATTTGCAAAAATTAAATACTCTGGAAAAGAACATCTCACCTATTTCCCATCCACTTGGCAATCTATGGTGACTTCTACTTGGCATTATCCACAGTGTTTCTTGAAGAAACGTTCCAAATTGGTAGAAGAGGCTAACAACATCATTTTTCCATTTAGTCCCATTCCTTTTTCTTACTCAGAGAACCATTATAGTAAGTTTCTATTCTCTTTCCTGTACTTTTAACCTTCACCACAGTTTCAGATTCCTTCAAGTCAGGTATCTCCTGTATTTATTCCTACAGTTGCTACAACCTATTACCACATAAGTAATGGCTTGGAACAACATTTGCATATGAAGCTCTACTACTTCAACTATATTCCAGAATATACTCTTGGAAGATAGTTGCCCTGGAAGTTTCACCTAGAGACCTCAAGGAAAAAGCCATCATTTTTGTTCTAGTTCAGGCTGTGTACAATTGGTTCATTTTCCACTCCTCACATGACTCCCAACTACTTTGGTGCCCTGTCTCCTTGTACTTTAGAATACCTTAAGTTCCCTCTGATAAATCTTCTAATAATTATAGAAAATATTAGCCTCCTAAGTGTCCAGAAGCATCTACCAAGCTGCAAAGTTTTCACTCAATTATGTCTACAAAATGCCTCTGGTAATAGTAGGGGAGAGAGGCATAAATGTTCAGAACTAAGGCTTGGAGTCTTGGAGGATCTCATTATTCATTCTACCTTCTCATCTGAAAACAAAAGCAACTCAACTTTTGACATTACAATGGCAACATAGCTCGATCTCTATGCCATCCTTGGCATAATTGTTGCTACTTATATGAGAGACTTTTTCCCTCTATCTCTTAAACACACACACTATTTCCTTCTTGTCTCTTAAAACAATTCTAACCCCATGTCTTATGCAGATCACATAACCAAAATCATAGTCAGTGATGTCAGAATTACTGACTCCTCAAACATCCTGTCTACAGCCTGGGCCCAGCAGCAACACAGAGGCTGTACTTCCCTTCTTTGGTCCTTTCTTTAGGAATTTCTGTTCTCCAGATACCTGCACATCTTCTCAGTGTTCAGTATGTTCATTTTTTGTCTCCTTAACTTTACAGCTCCCAGAGCTCAACCTTTGAATCATTCCCTTATCAATCTCTGATCATGTCCTTGGGCATTTCATCTAGATGGTGATGTGAAGCATTTCCTGGGGTCAGAGCCTATACATGTCACCTGGGTAACACTGTAGGAATCAGCTTTCTGGCACTACAGCAAACAACCCAAATAAATAATGAAAAGTAAAAGATAAGGATTGTTCTAGCACACAGTGTTGGATGTACCAGGATGTATGATAGGGCAGATTCCTTGCACTGGATTCCTGGCAGTTCATCTTAGCAAGAGCAAGGGACACAAAGAAGCCCTTCACATCACCACAGGGAAGTCAAAGAAAGAGGAAGACACAGGCAGGTGCTGGTGATTCTTGCCAGTAATCTTAGCTACTCAGGAGGCTGAGATCTGAGAATCACAGTTCAAAGCCAGCCAGGGCAGGAAAATCTGTGAGAAAACTGGAAGTGGAACTGTGGCTGAAGGTGGTTGGGTGGATCGCTAGCTTAGAGCGAAATGCTCAGAGACAGAGCAGGACAACAGCCAGGCCCTGATTTCAAGCCCTAGCACTGGAAAATCTAAAAAACAAAAAAAGAAAAAGAAAAAGAAAAGGAAGACAGGAGGGTTCTATAATCCCATGTGCGTCCCAATTGACCTAAATACCTTCCACCATCCACCTCTGAAAAGTTCTTCTACCTCCTAATAGAAGTAAGGTGCAGGTCAAGCTTTTAATATGTAAGCCTCAGGAAATATTATTGGTCCAAACTATAAGCACAATTCTAAGTTCTTCTTTGATTTATCCACATTAAATCCAACATTAAATTCAAAATCACACCTGCCTACTCTTTCCTTCATAGACTTGTTTTACTTAGTGGGCAATTCAATTCTCTTCCAGTTTCTTATATCTGATACGTAACAGAACATTCTAAATATTCTTAACTTTTTTTTTTCTTCTTGGAGCAGGGTAAAATTTGAGACATTATCACACGGTGTAACACAAGCTATCTATCATCAGACTGCTAAATCTCAGGTTTCAGGATCCTGACTGCTGAGAATATATTTATGCAGTAACATGCCTGGAAGATAGATTGTAAGGACTACTGATTCTTCTTTTTATTCAGTTTTTCAGTACAATACTGTAGAAAAAACTTCTGGTGCGTATGTACATATTACATCTATTCTTTGGCTATGCCCTTGCCTTTACAACTTTCCCTGATCATTTTTTGGATTATTATACTCCATCTCTTCTACCTATTTCTCAGTATTTCCATCAGAAGATAATTACAAATTGAAAAGCTAAATCTATACCCTAGTAAAATCTTGATTGATACTTCCCATATCATGCAGAGTAAGTATCTAAATGTTTCACCACCATCTACAAGAATCCTAAAATCCTAAAATTAATCACTTAGTCCATCTATCAGTGAGCCAATTAATGAAAATCTCTCTTGGGTTACCCCACTCCATTCATGCCCTTCCCTCTCCCTTTTGATTAATCCTTTCTAGTTTTTCTGAACAGCATATATCTGTCTTCATGTTAGAAACTCATCCTAGTATTTAGTACACAGAAAGTTCCTTTACCAGGTACTTGCAGGATACGCTGGTTAACTCCTCTCAAAATGGTTCACCCATGTATCTTCTCAATGAGGTCTATTCTGACTGATTCCAACTTCCCCCACCAATCTTCTTCATGACATTTTTCAGTGCAGACTCAGCACAGTATAATATCTCCATTAGTTTATTGTCGATCTCCATGTGGGCAGGGAGTTTAATGATTTGGGTAATTACTGGGTCCCTTTTTCTCAAAACAGTTACCAGTGTATTTACTGAATACAAATATTGGTTATGTTGGTTAAAAAAAAGTCTAGTTACAAAGGAAAATACAGAGGCATATGAAATAATCTAAGGCAGCAGAAAGAAAGGTCATTTCAGAAGTTACTAGATAATACAAGGAAAAGCATTTTGTATGAATTTGAGTAGCCAATAGTAGATGACAATGGCCTCTACTGATATGAAATATGTGCATGTAAGTTTTTTTTTCATCCTGATAAAATATGCAGCAGTGAAATGATAGTAAGGAAACTGCCAAGCAGAAAAGATCACTTTAAAAGTAAGTGGAGGATCACTGAAGTATTTGTGGTGAAGTTGCATCTACAGTAGAATTCAGTGTATATGGCTTTCAATAAAAACACAGATTAAAACTTTATGCTAGATGCTTCTGTTTAAAAATACTAGTTAATTGGGAGGCTGAGACTCAGGGATCCTGTTTCAAACCTAGCCCAGTCTAAAATAAAAATACAAGATACATTTTTCTCCAGGAAAAAGACAAATCTGAGGTATGACTCAAATAATACACTGTCAGCTTTGAGCAAAATATAAAAGAATGTAAGGTACTGAGTCCACACCCTAGTAATGGCACAAAATGTGATTATTAGGAAGATAGGAATAGTAAAAACAATTATTGAAAATATAGCTTGAGCTCAATTTCTTACATTTTAAAATGGGATTTTTCTAATCCTCATTAAGGTTCATGTGAAGGGAAACTTCAGTCCTTTGTCCAAGGTTAACAGATAGTAGTCAGCCAAGATTTGCTTTCTTTTTTGGTGAAAGTGAAGCTCTTCCCAAGAATACAATCATTACCTAAGCAGACATCAAAGCATAACTTTCTGGGTTTACGTGTTTTTTAGAGTGGTATTTGAAAAAAGATTCATTTAATAGAACATAATAGGAAAGCAATGAGGAGAGGTAAGAATGCATATCAAAAATAAATACCAGAGGCATGTGTTGGTATCTCATGCCTACATTCCTAGCTACTTGGGGGAAATGCCATGAGACTCTTATCTCTAATTAAGCACTAAAGATACAGAAGCAGAAATGTTGATCAAGAGGTAAAGCTCTAGCTTTGAGAACAAAAACTCAGGTAGAGCATCCATACTCTGGTTCAGAACACACACAAACACATACACACACACAAGTAAATGAGTGACTAAGTGTGTGTACGTATGCTCATATATTAAGAGAAACTTTTTATGGAAATAAACGAATTTTCATTTCATACAAAACAATAAAGACATTCTTAATTTCCATATATTTCTGTAAAATATAACTAAAAGGATAAAAATTAAAATACAAAAAAATGAAAATAAATGATATACATCAGCTTTAACCTGAATATGGTATCTAGCTTAAGTTTCAAGATTATGGCTACATGTTTAGGACCTGAGGGTGCACATCTTTTCTTTCATTATTCAAAAAATTTTAATATATTTCTATTGTGATAGTGATGTACATAGGGATTACAGTTGCATATAATTCTATCTAAAGGTAATGAGAATAATTCTTCTTTGATTATGCATTTTATTGTAATTAATAGAAGGGTTACAGCTATATTCACCAGATGGAAGGTGCATTTCTTCACAAATATTGATACCCCTGCTCGTGGTTTTTCCCTCCCCCACCCCACCCCTCATCTTGTTTCCCCTTTTCCCTTTCCTATTTCAAATAAACAAATAAATGTATATACAATATACCAAATAACAAAGTATGGTACTATAAAAATATTAGAATAACCAAGGGACAACAAAAGAGATGGGAAATAACATGGTACATTAAGAACAACAATCACACCTTATACGAACTCCAAGATAGGAAAGTAAAAGATTTTTCTTTGTGGCATTATTTTTATTGTATGATTATTTTTAATGTACTAAGCTATTTTAATGTACTAAGCTATTTCGTTTTTCTTTTGTTTTAACTCACTATGGTTTATCCCTTGTGGTCACTGTATCTGGTTTCGTAAACTGGTGTGTTATATATGCTTATCTTAATTAGGGAAGGGAAGGGGAACAACAATGGTGAGACAAAGGACAAAAGATTAAACAATACAACAGAGATACAAGACAATATACTGGAAATGAGCTTTATAAATGAGGGATTGGGATTTGGGAGGGAGGAAAAGATGAAGAGAAACATGGGAGGGGTTTTGACAAGAAATGTACTCACTACCTTATGTACATAACTGCAACCCCTCTAAACATCACCCTGACAATAAAATTAAATTTAAAAAATAAATAAATTCACTTTAACAAAAGTAAAATAAAAAAGGATCTTCTTCTAGGCAATAGCAGTTTTATCAACTCTTCTTACCAAGCATATTGTCAACATTTAAATTGTTAATATTGAGCTATTTTACTGAAAAAAAAAACAAAAAAAACAGTATTACTTCTCAAGTTACCTATGCTTATTTTGATAGTCTACAATGATGCCATATATGATAATTATATTAATCAGACATTAATATCTAAAAAAGAAACAATCATATTTGTCCAAATATTTTATTTCTAATGATGAGTTTCTAATAATGTAAGTTCTAGATCTAGTATTTACATACAAAGTAATCTTTTTCACTTTGTAAAAGAACCATGTAAGGAACAAACTCAATTTCCTGAGAATACTTCAGTCTTTTGTTTTTGTTGTTACTGGGGCTTGAAATCAGAGCCTAGCCAATATCCCTGAGATCTTTTGCTCAAGGATAGGGCTCTACCACTTTGAACCATAGCTCTACTTCTGATTTTCTGCTGGTTAATGGGAAATAAGTGTCTCATGGACTTTTCTGAGAGGGCTAGCTTTGATCAACAATCCTCAGAGCTGAGTAGCTTACCTGAGTATCTAGGATTACTGGAATGAGCCACTGGCACCTGGCTTAACTCTGTTTTTTGTTTTTTTGTTTTTTGTTATTTTTTCGTAAGTGATACTGGGACTTTAACTCAAAGCCAGCCAAGTGCTTTACTGCATAAACCACACCCAGCCATATGATGAATATATTAATATCTCAAAAAAGATTCAGTTAATCACCTTTGTCCAGATGTTGCTTCTATTTCTAAATGATGTCTTTTTGTAAATGTAAATGATAAATCATGTACTTACATATAAATGAAATATATTGATACCAGTTTTCAGTAGTGATATAATGGTGTAGTAATATGTTATAGTAATCATTTTTCTCATTTTTCTGGAAACCAAATTCAACCTTTGTCCATTTCTGTACCATAAATACTCATTTTTATTTTTTAGACTGATTATGTATTCAAGACTTCAGCATGCAATCCGTTGTAGCTCTTTAAAATTGTATCTACAAATTCAACGCAATACCCATCAATATTATTCTTTAAAGAAATAGAAGAGGCAATCCAAAATTTCATATGGAATAATAAAACACCCTGTATAATAAAACACACAGGAGGAATTTCAATACCAAACTTTAGACTTTATTACAAAGCTATAGTGACCAAAATAGTTTGGTACTGGCAGAAGAACAGCCTAAAGACCAATGGAATAGAACTGAAGACCCAGATATTAACCCACAGACCTATGGCCACCTAATCTTTGATAAGGGAGCCAAAAAAATAGAATGAAAGAAAGACAGCCTCTTCAAGAAGTGGAGATAGCAGAAATGGTTAAGCACCTGCACAAAAATAAAGTTGGATCCTTCTTTGTCATCCTGCACCAGGATTAACTCCAAATGGATCAAAGACCTTGAGATAAAAGCAGATACACTGAAAACTTTACAAGAAGTAATAGGCGATTCACTAGGACTCCTTGGCACAGGTCGAAACATTCTTAATAAGGACCAAGAAACACAACAAATCAGAAAAATTCTGGATAAGTGGGACTGCATTAAACTGCAGAGTTTCTGCATGGTAAAGGACATAGCTAGCAAATTAACCAGAAAGCCTACACAGTGGGAGAAGATCTTCACTTATAACACAACTGACAAAGGCATCATACATAATATATATCAACACCTGAAAAAATGAATCACTCCAAAACTAATCTCCAAAGAAACAACCATCCCAATAAAAGATGGGCCAAAGACTTAAAGAGAGTCTTCTCTGAAATAATAAGAATGGCCTATAGACACATGAGGAATTGCTCAACATCTCTGGCCATAAAAGTAATTCAAATCAAAACAACTTCCACTTCACTCCAGTTAGAATGGCCATGATCAAGTAATCTAATAAAAGCAGATGCTGGAGGGGATGCGGACAGGAGGGATCACTACTACACTGCTGGTGTCAGTGCAAACTTGTTCAACCACTATGGAATGCAGTATAGCAGTTCCTCAAAAGACTAAACATAGAGCTCCCCAATGACCCAGCAATTCCACTACTTGGCATTTAACAAATCGTCCAAAAATAAGAACATACTAAATCCACTAGCATAATGATGTTCATTGCAGCACTATTTACCATAGCAAAGATATGGAACCAACCCAAATGCCCCACAGTTGATGAGTGGATCAACAAGATGTGGTATTTATTCACAATGGAATACTATGCTGCCGTCAGGAAGAACAACATTGCCCCATTTGTAAGGAAATGGAAAGACTTGGAAAAAATCATATTAAGTGAAGCCAGACTCAAAGGAACATAGGCTCAATGGTTTCCCTCATTTGTCATAATCAGTAGAAACCTTGGGATCTCATAGCAGAGATTTACAATAGAACAAAGCCTAGATACATAAGGCCATATAGTATGATGCTAAATGAAAGGACCTCGAGGATATAGAAACAAAAGCCATATAATGAGTTACTGTTGTCCTTAATGTCCTATGTTATCGCTCATCTCTTTTGCTGTCTCTTGGTTATCTCATATTGTTACAGTATTTCACCTTGTTATCTGATATATTTTATGTATGCCTATTTGGTTATTTGAAATTGGATAGGGAAGTGGGGAAAACAAGATGAGGGGTGGGGGTGCGGGGAGGGAAATGGGGACCAAAACATGAGAAAGGGTAGCAATGTCTGTAAAGTAATGTGCCTTCTATCTTGTGAATGTAATGTAACCCTTCTATTAATTACAATACAAATACAGCAATTCCACTAACTTAGCATTTACCCAATTGTCCAGAAACAAGGACATACTATATCCACTAGCACAAAGATGTTCATTGCAGCACTATTTACCATAGCAAAGATATGGAACCAACCCAGATGTCCCTCAGTTGATGAATGGATCAACAAGATGTGGTATTTGTACACAATGGAATTCTATGCTGCTGTCAGAAAGAATGACATCGCCCCATTTGTTAGGAAATGGAAAGACTTAGAAAAAAATCATATTAAGTGAAGTAAGACAGAATCAAAGGAACTTAGGCTCAATGGTTTCCCTCATTTGTCATAATCAGTAGAAACCTTGGGCTTTCCTAGCAGAGATTTGCAATAGATCAAAACCTTGATACATAAGGCCATATAGTATGCCGCTAAACAAAATGATCTCTAGGATATAGAAACATAAGCCATATAATGAATGATTGTTGTCCTTAAGGTATTATGTTATCTCTCATCTCTTTTGCTATCCCTTGGTTATTTCATATTGTTACAGTATCTCACTTTGTTACCTGATATATCGGATATATTTGTATTTGGTTATTTGAAATTGGATATGGAATGGGGGAAAACAAGATGAGGGGTGGGGGTGGGGGGAGGGATGTGAGGACCAAGACATGTGAAAGGGTATCAATGTATGTGAATTAATGCACCTTCTATCTGGCAAATATCATGTAACCCTTCTATTAATTACAATAAGGAATATATGAAAAAATACATGAAAAAAATTCCTCATAAGTTGTGATGATTTAAGCTGGGCACAGTGGCTCATGCCTGTATCCTAGCTACTCCGGATACTGAGATTTGAAGATGGAGGTTTAAAGCTAGCTCTGGCCCAAAAGAACTTAAGACTCCTATCTTCCATTAGCCTCTAGAAATTGGGAAGTGGGGCTTGTCTTAAGAATAGGGCGGTAGCCTTGAGCTGAAGAGACCAGGGACAATGTCCAGGCCCAGGTGTAGTGTGGTAGCCTTGAGCTGAAGAGCTCAGGGACAGTACCCAGACAGAGTTCAAGCCCCATGACCCCCACACACCCACAAAAATTTGTCATGATTTACTCTCATCATACTTTGTATTTATACTTACATTTCAAAATCTACCATATAGTAAAAGTGTCAATAGGAATTGATCAGTTTATTTTAGGATTTGACATTCTTAAATAAATTGTAAATTTGACTCTAAACTATCTCTTGGTTAATATATTTTATAAACTTTAATTTGTAATAAAACATTTGGATATATTAAGTTCGAATAGAAATATCACCATTTAATGTAAGTTCAGTTTCTCTTATTTTATTCCACTTAATGGCTTAAATGTGCTCAGTTTATTTGTTCTCTCTTTTTATAAAGATATAATAGAATATTTAGTGTCCTAAAAAGATGTGATTATCTTCAATATCTTCATTTATCCTAGTTTGGTCTTAGCAAGATGTGCTACTCATGGTTGAGTATTTTATCCTTTTATAAGTGATGAGAAGGACATGATTAAAAAGAAAACTGCACAATTACAAAGTATCTCATTCTTTTCTTCTGTCACTTTATTATTTCTATGACTCTGTATTTCTACCCAGTTACTTCTTTGACAATCTCATGATTGCAAGTACATCACAAGCTTCTCAATCTATTAGCAAAACAGCCCAGTATCATGGATTTCCTAATAATAATTAAATCTCACATTCTCCCACACTAATAAAAATATATATTAGCTAGAAACTGGTCGCTTATCCTTGTAATCGGAGTGATTTGAGGGTCTCACATTGGAAGGATCACAGTTCAGGGGTAGGTCAAATAGAAAACATTGTAAGACTTCATCTAATGAATAGCTGCACATTTTTTGTTTTGCATCTGTTATCCTAGCTGTGAAAGAGGCTACATTTGGAAGAATCAGAGTTCTAGGTTAGCCCTGGCAGAAAATCAACTCAATCTCAATGGAAGGAGCTAGATGTGTTGACATGCTTCTGCTATGTCAGCTACAGTGATCTGCCATGCTCATGGGCAAGAAAGCAAGACCTTCTCTCAAAAATAAGCAATGTGAAGGAGGGCTGTGCACAAAGCTCAGTGGGAGATGAACCAAGAAGCAAGTGACAGTTCTAGAGTTCAAATATCAGTACTCCCAAAGTTTTACTCTCTGTAGCAAGAAGAAAATTGCACCTTCTCTGGAAGTCCAGGAGGAGAACATCAAGAGGCCCCCTCTCTCCTCTCTGTAGTATCTCCTCCATTTTCTCCAGTGGATATTGAACATTAACTCCAGGAACAAAGATGGTGAAAGAAGAGACAAGGGCATGTTACAGTGACCAGCAAAATGGATGGTGAATGTTTCCCATTGCAGCACAGGGTGACTTGCTGTCATCTCCTCCAGACACTGTCTATTAACAGTGACAGGAAATAATATATCTAACAAACCTGGAAATCTCTGAGAATTGAAAGATGGAATTCCTAGGGATCTAATGGAGTGAGTGCATGCTGTGGAGTCTTGAAGGTTTTCCCATTTCCTGAAGGATACAGCAAAACCATGCACAATGAATTAGTACTTGCAAACTGCTCCTAACAGCCTACTGACCAGAGGCATAGGACAGAAAAATGGTGGATTTGACAGATGTAGCTAAGCTTTTAGCAATATCCACGTGATTTTGGTGAATACTGATAACATGAAGGTTCCCTCCCATTCTGCCAATGTTCCAGTGAGTGTGAGTACAATGCATATTTTCTATCCCACAGTCCGGATTCTTGTAATGTCACAAAGCCAGGCAGCAGGTCTTTCTCCGGCACACTGTAGGATCAGGCACTGGCAGTCCAGGTCTTCTATTCTGTTAATAGGTCAGTACACAGATATGATCTTCTATCTCCTGATTAGAAAAGTTAATCTCCAATTAACCTGGGGAGGCATGGTGCCAATTCAAAAATGATTTCTGTCTTCACCCTCATCCAGCATCCATCACTGCGAAGACTGCATTGGGACAATTATGCATTTGACTTTGTCTCAACAATGGATGCAGGTATAAGGAGAGATGGAAACTCTCTTCCAAACTTGGACATGGTTCATAAAACAGAGCCGGTCAGTTTCAGATCTTCACTCTGAGGTAGCTGCGACTATCTGGAAGATCTAAGCCTACCTTCTAGGTCCAAAGTGAGTTGGAATGATAGGGTAGGAGGGAAAACTAGATGTCAGTCTATCTTCTTCTTGCTTCGGTTTCCCAGGACTTGTTAGACACTAAGCTTCAATCCAATCTTAAAACAACAAAGTGACTCCTTCTGGATTCATTCATTTAAGGGGGGAATGGGGGGGGGGAAGAACAGGTAAAACCTGAACTTACACCTTAACACATGCAGTGAGATGTTCTAGAAACAGGTTACCTAATTTAAATGTGGTAGGATATCGGGGTCCTTCGTCCCTGGTCCCTCTCTACTAGTAGGGGGGATGGGAAAAACACACCCCAACCAGGCCAAGCCATGAGAGGAAGGGGCCCACTGTCCTCCCACACTCAGCCCTCTTGCCCCGGAGCACGAACAGAGATGCCACGCAGCTTCATCAAGGCAGGAAGATATCGCTCTCTTTATTCCCCAAATCCCTCCTCCTTGTATTGGGTGCGGAAGCCTATTAGTATAAAAGATGGACAGGACAAAGAGGTCTACATGTTTTATCCCTACTACAAGCCTCAGCAGAAAGTTATTAGACAAGGCATTACTCTGCCCCCAACTGTAGCATGCATCAAAAGAGAGCTCATCTTCCTCACATTTATCAGCAACAGTGCATTGTCACAGTGCATGTGACAGTGTAAGTTAGCATTTCCCTTTAGCTAGGTGGTGGAATCAGAAACTAGAAAGAAAGTGAATCATGAACAACTTCTCTTCATTATTACTCAACTGAATATGGCTCTATTATTACTACAAAACAAAATCTTAAGAAAACATTTATATATTGTATTTACTCCTCCATTGAAAGTGATTAATAATATAATGACAGGATTATGAAGTTATGAAAATTAAGATAACATTTTTAATTAAATTTTGCTCCCAGTAGTAGAATCAGTACAGAATTTATTTTCACATATATTGTCTATGACACAAGTACGACACATTTTTGCCTTACGCTTAGGTAAATATTCTTGAGTTTATTTTCCATCTGTCCTGTATTATTGTTGTTTTTGTTGTTGTTGTTTTTTGTTGTTTTTTTTTTACCAGTCCTGGGCTTGAGCTCAGGGCCTGAGCACTGTCCTTGGACTTTCTCAAGGCTAGAGCTCTACCACTTGAGCCTCAGCACCACTTCCGCCTTTTTTCTATTATGTGGTACGAAGGAATCGAACCCGGATCTTCATGCATGCTAGGCAAGCACTTTAACCACTAGGCCAAACTCCAGGCCCTATTGTTGTTTTTTATCTTATAATTATTTTTAGGATTTTTTTTGTATCAGTTCTGTGCCTTGAACTCAGGTCCTTTTTCAAGGCTAGAGCTCTACCACTTGAGCCACAGCATCATTTTATTTCTGGCTTTTTCTATGTATGTAGTACCAAGGAGTCGAACCCTGGTCTTTCTTCATTCTAGGCAAGCACTCTACCACTAAGTCAAACTTTTGCTCCTATTTAAGATTTTTTTTTAAGTTTCTCAAAATAAAGTGAATTGTCTAATGAAAACACAAAACCCACTGAAATGATAGAGATCAGAAGAGTGTTGATTCCAAATGGGAAGATTCCATTTAAAGAGCTTCTTATGGGCTCCAACTCTACATCTTCACTGGGGTTTTGTTGACGTAAATTGATGAGCTTGTAAGACCTCTCAGAATTTTATGCAAAAGTTATTTCTATGTAAAATACAAGGTCCTTTAAAATTATTTTAGTGAATATTTAGCTTTATTAATTTGTGTATTTGGCAATACTAAGGGTTGTACTCAGGGACTTGTGCTTGTTATACAAATATTCTACTACTTGTGTGGGCCGGGCATGTGGCCTGGTGGTAGAGTGCTTGCCTATCATGCATGAAGCCCTGGATTCGACTCCTCAGTACCACATACACAGAAAAAGCTGGAAGGGACAATGTGATTCAAGTGGCAGAGCATTAGCCTTGAGCAAAAGTGTCCAAGAACAGTGCTCAGGCCCTGAGTTCCAGCCCCAGTTCTTGCAAAACAAAAACAGAAACAATTACTCTCCTACTTGAGTCACTACTTTAAAACAAAAAAAACAGGAATTGTTCACAGATGCACTTTTCTATTTTTGCTCAAGCTCATTTTTAGACTGTGAGCCTATTAATTCTACCTCCTCCTAAAGAGATGGAATAACTGTGCAAGTACCACACCCAATTCTAAAAGGCAAATATTTATAAAAAACTAACTGTAGAAATGTTCTGGGGAGAAATACCTGAAAGATAAACATAAGCTTGTGGTAGGGTAGGTAAGGAATTGGGTATAGGATTCAAAGCTAGTGCTGTTTGATACTTTAGAAACCAAGTTCAGACTTGCTGCCATCTACCACTGAAAGTTTTACAACTTCTTCCATGACAAACTATTTACATGATCTAATTAAGTTAACTATGTAATTTTGTGGTACAAATCTAAAGCCATCTAATCATGGGTGATGTTGTTTTCACATGAAAAGGGGGCCTTCTGTGATTCTCTCCTGCACTGAGGTTACCAAGTACAATCAGGACCAAATTATGATGTGAGTGGAAGGCTAGCTAATTCCAGTGTAAGATGATTTATTGATATGCCAATACTCAAAGAATCATGCCCATCACAATGAATGTAGAATATAAGTACTTAACAACTTGGTATATCACTTTCAAAAGCTATTATATTTTATCTTATAAGTATATATCTTTATGAAGTGCAATCCTGATAAGATGGCAGTGATGATAGGTTACAATCAGTTAAAATCACTCTACTAGTCAAGGTTTATATATTGACAAAATGAGTTACCATTCCTAAACCTTTTTTTATATATATTAGGGTAAATCTGGAATAGATATAAATCCTTAGAACCAAGTTTCATTTTCAGTAGCATAAGTCTGGAATTTCATGATGAATCATTCTTCTGTACCTTCTCTCTTATTCCCTTATTCTCTCATTCTCTTTGTCTCTGCATCTCTCTGTGTCTCTGTGTCTCTGTGTCTCTGTCTCTCTCTCTGTCTCTCTCTCTGTCTGTTTCTCTGTCTCTCTGTCTCTGTCTCTTTGTCTCTCTGTCTCTCTCTCTCTCTCTGTGTCTCTCTCTGTCTCTCTCTCTGTCTCTCTCTCTCTCTCTCTCTGGATATTCCATTACAAAGCAGAGGAAACAGTTCACAAAACCTGATGTACAACCATGACAATAACTGGCACTCTGTCCCTTCAAGTGCTGTCATCATAATCTTGCGCAAATCACAATAGACATAATTAAATACTCATCTGTCCTTCATTGCAATCCATGTATTTAACCACATGATGTAGGATCCTGATACACTAGCTTTATTTTTAGACATTAGTATGCTGCTATTTTTAAAATTATTCTTTCCCTTAGACAGTTTATGACATCTCAGTTAAGTGGAAAAATGAGGTTGCATTTTATATTAATATACATAATATATTTGTATATATCAATATATGATTTTTATAGTTTGGAGTAATTTCAGAAGGATGCATCCAGAAAAATTTAAAATAAATATATTAAACTGGGTGCTGGTGGTTCATGTCTATAATATCAGCTATTCAGGAAACTGAAATCTAAGGATCACAGTTCCAAGCCAAACACTATCAGGATAATCCCTAAGACCTTACCTCCAGTTAACCAACTTAAATCCAGAAGTAGAGCTGTGAAAGTGGTTTCAGTGGCCAATTTATATTTATTTTTGTATTAATCCGGAATACTGGATATTGCAAATCCTTCTAAGACAGAATTTTTACAGCTTTATGTGTTACTCCTTAAATAGATACACAAAAACTAATAACTTTCTGTTCTTGGAAAAAGGAAGTTTACTTTCATTATTTTAACTGTTCAAAAATGTAAAAAGAAATCGTATTTTTGTTCAGGAAGGATTTTTTGTGAGTGTTGTTCTTAATGTACTATGTGATGTTATTTCTTTTCTCTGTTTTTCCCACTTATGGTTAATCTCGTGTGGTTACTGTATCTGACTTTTTTTACCTGGTATAGTGTATATACATTTACTTGTTTATTTGAAATAGGGAAGGAAAGAGGGAAAACAAGATGATTGGGAAGGGGTGGGGGAAGGAAAGGGGAACAAAAACATGAGAAGGGGTATCAAGCAAGAGGTAATGTACCCACTACTTGACGAATGTAACTATAACCACTCTATACATTACCCCGGCAATTAAAAGAAAATGAAATTTAAAAAAAACAAATCTTAGTTTTTGTGGGGATAACTTCTGCCCTTAATCACATACACAAGTGTGTGTATGTGACTGCAAGCAGGAGCCAGAGGGCGCCTGGCCCCACCCACCTGGAGCAAGTGGGGAGTGCCTCAGGACACCGTTGGCTGATGGTTTTCCCTACTTGATGACTTGCTGAGACCACTTGATCTGTATTTAGCGAGCAGGCTTTTTGGAATAAAGTGAGACCTGCGCCAAGAGTCATGATCTCCGGATCTGTGTCATTACTTGTGGGCTCCACCTCCATCTTACCCCGCCACGTGGACGTCCAAGAGGGCAACCCACAAGTCTTAAGTAAAGAACTCTCTAACACAGTACCTAGACCTGCAGTTCAAGCTCCAAAAATGACCATCAAATTAATTTAGATAATAGCTCACCTTCAATGTTTTAGGATAGTGCCAAGTCATGGGTACTATCTGTGAACTTTCTCAAGGCTCTACCACTTGGGCCACAGCACCACTTCTGGCTTTTTCTGTGTATGTGAAACCAGGACTATGTGCCCCCTAGGCAAGCACTCTACCACTAGGACACACAACAGGCCCTGGGATAAAAATTTTTAATAGCATCCGGAACATAAGCAATATAAATTAAATATCCCTTGTATTTTTTAATTTTCATACTGAGAAAAATTTCATTTTGTGGAAAAAATATTTCTCCTATCCTAAATGAGGTTGTACAGAATTCAAATTCATTTGGCCTCCCAGTCTAGAACTGTCAATGAAAGCTTATTTTTTTTTGAGATACAAAAAGATGCTTATGAATGAATAAATAACTTCTGGAGCTTCTTATTCTGCTCTCTTTCTTACCGTTTATAGTCATAGTATTTTCCTATAAGATGAACGAAAACCACTTTTATTGTAGCTCTCACCTGTGCTGCCTTATCACCTTATGATGAGCAATGAATCTATGGGTGGTGATATCACACATTTTTTTAAAAGTGAGTGGTTTATCATTGCCCTGTCACCAGCATAAAAAAAAAATTAAGACATCCACTGTCCCAGTTTACAGCTATATGCAAGTGCAGAATGCTCTCCAATCAATTCTTTTTTTCTATATATTTTATTATAATTAATAGAAGGGTTACATTATATTTACCAGATTGAAGGTGCATTACTTCACAAACATTGATACACTTTCTCATGTCATGGTCCATTTCCCTCCCCTCATTCCCGCCCCTCATCTTGATTCCCCCCCTTCCCTATACGATTTCAAATAACCAAATAAGCATATATAAAATATGTCAGATAACAAGGTGAAATACTGTAACAAGATGAGATAACCAAGGGACAGCAAAAGAGATAAGAGATAACATAGTACATTAAGGACAACAATCACTCATTATATGGCTTTTGTTTCTATATCCTGGAGGTCCTTTCATTTAGCATCATACTATATGGCCTTATGTATCTAGGTTTTGTTCTATTAATCCCAATCAAGGAAAAGAACAGTCTTGGCCTTCCAAAGCCTCAGGACAGATATCCTGTAGACTTTCTAATTCTATCACTATGGTAACTATGTTCACCACAACTTGCTATGGGTAAAGAAACAATAAAAATATGAAGTATTTAGGTATGGATGTGTATGAGTATTTATTTTTTAAAAAAAGAAAGAAAAAAAATGAAAGAAATCAGCAGCCAGAGGCTGATGGCTCATGCCTGTAAGCCTACTACTCAGAACGCTGAGCTCTGAGGATCATGGTTCAAAGCCAACCCATGGAGGGAGGTCCAGGAGACTCTTATTTCCAATTTATCACAAGAAAACCAAAAGTGAAAATGTGGCTCAGAGTAGTAGAATGCTAGCTTTGAGCAAAAGAGCTAAGGGACAGTGCCCACACCCTCAGCTTGAGCCCACAAACCAACAAAGAAAAAAAAAGGAAAGAAAAGGGGGGAGAAGGAAGGAAGGAAGGAAGGAAGGAAGGAAGGAAGGAAGGAAGGAAGGAAGGAAGGAAGGAAGGAAGAAAGGAATTGTTAGACAATTATTAAAGAATCGGCTCTGAAAACCATCAAGTCTAGAAATCTTATGCACTTCAAGATGAGCATCCAAGCTATGGAGCCAAGAGTTTCAATTGAAGATGTAGGTTCTGAGTGGAAAGGTCTCACATCAGAGGAGTCAATCAATAGTAGAGTTCCAGCTTGAGGGTCATGTGGTTTATTGCAAAATAAGCACTTCTATATTAATTTAATCATCACAGTGACAGAATATTTGACATAAAGGTTTCCATGGGAGGAAGGAATGATGTTGGCTCACAGTTTCAGAGATTGTCAGCCCATCATGGCAGGGAGGTGTGGAAGAGAAGAATACTCATACTGTGGCAGACTGGAAACAGAAAAGAAGAATGCAATGGAATTTCAGGGTATCATTATCGTAGACATGCCTACAGATAAGCCTTATCTCTTAAAATACTATCTCCTCAAACATGAGGACCAGAGAAATTTAATGCAGCAGCCTACATGAGTTATCTCATCACCAAATAGGGACAATATTTCTCTTTAAATCAAAGGTAGAAATAAGCAGCTGTCCTAATCTAAAAGCCACCAGTCGGAAAATAATCCCTCCTACTAGGGGTGGGTCAACTTTTGCTCTAGTCATTCTTTGAACTGTTTGGAGAAAGCTCACCCACTCCTTAGACTCTGAAAACTTCACTTGATCTATTTGAGTATTAATCTCATAAAACTTCTATAAGAAGACTCAGAATAATGTTTAGACAATTATATAGATACCCTGTCATCCAACCAAGTTTACACAAAATTTCACCATCACAGTCACTTAATTTTCCAATACAAAGTGCAGATTATGGATTTATCTATTGATTTTCTATTTATTGATTTCCTTATTAAAATGTTATCATTTAATAGCTATACAGAACTGTTTATTTTAAACACATCAGTTTGTGAGTTCAGTGCATCTTACCAGTCTCCCTCTTCTCTCCCAAACCCACCCATCCTTTCAATTAACCTAATTGACTTTTCACACATACACATTGAATATTATGACCATATTCATCCATTCAAATGCAGATAAATAGCAATTTTATCGGTAATCCACAGAATTGTTCAGGTTCCTTTTGATTGCTGTAGGCGCACCTTCTCAAGATTTTGGTCATTTTGCTTCTAAAATCCTGCCTGCTGCTCTCTTCAGAGGCGAGTCTGAGGCTTACTGGAGTGATTTTGTAATTCAGAAGAGCAGAGCTTTAAAAAGGCCTTCAGAACTCATCATCTCTTTTTTTTGTGCCTCCTCCTTGCCACAACCATTCCTTAATGGCATACTTGGGTGAAAGAAATGAGATCCCAGTTCTCCTTTTGTGACTTGTGCCACCCTTAGAGTGGAACTGATGTTTCATTATTCTGCAGCAGCCACAGGTTCTGATAGAGCCTTTGATAGGAATTGCATGATGCTTGGCTTTTTCACCTCCGCTGAACACACTAGCTAGCTTTTCCTATATGCACTTCCTCTTAAGACTTCTGGTATGAGGCGCCAGTGGCTTGTTAACTTGATGATATCTCTGTACAGACCATGTAATAGTCATCTTCAGATGACTATTACAAAGATCCCATAGCTTAAAATAAGTTTATATAGACACTTTTCGGCTTGCTTCCTTTATCTTTCTTTCTTTCGTTCTCTTTCTTTCTTTCTTTCTTTCTTTCTTTCTTTCTTTCTTTCTCTCTCTCTCTCTCTCTCTCTCTCTTTCTTTCCTTCTCTCTTTCTTTCTCTCTCTCTTTTCTTTTTTTTGTGCCAGTCGCAGGAATCAAACTCCTTTTTTTGTTGTTGTTGTTTTGTTTTTGTCAGTCTTGGGGCTTGAACTCTGGGCCTGAGTGCTGTGCGTGATCTCTCATCTTAAGGCTAGTGCTCTACAATTTGAGCCATAGAACAACTTCCAAGAACACAAAATCTTGACATGGGCATTATCTGAGTTTTTGTGCTTAAGATTAGTACTTTACCACTTGAGCTACAACATCACTTTCAGCCTTTTGTGGTCAAATGAAGATAGGAGTCTACAGACTTTGCTGGATGGTCTGGCTTCAAACTGTGATCCTTAGATTTCAGCCACTTGACTAGTTAGAATTAAGGGCATGAGCCACTTGGTACCCTGTTTATGTAAATTTTTTTCAGTTATTTGGACAGATACTTCCATTGCCTGGAGAAATCTCCCATTAATTAAAATAGTCCTATGAACTCATTGACACACTAAACACTCATGTTAAAATTAGTTCCCTTTTGTACTTTTCTTGGGGTCAATTGAGAAAAAGATGACCTTTTATTATATTTTATTGTTGGGATAATGTATAGAGGGGTTAGTTACAATCATCAAGTAGTGGGTACATTACTTCTCAAGCCTTGATACTCCTTCTCATGGTTTTGTCCCCCCTTCCCTCTCCCCAATCTCTCCCAATTATCTTGTTGTACTATGTGAAGTTATTCTTTCCCCTTATGGTTAATCTCATGGGGTTACTATATCTGACTTTGTTACCTGATGTATTATATATACGTTTATTTGTTTATTTGAAATAGGGAAGGGAAGGGGAAGACAAGAAGACTTTTTTAAGCCACATGTTTTCATTTTTCTCCTGTAGAAGACAATTCTTCAGGCTTTGGAGCCTTAAGCAATTGCTCTTTTTCACTAGACCATGGGTACCAGCTACCCTGGAGCACTTGACAGTTGTCCAAGTCACCTGTTGCTCCCCAAACAGACCAAAGCATACCTGCCTCCATTCCTTGCCAGAGCATTTGGTGTTTACAGTGACTGTCATGCCTCATCCTATTTAAAAATTACTGTGTGCTAAATGTCACAGAGTTCTCTCTTCTTACCTCCACCCCAATCTCTACACTGTAAGTCACCTAATGAGACAAACATTCTTGGCTTCATAACAATGTGAAAAATTGCTGAACATGTACAAAGGCTTGAAAGATATGAAGGAGGTTAAAATACATCCAATTTTATACCACATTTTTTCACTTTGTGGTAGGCCTCAGAAATAAGCCACTGGCTGATAGAATTAGGTATCTAACAGTCATTAGTCCTTGGAAATTCATGGAAAAGACAATTTTGTTTTTTAAAATGAATAGCCATAGGTTTCATATAAATAAGATATTTTCATGTTACTCTGTCTTGACTTTCAATTCTCTAGGTTTATGTAATGTTTTTATGGTAAACTATTCCTTTGAGAATACAAATAAGACTCAAGATGATAATTTGGACTTTAGTGGCTCTTGCCTGTAATCGTAGCTATTCAGGAGACTGAGATCTAAAGGATCACAGTTCAGAGCCATGCCAGGCAGAATAGTACATGGTGTATCTCCAAACTAACAAGAAACATGTCAAATGGAAGGCACAGCTAACATCGTACAGTATCAACCAAGAAGTGGTGCTGAGTTCAAACAGTGGTACCACAAAAATATACACAAACAAGAACGCATGAATGAATAAAAAATAGATCAACCACATGGTGTGCTTGGATTACATGAGCATGATTCATTTTGAATGCATGTATGCAAAGGAAAAGGAGCTCTTTGTTCTATGATATACTAAATGCAATTTTAAAGATAGAGATCAGGGAATTGTTATCAAGTAAAAAGACATTAAGTCAAACTCGGAAAAATCATTTTAAGTGACATAAGCCATACCCCAAAAAACATAGGCTCCATGGTTTCCTTCATTTGTAATAATTAGTATATGTCTAGGAGAGTCGTAGCAGAGGTTCACAATAGCTCATCAGCTATGTACATATGATTGTTAAAAGTGAACTACACAATATGGAGACAAGAGGGTTTTGTTGTTATTTAATATACAATGTGAAGTCATTTCTTATTTCTTTCATTTTCCCCCCTTTGTTTATCACCTTTTGTTACTGGTTTTGATTTTGGTATCCTGTGTCTTGTATATATGTTTATCTGATTTGGGAATGGGAAGGGGAATCACAAAATGGTCTGACAAAGGACAAAGGGGGAACCAGTGCAACAGTGATACTTATGAGACATTGTATTGGAAATGAGCTTTACAATTTCAGTGGGTAGTGTCTAGGAAAGTAGGAGAAAATGAGGGAGTGGGTAACAATGTTTGACAAGAAATGTACTCATTATCTTATTTAGGTAACTGTGACCCCTCTGTATATCATCCTTACTAAAGAACTAAAATAAACTGAAATTTTATTTTAACAAAATTACCTGGAAAGTAGTATAGTCTAAATGAAAATCTCCTGAAAATAAAAAACAAAGTAAAAACTAAAAACTCCAAGAAGACTCAAGACAGTCTTTAGAAGGGATTTATGGATGTGTATGGATGTTTAAGGGATTTAAGAATGATAGAGTATGGCAGTGTCCAATTGTACTAGCAGCTACTCAGGATGCAGATATAGGAAGAGTGTCTGGGATATTTAAAGGAAACATCAGACCCTACCTGAAATAAATGAGTGGACTAAAGATCAAAATTACTAACATGGTTAAGTTTAATCCCAATAGGAGAAGAAAGAGGAAAGAATGAAAGAAGGTAAGATGTGAATGAAAACAGTTCTCATCAGGCTTTTGTGGGTTAGCGGCAGTACCTAGAGTTGAGCTTAGACTCCCACATGAGATGCACACAGAAAGGAAAGCATGGTCACATTGGGACTTACGTGTGCCCACACAGGATCTGAGAACCTGAAGGATATTTAATATACCATATTTGGTCAAAGGCATAAATAATTTTGGACTAGAAACTTCTGCTTAGCAAAGACGAGAGGACAAAGTGAACTCATGTTCTCAGTGGGCAGTAGGAAGAAGGAGATCCACTCTGGCTGGGATGTTGGGTGTGTAAGAAAAGATAAGGAGATGAACTTTTACAGTGAGCTGCCTGCTGCTCTTGAACCATCTTCCTAAGGAAAACAAAACAAAGAAGTGCAATGCTTAATAGTTCCTCTACAAACGCTTCACATTATATTACAAAAGTAAATACAGTCAATGGTGGATGAAGATTTAGGAATTTTACGTTAAAATCTCCCCTTTTCCTCACTGTATGTAGTGATCAAATTACATGCCAAGGCTAAAATTTCTAGTACCTTTTTACAAATAACCTAAGTGATCAAAAGTTCTAACCATTTTGTCAAGACTCATTCATCTACTAATCCTTCTGGAATGAGAAGGTGAGGTGATATTTAATCACAAAAATCAGGTCAGTGGAAAAACTGCTATTGCTTAGAAGTGCCTTATGGTCATTGAAGGAGTAATACTCTTCCATCTTTTCCTTGGTGGAAAAAGTCTGGCAAAAAATGGTTACCTCTTTACATGTTTCTGAACAGAATCAGCACCATATTTGTCTAATAATCCAACCTTTACTACATGTTCATAGTAAGTAGATTGAAGCTAATCTTCAATGTATATTCTATTTTTAAATATGAAGTAGAGATATAAGGTTTTGGCCAATTGAAAGTCACTGTTCATGGTTCGGTTTTGTCTCTTACTAATTGTAAGGGTTTCCTGGATCTGGGCTGCCCTTCCCATCACTCAACAGTCAAATTTAGCTACTAAATTTGACTCTGATTTCTTCTCTCCTCTCCTTTTAGTCCAAATTGTTCATTATTATTTTTGTTGTATACCACCTCCCCTTCTTGAATTCCTTTCTATAGCTAATTCTTATGTAAAGGTTTAAATAGATTAATGAGGGATATAATATTGCTTAATTTTCTCAATGTATTTTAATTGCTATTATAGTGTTATACAAACACATAAAGATGATCATCAATATTCAACATATTCTCATCCTGACCATCCCAATGCCTCACCTGGCTTCTGTCTCAAGGTGATACTGGGTTGTGGCCAATACTGATCTTTACACAGCTTCAACATTATGCATGCTAACACATCACAAATATCAACTCATAAAGTTCTAAAAGGAGTTTTTCTGATGATTGACATAGAAAGGTGAGATGTATTTATGAAATATAGTGGAGTGACTCACTTCATACTCAGAGTATGTTGATCCCTCCTTTTCCTGTTAAGAATTAAAGATCCAAGGAGACAAGCACTACATTGGATCTGCTCAGCATTTTATTTTTAACATCTGAAGATGTAGCTACAAGGTGGAGGCTTGCCCTATGCCTGATGTATTTGAGTCTCAGCATTGCTAAAAAAATATATATGTATATAGGGCCGGGAGTTTAACCTAGTGGTACAGTGCTTTCTTAGCATGCAGGAAGACCCAGGTGTTCAATTCATTGGTACCACATACATAGCAAAAAAAAAAAAAGAAAGAAAGAAAGAAAAAAAAAGACAAAAATGGTGCTGTGGCTCAAGTAGTAGAGTCTAGCCTTGAGAAAGCCCAAGAACAGTGCCCAGGCCCTGAGTTCAAGGCCCAGGACTGACAAATATATATACATACACACAGACACACACACACACACACACAGACACAGACACACACACACACACAGACACACACACACACACACAGACATATATACCAATGTATCTTCTAGAATTTTAATTTAAAACATTTATTAAATTAACCAATCCATGTCTAAAAGTTAAATGATAAGCTTATACTGGGAAACATAACCTAAAGAATAAGCTAAAAGCAGCCTCAGAAATATTGGAACATAAAATGGAGTTTGTTCATAGGTATTCAAATCTCTGGATTTCAGAAAACTTTGAAATAGTGTGTACTTATTACCTTTGATAGTTCATATGATTATTTAGTTACAAATATTTTCTGAAACCCTGTTTTGTACAAAACACTCTAAGAAATTAAGAAATGGGTTGACAAGTGCAATACAATAATTTGATCAATAAACTATGATTGATATGTTTTTGCCAGTCCTGGGGCTTGAACTCGGGGCCTGAGCACTGTCATTGGGCTTTCTCAAGGTTAGAGATCTACCACAGTACCACTTCTGGCTTTTTCTGTGTGTGTGGCACCAAAGAATCAAACCTGGGTCTTCATGCACACTAGGCAAGCACTTTACCACTAAGCCAAACTCCTAGTCCCATGATCGATATTATTAACTGAAGGTATTTTTGTATGTTAGGAAATATGATGTCATGATGAGAGCTTTATTGAAACTGTTAAAGTTGTTTCCTCTTACTGTTTTTTTTTTCCAGAGAAGTCACATTATGGTATTGAAATACTATTTTATATTTGAACATGATCTGGTACATACTGAATAAGAAAAGGTAGAATGTTAATTCGATTTCCAGTATGACTTCATTACTTGACAATGATTCTAAAATTATCATTCTCTACTTATAAATCTTGAAAAAGGAAACCTAAGTAAAAATATATTTATAGAGATACATATCCTACTAGAACATGAGAAAAAAGTAATTATTCTTTATTTGAGTCTTTGAAATCTGTGTTCAAGTGAGATTCAATTTTGGAGACATTTAAAAAGAAAGTACAAATGTAGTTCTTATTTTATCTAGTCAAGCCTGGAAGTTCCATGATGTAAGGTCAAGTAATCTCTTTTTTTTTCTCCACCTTTTTGTTAGTGTCAATTAGTGTTGAGCTCATATATGCATATAATATACATTGACCAGACTCAAGTCCGGTCATTCTCCCTCATCATGTTTCCCCTTTCCTAAAGCAGTTTCATCATGATTAATTCAATGTTCTTCAAATATTATTGACACTGATTTACTGGATATAGAAATCAAGTCATACAATTTCAGATTCATTGGTTTTACTAAAAGGAAATTAAACATGAGCTGTTAGATTCAATCAGCCTAAGATGAGGGTTTATTTATTAATTCACATGTCTTCATCTCTCACATGTCATATTATAATATACAGCTAGACTCTAGATACAATACAGAGCTATAGATAGACAAGTTAAAATTCCAGAAGGGAAATCAAATTTAAAAAATCAAATGTTTTCATTTAGGAAACAATGGAACAACAGGTGAGAATGAAGGAATCTTTCACTTCAGAAAGGTGAACACATTCATCTTGGCCCACTGGTCTTTGCCGTGCTCCCTGCGGAGTGGAATCTAGGGCCCTAGAGCCAGCATAGTCATAAGACAGCATCTCTCAGCTCCAGTACAGATGGGCTGCCAGCAGCCATCTAAATTCCCTCTCACAGCTATTAGCAAGCAATCAGGAACATGATTAGACCTCCACAGAGAGCCAAGCCGGGACTTTAGATGTTTGTCAATTACTGACTCCTGTGAAATAGAACTGTTCTCTGCAAAATTTTATCAGGCCGGTTTGATATTCTTGACATTGTCCTTAAAGAGCTTCTCTTTACAGTAGATGATCATTCAGAAAGACCTTCTTTAATTGTGCTCAGATGATGTTAAAATGAAAACATTGGATGAGGAAGTAATTGCCTATATTTCAATATTATTTATTTGGTTTTGTTTCATTTTTCCTCACTGTAATCAAATATCTGGGAAGACAACATGACAGGAAAATATTTATTTTGACTAGCAGAATGTGTTCTCTTGGCCCCATATCACACAATTGGACAAGAACAAAAACGTGTCAGAGCTAATGGCCCACAAGCTTCTTCACCTCCTACAGGACAGTAATCAGAGGCAAAGGAAGGAACCAGGAGCAAGACATAATCTTCAAAGTTATGTCTCCAGCAACCCACTTCTTCCAGGTAGTTCTCTCCACCTAAAGTTTCCACTGATTTCCAGAAAAAAATACTTTAAGCTGACAATGAAGTCATACATCAGCCCATAGAGGAACCATCTCATAGTCAAACCATAGCAATGCTTGGAGAAAGACCATACCAGAAACTGAATGTCACCTTTCATTTGTGAAAACAATTGGCCACACATTTCCCACACACCTAATATACATATATAGTACTAACAATAATAATAATGATATATTATTTCTTAAGAGTTTTCAGTATGAAAGCAGAGCATCCTCTGGCCATAAGAAATTAACTCGCTGATTTTGCATTAGTTAAGAAAGAAATATAATTTCTCCTAACAGAATTAGTGTAACATTGGAGATGTTAATTTCATGGATTTTACACAGGATGATGTTTTCGTTAGTTTTGGAGGTCAAGTGTGAATGGTGACTCACATCTTATTTCTCACTTTGATTTATATGATTGCTTTAAATTTCATCAACCAATTAATCCTGCTTCAGATTTTTCTATGCATAGGGAGAGTGCTGTTCATGGTTCCTTCATGCCATGAACCCCCTCACACCAGAACAGATATGTTCAGAGTAGTGTTAAGATGGTCACACCTGACATTTTAATTTCTTTTCACTCGAGATCACTGGATACAAATTTCTATGCTCCACTTATACACTAACCAAGGAGTATACTCCCTGGAATTTTTAAGGAATTCATCTAACTTGTAAACATATTTGGGAGCTCAGAAGACTATAAAGAAAGTTAGAAAAACTATTATCTGCCAGACCCCATGGGGCTATTTCCTGTAATTCTATCTACTCAGGAGGAGTAGACAGGAAAGTCTGTGAGACCCTTATCTCCAACAAAGTACTCAGAAAAAACCAGAAGCGGTGCTGTGGCTCAAGTCATAGAGTGCCAGCTTTGAGCAAAAGAAACTGAAAGGCAGCACACAGGCCCAGAGTTCAAGAAAAACAAATAAACAAAAACAAAGCCAAAAAAAAGACTCTATTATCAATTGTTTTCAATTCCTCAACCTTGGTGTGATGAGGGACCCACCCTGCCATCTGTGTAGTTATTTTAAGACCTATGTTGATGAATCTTACTGCTTTGTACAAGCCTTCATTCTCCATCAACTGTGGTATCAGACGCTAACCTATCATCTCTAATTTACACAAGGCTTTGCTATTATCCTGGTGTTTGTTTTTGGTAGAATCTTCTAATTCAGTCTGGACAATAAATTGAGACATGAGAAAAATATCATTTTGGATTCTGCAGTTTTTTCTTTGGAAAAGACAACTCACCTAGTAATGCTGTTTCAATATAACCTTTTTATTCACATCATGTTTTATTCACAACATGAACTTTCATTCACATCAGGTAAAATCCACTAAGTTGTATAGACTGATCTCAGCAAAAAACACCTGCTTCAAACTGCCCACATATCTGGGACTTTTCACAAGTCAAACTACTCATTTTTCCCATAGACCAGTTCTAAAGGGTACAGGAATTCTTGTTTTATTACTATCAATTTTATCCCATATAAATGTAGAAATTCCTTAAAATAATTACGATAGCTTTTTCCCTCCCTCTTTCTTTCTTTCTTTCTTTCTTTCTTTCTTTCTTTCTTTCTTTCTTCTTTTCTTTCTTTCTTTCCTAATAAGGTGACATGATTGGATGAACATTTATTTCATTCTTGACCTCCATCTAATACTTCTTATTAGTTATAGCTGAAATTTTGAAAGTAGCCTATGAGGTATATACTTTTGGTGAAGCAGAAAGTGTTTAAACCATTTGCTCAAGGTTATATATTAGTAATTATTTAAAAAAAATTCTCAGGTACTAATAATCTCCATGTGCAATTTTAACTCACAACCTTTAGGCTACTTTAGTATTAGAAGAGTGATTTGAAATTATTTATATCTAGGAAAATATAGGTGTTTTTAATAACCCTCCCCAAAATATAATCTTCAACTTATTTCTCCATAAGAAGTAAAAAGTTCATAGGCCAGACATTAGGTCCATCTTATATATGACTATGTTCCCAGTATTAAAATAATGCCTCATTTATAAAAGGGCTTTTATATTGCAGAGAAGGAATGAATGAACAATCAAGAGGAAATCAATCTCATGTAAGCAGATATCTATGTGGGATATTATCATTGACCATGTTCAAGTATCCTTTGAAACATGATTCATGATAGAGTGGAAATAAATTATTATATATAAACATATATTCAATTACATAATTATATACACATAGTTACATAAATAAATGTATATACATAATTAATTGTGTTTCTTTCTCCACAATGCACATCATGTCAACGTTTATTTGTAAATATTTCTACTCTTTTCTAGTTTTTGAGATATATGTAAATATCCTCTAAAACTTTCAGTTTGATTTTTTAAAGTTATTTTTATTTTACCTCATATAAAGCCTCTCTCTGGTCAAATACTAGATTCAAAACAAACAAATGGAAACAACTTAAAATATACCAGGAACATCTGTATTTCAGATCATTTTCATGGAAGATTAATATAGGATGGGTTATGGCCATCTGATATGAGGGAGAGAGGAAGCACTCATAAGGATATTTTATATACATTTATTTGTTTATATAAAATAGGAAAGGGAAGGGAAGAAAACAAGATGATTAGGAGGGAGAGGGGAAAGGAAATGAGGACAAAGGCATGATAAGGGGTATCAATGTGTGAGAAATAATGCAACTACTACCAGGCGAATGTAACTCTAACCCCTCTATACATTACCACAACAATAATTTAAAAAATAATTAAAGGATAGATAGTTCATAGGAATAGAGCATGTGAAGCTGCAGTTACCTTGTGTGTAACTACTGGAATTACTTCTGCAGCCTGTACTCTCTTCTCTTAGTAGTTCTGGGGATGGGAGCTGGTGCACTGAGCACACTGATCAAGCATGAGTCTACTGATTTACACAGTCAATCTACTAGTGAGAAAATATTCATCAACCTTGTTCCTACTCTCTTGTCTGAATGTGATGAATACCACATATGTGTCCTTAAATCCATAAACAAGAAACTTTAAATGCATAAATCCCTAAAACACAGAAGAATGACCAGGAGTGTGGCCTAGCATGCATGAAGACCTGTATTCAATTCCTCTACACCACATAAATAGAAAAAGCTGGAAATGGTGCTGTGACTCAAGTAGTAGAGCTCTAGACTAGAGAAAGCCTCAAGGACAGAGGTCAGGCCCTCAGTTCAAGCTCCGGGACTAGCAGAAAAACAAAAGCATAAACAAAAAACCCAAGAGTATGGGGGGTGGGGTGGGCAGGAAGCAGCAAGGCAACATGGTCCCTGGATTTCCCATCTACATAGAGAACTTTACCATAACCAGGGGTGTGGACATACACATTCCTTTTCACTTGGTGTGTTGTTCCAAAGTGTCCACATTTCATCTATGTTGATTCTGTCTCTATCCTTCATTGATCAAACAACTGGTCTTCTTCCAAACCTACAGGTTGATTTCATCTTCGTAGCAGGCCTAAATACTCTGAACAGTGAGCAAAATTCAACCAGATGAAATGGGAAATGTTTATCTTTGACACTTCATTATCTTTCACAATGAAGGGAGAAAAAAATGCAGTTTCAGTTTATGAAATGCTAGTATCAAGAATATTTACTATCATATGAAGTTTTTTTTGGAAGCACTGTATTTATTGTTGTCTTTGTTCTCATCATTATGAAGAGCTCAGGTGAAACTAAGAATCTAAAAAAGCTAAGAGCATGAGAAAATTGTCATATAAGCAGAGCAACCTATTTTTGTTTTACTGACATTATATATGGCTAGAATATAAATCCTCCAAGCCTTGAATATTATAAAATTTTAGACTTTTCCTTTCTTGTCTAGAAACTACATCTTTAACAAATGAAGCACTTGATAACACTTGGTTTTCATTGCTACACCTGACTTCCTCTTTTCTGAATTCATTTTTTCTTTTTCTTTACATTCTTTCAGTGAATAGTTATTTTACTTTCGATAATATAAAATGGATTTCCTTAACTTTTATTGCAAATTATTTTTATATTTTATTAATGATTACTTTCTTTTTTTCATGGCTCTTTGTGCCCTTGGTGATTGAGAAAGGCCATAGAGTAATATATTCTCCCTCTTCTTTTATTTATTTATTTATTTTTGGCCAGTCCTGGGCTTGTGTTCATGGCCCGAGCACTGTCCTTGATCTTTCTCAAGGCTAGAGCTCTACTGCTTGATTCACAGCACCACTCCTGGCTTTTTTCTATGTATGTTGTACTGAGGAATCAAAGCCAGGTCTTTGTGCATGCTAGGCAAGCACTCTACCTCTAGGCCAAACTCCTGGTCTCCTCTCTCTTCTTTTAATGTTACAAAATTTATCTATATATTTCTTCACAAAGTTTATCCCCCCCTCTTTCTCTCTCTCTCTCTTTCTTACACACACACACACACACACACTCATGCACACCCACAAACACACATAAGACATAAAAATGTATATTCAAATATTGATCACTTTGTGAATATTTATTATTTACTACCTTGACTTCTAAAAAGATGACTTCCTTTCTTATTCTCTATTTACTTATCTATACCTACTAAATATTATAAAGATATATTTTCAGTTATAAAATTAAAACATCTCAAATTTTCTCTTTTAACTTGTTGGGTAGATCTCAATAGTGTGTGACATTGAAGGTTACACAAACATAATATATAGGCAGATTTCATCAAGTATCTTTGCCCTTTATTATGTACAATTGTTCATAGAATTCATTCTGAAGTTTTTTCTATATCTTGAGTTTCTGAGGGGAAGTTTATGTAAGAAACATAATTATGTCATAACAAAAAGGAAAGATAATTCTATTCTTAGCTAGATGTCTCACGTTTTCCTTGGTGAACTGACATATACAATATGACAAGTAATATGTATATTTTTAGCTTTTTGAAAACTTCAGAAGAACGGAGAATAGTCACCTCATCTGTCAGAAAAACTCTATAAAATAAATTAATGATATTCAAAGGCTATAACCTACTATTTTTGTAAAATTATTTTTGTGGTAACATTTGTCAGAGTTTTTGTAGGTCTTCATATTCTGACTTCAGTAAACATATTTTTACTGACATTAAATGTGCTCTTGGGATTGGTCCTTGTGTAAATCAGCCCTATCTAGGACTGTATAGAAAGGGAGAATTTTCTATTCTTACCTGAAGGAATGCCTTTAAATGAGTTAAATTCATTAGTTTTATTTTTAGTCTATGTGGTAGATTTGCAATGAGGTTGTGTTTGGATTAGAATCCCCAAATTTGCATGAAAAACAAACTGTTTTGCACCTGCATGCTTCCCTAGAGTAATTTAATGTTACAATTTCTGACAAGATAATTCCATCTTCACTGCAGTTGGCTGACTTTACAGTAGGCTGCTAGAGGGAAATAAACGTGAACATACTTTGGGGTTGAAAATATATTTAAGTAAATTTCCACATATACCAGAAAAATCCTCATTTGTGAAAGAATGGTGAGAGGAGACACAGACTCTACATCATAGTACATTCCTACATGTGCACAGATGGTTGAACAGTCTTGGTAATGAAAAAAAAGTGACTTACTATAGAAGGAATATTTGAGGGAGTCAGGCATCCTTGCTTCTGCACGAAGGATGATAAATGATGAATATAATTCCCATGCCATAAAACAAATAGACCTTTTGGCATTTCTTCTTCCCATCATGCCTTAGGTTCAATTGTTATATGGGAATTGGACCTGGAGATACAGAGAAGCCACATTTTGAAGGTTGAATCCAGAGTCTGTATTAGAATACTGACAGCTATGAGTGGATACATGTCCTCCCCATACTTGCAGCCTCAGATGTACGTAATACTGTTAGAAAACTGAAGCATGAAGGTTGTAAAGAAAGTAGAAAAATATCCACAAACCAGATCAACTCTAATGGAGAGCTGAAGAGGGACACTATAGTTATGAGGAGAGTCAGGAGACAGGAGGCACTGTGAGGCATAGCAATGAAAGAAATAGTGGGGCCTATGTAGGATCATGTTCAAGGGGCGGCGTCACAGGGAGCTGGAAATGTCATGGCTCGGGTCTGCAAGATCCAGGAACCTATTGTCCAAGTCCCTTGGAATTTAGGCTTATCACCTGGGAGTGAGTGGAGAAATGCAATTTCACCTCTAGAGTTATTGGAAAGTCATTATCCACCAAGATGCCAAGATGGTATTATTTTGACCCAGTGTCTATATTTCACCTTCTCAACTATTTCTTCTACATAATTCAGTGGGCTCTTGATCAACCAATAAAAAGAGCCTCATGATACATACACAAGCCAGTATCTCACAAGAAACTCCACTGGACTCTGGGCTTCTCCCAGGAGTCCATTTCCGTCTTTTCCTTTCCCTGCTTCCTTTCACTTTTAAATTGTCTTGCCATGTCTGTGGTAAACATGTCCCTCTCTTTTAACTTTTAACTGGAGGAGAAAATGAATCTATATCCCTAGATGGCATTCTATTCACACCTGTTTTAGGACAAATAGAAAGTGTTGCACTATTTATCCTGCAAGCACCAAGGAAAATCGAGAGAAGTGTGGACTTCCTTGCCTCAATTAAGCAGAAGAAAGATGGAATTTAAATATTAGCCATCAACTCACAGATCCCAAATCAACAGAGAAGCATGCTGACTAATTTTCCTTTTCCTAATATTCTTTTCCACAATTTGTAAATGCATTTTCTGTATCCCTTATGTATTTTCAGAAAGAGAGTGAGAGAGAGAGACACAGAGAGAGAAACAGAGAGAGAGACAGACAAAGAGAGAGAGAGACAGACAGACAGACAGACAGACAGAGAGACAGAGAGAGAGGGAGAGACAGAGAGACAGGGACAGAGAGAGACAGAAAGGCAGAGAGAGAGACAAAGAGAGAGACAGAGAGAGACACACACACATACAAAGAGGGGGGGGGAGAGGGAGAGGGAACTTCATAATCGGTGTAGGAAAGCTACCGAAAGTTCTTTGACATTTTTCTCAAAATTGAATTCACATTTCATTTCTTGAAAGGAGATGGCCATAGTTAGCCTAAATTAGCACTACAGTGATTTCTCAATGATTCAAAATTACTTTTATTTTCCCTTTCAGAGAATGAGGTGTTGCTCATCACACTTCAGTATCTTCTTTGTGAGAGTTTTGAAATATCCTTCACTATTGTTTGGGTATACTATGTTATAATTTGCAGGACGAAATGGACACAAATCAATTTAGCCTCACAAGCTGAAGAAAAAAAGTAACATCTTCAAACATGCAAATCATGTTCTACATTTTTTGACAAGCACTTCAATGTAGCTCTGTTTACATTGTGTCGAATTCAGTGCCACTAGAAGATTCAAAAAATGGCTTTAAAAATGTATAGTAGACCAATGTTAGTTTGTATAAAAGTACAAAGTGAAAATATTTATTACATGCATTGGAAAAAAATGTTTACCTATTGAATGTTACCTGTTTATGTAGAGCTCTTTAGATGTAATAAAAGAAAAGCCTTCAAAAAATTAATTCAATAAGCTGTAGGCAGCATTAGAGAAGAGTTTTCTAAAACTAGAGGGCCGGAATACATTTCTGCCTCTCCAAAATACAAAAACAGCTAATATTTCACCTTCTAAAAAGTGTACTATTTGTTTAGAAATGGGTAATTTTTATTTTGTGGATTTCAACATATCAAACCTGTTAAAAATGATCAGATAGCAAGGTTTGATGTGACTCTTGTTATTGTGTCAAACTCAATCATAGCTTAGCATCTTAACTACCAGAGGCAGCATTTCACATTACTGTACGTATCTAATTGTTATTATATGAAACCATAAGATCCAAAAGCTTTGGGAAGGATTGTTTTAAAGAAAAAAAGTAAATGGATTGGCATGATAAAGTCTAGCAAAGTGTGGTGTAAATATAAGTGCTCCCAATCCTTTTCATGCTCTTATGTGAATGTCTACCATTTACCAGTATTTTTTTCCATAAACACTATTTTTAGAGGAGATAGATAAAAGAAACAAAAAGAAGAGAGTTCACCAATATAGAAATAAAGAATTTTAGTTTACTTCATAGAATATTATTTCATTTGAGGATCTGGACAGAGCAATTTAGGCTGTGTCAAATACTCCTATACATATCTTCCTTTGGCCAAAGTGTGTAAATGTCTCGAGTCCTATATACTTTACCATATCCCAGTGTGCCAGAGTGCTTGTGTACACGTACACACACACACACACACACACACACACACACACACACTTTTATATTTATAGGCACATTCTAGTTACCATAAATGAAGGAAATCAGGCAATCTATGTTTCTTTGGCTCTGGTTTACTTCATTTAATATCATTTTTTCCAAGTCTTTCTATATCCTTACAAATGGTACAATATCATTCTTTCTGATGATTTATGTTACATAAAAAACATGAATTAAGGTGTAAACATGTGTAGAGGTGTAAACATGTGTACAGAGGTAATGATGAAATCCCCCTAAAAATTAATATAAGCTAATAAAATTTAGAAGGAGGAATTATGAATCAGAGATTCATTATGAAAAGGATTATCATAAATCAGCTGAACTCAACTAAACAATTATCTGGTTGGCCCTAATATAAGAGTGTTCAGAAGTGAAAGGGAAAGGTGGAAGACAAAATGACAGATGTGAAGACACAATAATTTCAGAGACAGTCAATGTGGGAGACAGCCCTATTCACTGCTGAATAATAAGGCTGGTGAAAAAAAAAAAAAACATCATCTTGAAAGGGCTTGTGATTTTAGAAGCTGAAAAGGATTTGTCCCCTGGAATCCTCAGAGTGAAATACTGCCCAACAATACCTTGACTTTAGCCCATGAGCCCATGTCAGATTTGATTTCACTCATTTCCTTCAAAATAGAGCACATTTTCAAAAATGCTACTTGTAGTAGGAAAAACAAATGAACTGCTCATAGATTAGGCCATCCTGTATAATGCTCCAAATGAAAGAACATGTGACTGCCCCACGTAGTCTTATGTGAATGCTATGTTAGAATTCACACTGCTAAATAATGTGGATACAGTGCCAGAAATGGGGAGGATACCTGTTCTCAACTGGTCTGCACGGATTTAACGTAGACAGATGTTAGATGTATATTGATGGTAAGTTTAGCTCTGCAAAACATATCTTGCTTAATGAGTGGCGTGCATTAATGAGTGGTATGAAGGGTAGGCTAAATTTACAAATTTAAAGAACTGAAAAAATGTAACTGTCACATTTATTTCAGTGTAACAGACCTTTTGTAATTGCAAAACACTGAACAAATTATTGGTTCTAATGAATCCAATATACAATTTCACATTAATGTGACAATACAGACTTGAAACTTTAAAATGTTCCACCAAAATGTACATTTTAATACTTCCACATTCAGATATACTAATCTATGTCCCAATGTGTTGACACTACATAAGATTGTGACTAATTAACTGAGAATTATAAAAATGGGAGTTTATAACTGAGAAGATAGTTGATAAAATACCCTATCTCTTCTTCATATATTGAGGTCTTTTCCCAATTGAACCTTTTATTTTCAAGAAACATCATTTGCTTGGTAGAGAAATGAGCTGCTTTGTCCTAGCAAGTGAGCCTTTAGATGATGTCAGCTTCAATAGTACCTGGTCATTTGATGTGTGACTCCTATCAAGAATTCTTCAGCTGAGATCATCATTCACGGCAATGTACAATGGTCCTTTTAAGATCATTTTAGATAATTAACAATGTACTAAAAGTAGGTAGAACATGTGGGCACTCAGAAGGCACGTTATTTTTTCCTGACATAGTTGAAAAAAATTCCAGGCAATTGCTCATAATCACATTTTACTCCCTAACGATAGATTAGTGTGTTGTTTATGTCTAACAATATTGTTTATAAATAATGTTTTGGTTTAATTTAGATTCAGTTCAATACCTTGAATAGGGAGTTCATATTATGAACCAACATGACAGAACAAACAAAAGCACTTGGCAATAAGTTCAACATGTCAAGTTTATATGAGAAGTTATTCAAACTTCATCTTTTGTACTTCTGTATGATATACTAACCAGATTCTCAGCAAATGCAGTACATTTAGAGAAATGAAATGCAAATTTTACTCAAATTTTAACCACTCATTCCTTGATGTTTGTTAGAATCTATCTTAATTTTCTCTAATGTAGAGGACTTTTAAAAATCATTATTGACAGATTTATTATTTATTTATTTAGTGCCTATATGGAGGTTTGAACTCGGCCTCATGTTCTACCTTGACTTTTTCACTAAAATCTTGGTTCTCTACTGCCTGACCAACATCTCCACTCCTAGATTTTATTGAATAGAGATAAAAGTCTCATAGACAATTTTTCTGCGTGGGTGCTTTGAGCATCAATCCTCAGTCTAGGCCTCCTAAGTAGTTAGATTTAAAGACCTGGGACCCCAGTGCTCAGATACCCACTATCTACCAAGTTGCTAGAAAACAGGTCCGCTATCAATTTCTACAACTGCATTTCTAACCACAGGAAGGACCATAGTTTCCTTTTGCTTCCTCAAAGATGCAACAGCAAATAAGACATGCATATGAAGCCCAGGAGTTAGTTTCTAAAGAGCTTAAAGCATTAGCAAAAAGTTTGCTTTTCTCAACAGCATGTTTCAAAAAAGCCACCTATTTTCAAAATGTGAGTAGGCAGATTAGAATTTCACTTATATGTGCATCTGCAATACCAACTTTTAAAATGTCTTACAGTTGATTGTTCATTAATGAGTAGTACTCAACAGGAAGGAAATATGGAATCTTCTCTCAGAACCAGAGGGTTTAAGCTCCACCTGGAAAATAAGAGACAATAAAGGCTTTTATACAGTGGACAGAACTTTTTAAAATTCAAATCACCTCCTACAAAGAGACCAACTTCTTCAAGAAAAAAAAAAGTTAAGGCAATGCCATGGAACTGATGTCCAAATGATATAAATATACATATATATAAACATACATAAAATGATAGAAGAAAATTATATTTCATCATCTTGAGAGTCATGATGTGGAATCATCAAGCAAGCTCCTCATATAATACAAGGTTAGAATCAAATTGAGAGATCCACTCACCTGACTTGAAACTGCATGACCTTTGGTTAAGAATTCAGTTAGTATCTGCATTGATATAAGGCAAAGTACAAATTTGTCTAACTTTACTTAGCATCTGTTATATTCAAAATAATGAAAATTACTAATCAGAGTTTTCAGAGAAGCATAATATATTCATGTCTCAAAAGCCAGTTCAGAGGGCAATTGCCTGGTAAGCGTTTTTTATCTATGCCAAAAAAAAAGGAATTGAGCCAGTTAAATCCATAATACTTTTATTTAGTCATTATAATGTGCTTCTATATTTTACAATGGTTTATTTATAATCTGCCTAACTCCAGATATTCTCTGTTCCTAAAAGCAGATTTTCTTGTCATTTTTTTAAAGAGCAATCTCTATAACCCAGGAGTTTCATTTTGTCACAAATTCCCCAATTAATATTGTATTGAGCTTATTTCATCCACAATTTTCAACATGGAAAATTCAACAAATTAACATGGTTTATTTAATCAAACACACATTATCTTGATCAATATTGTGATGCAGTGTCAGGAACAGGCTAAGCCTGGGTGAGATGACTAGCATACCAAGAATGAGGAGAAGCCACAAAAGATGAAAAAGGTCATAGCCAGAGGAGGAAACTGATAGAATGATACATGATAGGTAGATAGATAGTTGTTAAAATATATGTAATTCTTTCATAGTTATTTCATAATTAATAACCTGTGGTTAACTATGATCAGGCATAACATTTTACCATATTTGTACACATACACACACATATGGATGATGGCTGGACACTTCATAACTACAATGGAATTTCCATTAAGCAAATCACTTTATGAATAAAATTTAATGTGATCAATGTCAGCTCATTTAATCAATATTTTTGTCCATTCCACCAACCCATCGCCCCCTCACTTTTCTGTAGTTTATGTATTGATTTTCTATTTAATTAATATGTGCGCTAGTCCTGAATCTTGAACTAAGTGAGAGATTAAAAAAACAAAAAGACAAACAAAAAACTGCTCCTGATTTTTTGGGCTCAAGGATAATGCTCTACTAATTGAACCACAACTCTACTTCTTTTTAAATATTTTTATTGTAATTAATAAAAGGATTACATGATATTTGCCACATAGAAGGTGCATTAATTCACATACATTGCTACCCTTTCATATGTCTTGGTCCCCATTACCCTCCCCCCCATCCCCACCCCTCATCTTATTTTCCCCCCTTGCCTATCCAATTTCAAATAATCAAATACAAATATATCCAATATATCTAATAACAAAGTGAGATACTGTAACAATATGATATAACCAAGGGACAGCAAAAGAGATGAGAGATAACATAGTACATTAAGGACAACAATAATTCATCATATGGCTTTTGTTTCAATATCCTGGAGGTCCTTTCAGTTAGCTTCATACTATATGGCCTTATGTATCAAGGTTTTGCTCTATTGCAAATCTCTGCTAGGAGAGCCCAAGGTTTCTACTGATTATGACAAATGAGGGAAACCATTGAGCCTAAGTTCCTTTGAGTCTGGCTTACTTCACTTAATATGATTTTTTCTAAGTCTTTCCATTTCCTAACAAATGGGGCGATGTCATTTTTTCTGACAGCAGCATAGAATTCCATTGTGTACAAATACCATATGTGGTTGATCCACTCATCAACTGAGGGATATCTAGGTTGGTTCCATATCTTTGCTATGGTGAATAATGCTGCAATGAACATTGTTGTGCTAGTGGATTTAGTATGCTCTAGTTTCTGGATGGTTGGCTAAATGCCAAGTAGTGGAACTTCTGGGTCAAAGGGGAGCTCTATGTTTAGCCTTTTGAGGTACAGCCATACTGCTTTCCATAGTGGTTGAATGAGATTGCACTCCCACCAACAGTGTAGTAGTGATCCCTCCTGGCCACATCCCCTCCAGAATCTGTTATTATTCGTTTTCCTGATCCTGGCCATTCTAACTGGAGTGAGGTGGAATCATAGAGTTGTTTTGATTTGCTTTACTTTTATGACCTGAGATGTTGAGCATTTCTTCATGTGTCTATAGGCCATTTTTGTTTCTTCTTCAGAGAAGACTCTAAGTCTTTGGCCAATTTTTTAATGGGATGGTTGTTATTTTGGAGATTAGTTTTGGAGTGATTCAATTTTTTGAGCTGTTGATATATTTTAGATATGAGGCCTTTGTCTGCTATATGGTTGGTGAAGATCTCCCACGCTGTAGGCTTCCTAATTATTTTACTAGCTATGTCCTTTGCCATACAAAAGCTCTGCAGTTTAATGCAGTCCCACTTATCCAGACATTCTCTGATTTGTTGTGATTCTTGGTCCTTATTAAGAAAGTTTCGACCTGAGCCAAGGAGGCCTAGTGTATCTTCTATTCCTTCTTGTAAAGACCTCCAGGTCTTTGATCCATTTGGAGTTAATTCTACTGCAGGGTGACAAAGTTCTGCCAGCACAACTTGATGAAGATGATGTCTTTCTTCCATTCTATTTTTTTGGCTCCCTTGTCAAAGATTAGGTGGCCATACATCTGTGGTTTAATATCTGGGTCCTCAGTTCTATTCCATTGGTCTTCAGGCCTGTTCTTGTGTCAATACCAAGCTGTTTTGATAATTGTAGCTCTGTAATAGAGTCTAAAGTTTGGTATTGAAATTCCTCCTGCACTGTTCTTTCTGCTAAGAAGTGTTTTTGCTATATGGGGTCTTTTATTATTCCATATGAAATTTTGGATTGCCTCTTCCATTTCTTTAAAGAATGACATTGGGATATTGATGGGTATGCATTGAATTTGTAGATAGCTTTTGGCAAGATTGTCATTTTCACAATGTTGATTCTTCCAATCCAGGAGCATGAGAGGTTTTTCCATTTCCTTAGTTCTGCTTTAATTTCCTTTTTCAGGGTTTTAAAGTTTTCATCAAAAAGGTCCTTTACATTCTTAGTTAAGACAATTCCTAGGTACTTTATTTTCTTTGAGGCTAATGCAACGGAGTTGCTTTCCTGATTGTTGCCTCGTTCCTCTCAATGTTGGTGTAGAGGAAGGCTGTTGATTTTTGAGGGTTAATTTTATAGCCTGCTACCCTTCCAAAGTTTTGAATCAGCTCAAAGAGCTTGGGAGTAGAGTCTATAGGATTCTTCAAATACAAAATCATGTCATCTGCAAAGAGGGATAGTTTTACTTTCTCTTTCCCTACTAGGATCCCCTTTATGCTTGCTTCTTGCCTTATTGCACTGGCTATGAATTCTAATACTATGTTAAAGAGGAATGGAGAGAGTGGGCATCCTTGTCTCGTTCCTGATTTTAGAGGGAATGGCTTTAGCTTTTCGCCATTAAGTATAATACTAGCTGTGGGTTTGTCATACACAGCCTTTATTATATTGAGGAATGGTCCATGGATTCCTAGTTTCTCCAGAGCTTTTAACATAAAGGGGTGTTGGATCTTGTCAAATGCCTTTTCCGCATCTATTGAGACAATCATGTGGTTTTTGTCCTTCTCCTGTTGATGTGTTGAACTATGAATCCTGTTTGATCATAGTGTACAATTTTTTTGTTAAGTTGTTGTAGATGGGTTGGCCAGTATTGTGTTGAGAAGTTTTTTTGTTTTGTTTTGTTTTTTGTTTTTTGGTGGGTCGTGGAGCTTGAAGTAGGCCTGGGTACTTTCCCTGAGCTCTTCAGCTCAAGGCTACTGCCTTGCCCTTGAGCCAAGCTCTACTTCCCATTTTCTAGAGTTTAATTCTTGATAAGAGTCTCAGGTCCTTTTTTACCTGGGCTGGCTTTTAACCCTGATTCTCAGATCTCAGCCTACTGAGTAGCTAGGATTACAGGCATGAGCCACCAAGCCCAGCACATTTTTATGTTTTTCTTATGTTTAATTGCAAGTAAGGTTCATATAGTCTTTCCTGCCTAGAGTGGCTTTTAACCATACCCTTAGATCTTAGACTCCTAATTACCTATCATTATAGGCACAAACCCCCTGTACCCGATTTTACATTGAATTTTTCACATTCTCTCTCATCTCCCCCCACTTTTTTCTCATCAGTAGTCTACTTCCCTCCCCTGAGCTCATCCTTCTAATTTCAAGTATCCATTTCCTGGTGTTTTTTTATTGAACAGATATTTAATCTTTTTATGGATTTAAACTGAGTTTTCCCCTGAATCTCTGTATTTCAGTTAAGACATTTGTGTACACTGGCATACCAAAATTTTATTTATTATAGATGTAGAGTCTGGCAAAAATATTATGTCACTTTTTTATAAAACGATTGTTATCTTTGCTTACTAATACACACATCACTAATGTAAACTACAAAATGGTAATCACATTTTGACAATTGGAAGTAAAGCTGAGAAAACCACATTGAGAGAATTTAAGATAAATCCTATTTCCTTTTACAATGAATGTCGGGGGCTTTAGGATAGGGGAAGGGAAATTAGGGGGAAAAAAAGCATGGGAAGAGGTAACAATGTTCAAGAAGTAATGTACTCACTACATTACAAATGTAACTATAACACCTCTATATATCACTCAATGAAAGAAAATTGTTTTTAAAGAAATTCTTACAGAACATCTACACAACAAAAAAGGGAATGGCAATGTAAAAAATGATGCAAAGTATATATATAATTGATAATTACCCCAAAATGGCTCTTGAACATATTTTAAAATACTCAGATGTCTTCAACAGATATAATAAGAAATTAAAAGTGGCTATGAAGAAATAGGAAATCTTTTTTCCATTACTATGTATAAAAAAAGACAGGCAGAAAAAAAACCAATGCAATAAATTTTACCTTTCTTGTTTTGTTCAAATTCTAGCTAGTAATTTAACAAATTCATGAGCTGAACAAATTATCTAATTTTCTAGAGGGCAAAATAATTTCCAAGTCACTCATCTATTTTGAGAAATGCATAACTCATAAGATAAGAAAAACATATATAATTCATAGATTTCTCTATATGTCATTTTATGTGTGTGTGATGTGAGTGTATTTATATATGTATGTACATATGTGAATGTTTCTCTAAGTGCATATGCACCTGCAATATACTCGTCATTACAATGCTTATATCTTGATGTTGGGGATTTGAATATTTTTAATCAAATATTTCAATTTCTCCATGTATTGTTTTCTACACAATTGTTGTTTTTTTAATCATTTTCAGAAAATGCTTAACTCTCAAGGATCTATTCTTTTCATTTCAAATTGTTTTCCTTACAGAAATCATTATAAGAATTGGAGGAATTTAGCATTAAATATATAGTTTGAAGGAACAACAAAAAATATAATTTTAAAAAGATAACAGTTTATTTCAAGGTTGAGAAAAATCAGTATGCTTAAACAGAGCTAGAATCTTGAGTTTTCATTTTAAATTCTAATAAGATATACTGTATGCTGTAGAAGAGTACCTTTTTCTCCTTTTTTGCTTTTAGAGTTTGCAAAGCATGTGTCAGGTCCCTCATTGTTCTCTGTTACATTTCAGAACCATTTGGTCTTTGCATATTCTTGAAAGCTCAAATGTATGCAAAGCAAGCACACAATTTTTCCATTAACTCCTTTTTCAGACATCTTGAAGCTCTGTATGGGCTGAGCCTGCCTCCACTTTCTGTATTTCATCAAATGTGAATAGAAATACACAAAGAATCTGACTTGAGTTCAACACCAGCCAAACCCACAGGACTACAGCAGTATATTCTTTGGAAACAGAAGGAACAAATGTGATTCCATTGACCAAAAAGTGGATCATTTCAGACATGAATTAGTGTTTGTCTTTATACAAGAGCTGTATTCAGGGGGTATGTGACAGATCTCTCAATCATAAAAGTTGTGTGATGATGACAATCCAAAGAGCAAAATTATAAACTTAATGCTATCGAATGCTGTTCATTTTTGATCACACTAAGTACAAGCAAATTTATTTATTTATTTTTCTGGTTTTTATTTTTTTAAGATTTTATTAACATTGATTTTTACATCATATTTCAAATGTCATGTTTAACAAACAAATATTCAAGAAGGGAATCTCTATATAGAGTCATTGGCACATAGATTTTAGAATATAAAGTGGATGAAGCTAGAGAAAATCATGCTGAGTGAGATAAGTCAAGACCAAAGGAACAAAAGGCACATGGCATCCTTAATATGTGGATATTAGATCCAAACAGTACAAGAGTGATGACTCAATATTTGGATACCCAATGCCATGGACATGTTCTTGGAGATATAAACATAACTACATAGACATAAAAATCTATGATGGGCTATACACTTTACAGACATAATGCTTTATTACATAGATTAATGTGTGTTTATGACATACAATCCCTCGACTTAATTTTAATTATGTTCTAAATACAAACAATTTTAAAGCAGATTAAAAACAAAGGTTTTCCAGTGGGTTTCCTTTACAAATAATGTACAGGTATGAGCATTGAGAAATCACACCTGTACTCCTCATTACTCAGGAGCTTAAAATCTCAGGATCCCGGTGTGAAAGTAGCTTGGTGAGAAAAGCCCCAAACAGTCACTTCTCCTAATAACCACCAAAAGCCATAAGTGGAGCTGTGACTCAGCTTGTAGAGCTCCAACCCTGAGTGAAAAAGCTAAGCAAGATCAAGAGTCTGTGAGTTCAAGCTCCAATACTGACACATTGTGGATGCATTCACTCGGGTGTGTGTGCAAGGGCACACACACATACATACACTTCCATTTACACAGAAAATATGACTGGAGAGGCCAGGATATACAACACAGCCATGGAAAATAAAAGTGAATTGCAAAGCAACTCACCAGTGATAACAAAGAAGGTGTCTCATGACTAAACTGCCACCTAGCGATAGAAAATAGTGTTTATTCTACATAGGTATGCATCTACCACCATAGAGTAAATTAAAAACATAAATGAACACATTCACTACCATAAGAATTGGTGGACTATGAAGAAAACTTACGTATGATTTAGAAGATATGAACAACTTTGAATGTGACAACTTGATTTTATTGGGAAATGTAGAACTGTATACAAGAAAATGGAGAATATGTAATCTGAGTAAGAGAAATTTGACAAAAATATAACATATTCTGGACAAAAAAGGATTTTGCTAAATTCCAAGCATTAAAATCATGTATCATGTATTTAATGCTACTACTGTGGCATTAATATATAAATCATTATCAAGAAGAAAATAACAGACAAGAGCTTTTCAAATGTATGCAAAATAATCCACACACTTTTCAACAACTCCCTGTCAATTATGATATTACAAATGATAGATTAGAACTTAGCTGAATAGCAATGAAAAATAGCTTACCAAGTTTTGTGAAATTTATTTGCTATACAGCTTTGAGGGGAAATATTATGATAAGGGTAAATATTTAATCAGAAAAAGGCTGAAAATGAACTATATAGATTCTATTTTGAAAAGCCAATAAAACAACACCAAATTAAGCTTGAATGAGAGAGGGATCCATTAAGAATGGAATTTCAACATCAATAAACCCAAATAAACAAATAGAAGCAGGATAAATAATAGAAAATAATCTAACAAAATACTTTTTTTTGAGATGATGAATCAAAGTCAAAACTAGTAATATTCATGATATGAAAAAGAAAATACACATAATTTATGTCTGGAAAGATTTAAGATCACTGCAGTTATTAGAGATAAACAATGGAATGACACTGAATAAATGAATGCCAACTTAAAACAAAATTTACAAATAAATGAAAAATATTAACATGCCAAGATTGGTGTGGTGAATTTACAAAGCTCAGTGAAATTCAATAATATAACTAATGGATAGCTATTGTCACAATTTAAATTCCTAAGTGTACCTTTGGTGTGTACTTCAAAACATGTAAGAAAGAACTAATAATAGTCTTATTATTTCACAGAGGGTAGAAGTAATATGGAAAACAAATAAATTCCAATGCATTCACAAAGTTCTGACACTTAAGGAAAGCTGAAGGATGAAAAATTACAAAACAAAGCAAAAAATACAGAAAATTAGCACATTTAGTTAATAAATTAATAAAGCTAAAATTCATTAGTAACTTTATTGTTAAATGAATGCATCCTTGTGTTTGCTTTCTAACTTCCCTGATATTTTCTTGCTCTCCATTCTGCAAAGTGCACAGATAAAGAGCTTCCTGCCTCTCCAACTTCCTCAAAGCAGATATTGATCTTGAGTAATATGTTATTTTTTGTACATGGAAGCCAACCACATGTAACATGGCTATCATGTCAACTAAGCAAACAAAGCAGTTAGAAAGAGAAAGGATAACTGAAGATCTTCGCCTAGGTCCAAGGTAAAGCTAGTCTTTGCAACCAATCACTTTGAAGAATCTTCAAGGTTTCAAATTTATTCTAGTGTCTTATCTATGTGACAGTATCCAAATGTGCGGCAATCTTTGTTCTGATGCAAGAATACAGCATGAATGGCCACCAGAGAATCTCCTCTAACTGTGCCCCACTAGGTAAAGTTAATGTTTTCTTTTTATTTTTTTCCCTGTAGAGTATCCCTTGTTGTCACTTTATGACTGCATGTTATTTTGGTACCTGTTGTATAGACTGGTGATGAGTGGGAGAAAAATAAATGTTTTAAAAAAGAAATGTAGGGGCCGGGAGTTTGGCCTAGTGGTTAAAGTGCTTGCCTAGCATGCATGAAGACCCGGGTTCGATTCCTCGGTACCACATACATAGAAAAAAACCGGAAGTGGTGCTGAGGCTCAAGTGGTAGAGCTCTAGCCTTGAGAAAGTCCAAGGACTTTCAAGCCCAGGACTGGCAAAAAAAAAAAAAAAAAGAACATTTTAAAAAAGAAATGTACTCACTACCTTATGTATGTAACTGTAACTGTACATCACTGTTACAATAAAGAAAAATAAAATTTAAATATAAGTTACTTATATCAGTAATTTATAAGTAATACATGTATACTTATATAAATATATATTTATATATACTATTTTATATATTTATTACAATTTATGTATTTCATTTTATTATTTATTCATAAACATATTTTTATGAATATTTTACAAAATATAAGCACTAGAGAAATAATTTACATTATAATTTACTATATCACTATAGTACAAAATATAAAACATCACTAAAATATTAAGAAAAAAGTGCATGAATAATTATTCAATAAAAACTCAGTACTGAAATGAAATGTGATCGCCATATTCATTGATTCGATGTGATTCGTTGTTAATCCCACTGCATAATTCATGGAAATCAATGAAATGATTAATCTAATCATTACAAAAATACAAATAACCTACATTAAAAAACACATCAAAGCAAGAATACAGCCAAAAGTCCAACTCCTTGCAGTAATGCTCATGGTAAAATTAAGTAATATTTAATATTAGTAAAAATATAGACACAAAGAACTGTGAAATATAATAGAGTGGAGAAACACAAATATCACTGTTTGATCAAAAAATTTAAGCAACGGGTTGAGGTGGATCAAGCTTGTAATCATAGCTACTCAGGAGGCTGAGATCTGAGGATCAAGGTTCAAAGCCAGCCCTGGCACAGAAGGATCTGAGACTTTTATCTCCAATTAACTTCCAGAAAATGGGAATGGGGCTTAGCTCAAGGGTAGGCCTTGAGCTGAAGAGCTCAGGGACAGCACCAAGGCCAAGTTCAAGCTCCATGACCCCGCAAAAATAATTAAGCAAAATTTTCCTATTAACGGTTTTAAGTCAACTGAATTCCAATTTTAAAAGAGAATATACCATGACCTTAATTTTAAGCATATCAAATAATTAATTTGAGATAAAAATTACAACTTGTAGATGATATCAAATTCAAGAACTGAAGAATATGAAAGAATTTGATTTTCAACAGAATACGCTCCTTAAAAACATAAAACTAATAAAAGTTTCTCTGAGCTATAAACTATAAAATTAAATTAAAATAAAATAGAATTAAGAATAAAAATGGTACATTAAAATTTAGGGCTCAAAACATACCTGACAGGAGTAATCATGTGTAGAGGCTATAGAAATCTACAAATAAAAAAATGTAAATATACATCAACACATCTAAACATCCAAAAGAGAAAACAGAAAAATAACAGTGTTACTTATATGAGGTAAAGATCGTTATAGTTTAGAATACAAAACCAGTACAAATTATTTCTGCTAATTTGTTTTCTAATATCCAATCACCAACAGTTACTTTGAGAAAAATCAATAGATATTTAACAAAAAATTGATTTTGAGGCCTAACAGTCTTACAGAATTACTTACTTACTTTCCACATTTAATTTTCATTATTGATATTTAAGAATCAACTCCCTTAACAAAACAAACCTTAATTATTAGATGTAGTTTTAGGCGCTTTTATTGTTTTTTGGTACCAGCACTAGGATTTGAGCACAGGGCTTTCTATATTTACTTTACTTTTTTTTAATTCAAGGATTGTGCTCAACTACTACTTTTCTTCTGGCATGTTAGTCCTTAATTGAGGATAATAATTTCATAAACTTTTCCTTCTAGGCTTGGTTCTAAGCCTCCTGAAAAGCTAGGATTACATGCATGTGTCACAAGTTCCTGTCAAGGAATTTTTTTTTGAGAAGAGATTTTTATGTACTTTCTCAACCATTGGAAGTATTACGAAGCTACTAGTAGTCAGATATCCACCCTAAAAGAAACTTGAAGACTAAAATCTAATGAAACATTCATAACAATCCCAGCCCTCTTAGATGTGGAACATTGTGGTGTAATGCAGATGTTTTCTTGGCATACCTTACTTATGATAAAAAGAATGTGCCACTAAAGTGGGAACACTGATGTTTCCTAATTACCTTCAATATTTATTCCTAAATGAGTCATCAAAATGAGTGATACAATTATTAGCCAGATTGAAATGATCAGCAATGAGCTATTGCAATGTTGCTTCCGCTTGTATCCAAGTCTACACTCACTGGTGATAAATCAGAGAATTTGGCAAATGTATTTTAAATCTCATCTTCTAGTCTCTCATTTTACAAAAGCTCAAATGAATCGAGAAATATCAAAGCATACTTCCTAAGTGAGGTGTGCGTGTATATATATATGTATATGTATATATATGTATATATTTATATACATATATGTCTCTGGTTAAAGAGAGAATAGTGTAAATTGATAAGGTTTTTAGAAAATAATTTGTAGATCACATATGGCTCACATCCACTTCAAGAGCATCCAAGATTCAGTAGGTTTTTTAAATAGGTTCTACAATAATTTAAGTCACACATTATAGGCAATATATTGATTTCCTCACATTATAATTTGGCAGAATATTTTTCCTTCCAATGAATGTCCCTATTTTTTTAAAGCAGATTTCAAGAGAAGACAGAAACAACTCTGTAAGAGTTCTTAAGGCAGATAATAAAGGAAGGAAGAAAAACACCCTGACGGAAACAGAAGGCACATACGTGCTACCTGTGGAGTCTCTGCTACAAGAAATAAGCATGGGCAATTGTACCCGCTGATACCAAAAATGTAATTATGCATTCCTTATCACAAAGAAAGCAATGAAAGTAAAGATCTTTGTATTAATTATGGAGATTTTGTTACAGTTAACTTAAAAACTCATTGGCTTAACTTACTTTTTATTGCATTTTATTGTTGGGATGATATATAGAGGACAACAGTTACATTCACCAGGTAGTTGTTATAGTACTGCTGAATACTGATACCTCTTCTCGTGTTTCTCCCACATTTCCTTCCCTCCTCTATCCCCCACAAATACTTAACTTTTCTTTCTTTTTTTTTTAAAGCAATTTTCATTAAGGAACATATGTATACGCACACCACTTCATACTCCTTCTGAGGGAAAAAGTATATAAAAAGCCTAATTCAGGATATGAAAACGAGAGCTTTATTTTGTGCAATTGTTGTTCTTAATGAACCATGTTATTTCTCTTCTCTTCTTTTTTGGCCTTTCTTTAATCTCATATTGTTACTGTATCTGACTTTGTTACCTGGCATATTGTATATACATTTTTCTGTTTATTTGAAATAGGAAAGGGAAGGGGAAGGGTGAAAAGCAAGGTGATTGGGAGGAGGTGAGGGGAAGGAAATGGGGACAAAAACCATGAGAAGTGGTATCAATGTGTGAGAAGTAATGCACCTACTACCTGGCAAATGTATCTGTACCCTCTCTGAAAATAAAAAAATAAAAAAGCCTAATTCAACCTGAAACAGCTGCTTGATTTCTTTTTGTGAAAAAGAGGCACCACTTCTGAAATTCTCTCAGTTTACCCTTAAGTTAATTGAGCCCCGAAATAGGTTCTTCTTGTAAATATACAAGAGAAGACCATCAATATTTCTAGATTGCAAAAGAAGAATGTCTGTGTTAAAGAGTTTAAAGACCAAGTAGCTTGTGGAGATGTGAAATGGAATTTATAAAAGGTATTTACCTATAAAAACTAATGTCTTCATTATGTCTAATATTATGATTCCAATTGAAAGAAAAAAGATCCATTCATTAGTTGATAGTGTTTGTTTTAGCTAACACTATTGTTTATCTATCAATCTGAGGTACGATTCACTATCTAAAAATTCATTGTCTCTACCAAACACAAATTTCAATGACTATCTTAATATTTGTGGCTCTCTGTACATTCAGCATCGGCCATGTTTCTTCTAATGAATGTGTCCTCTTTAAAAACATCCAGTAACGGGGCTGGGAGTTTGGCCTAGTGCTTACCTAGCATGCACAAAGACCCAGGTTCAATTCCTTGGTATCACATATATAGAAAAAAAGCCAAAGTGGTACTGAGGCTCAAGTGGTAGAGCTCTAGTCTTGAGAAAATCCAAGGACAGTGCTGAGGCCCTGAGCTCAAGCCCAGGACTGGCAAAAAAATAAATGCATTCAGTAACAATGAACAATGCAACTTGTGTGTGGAAATGGAAGGAGAAAATAGGAGAGAATGAGGAAGGCTAACATTGTCCAAAAACAAATGTACTTATTACCTGACTTCTCTAACTGTAACCCTCTGTGTGTCACCTTTATAATAACAATAAAAAGAGGGGGGAGAAACCTACCAATGTCCATTCATTGCTGCATTATTCACCATAGCTAAATTATAGACGTAACCCAGATATTCTCCAATAGAGGAATGGATAAAAAATGTATTTATATACATAGTGGAACTTTACTCATCTATGGGGAAGAAGAATATTGTGCCATATGCATAAACAAGGATGGACCTTGATCAAATTGTATTAGGTGACTAAAGTTGAACTCAGAGAGACATAGGGCATATGCTTATATCTCATATATGAAAGTTAGATCCAATTATAACTCTAAATATAAACACATGCAGTCATATGCATATAGGCACAAATGTATTAATGAAGTCTAACATTTGAAAGGGAGGATTAGGATGGTGTAACTCTTTTTTCCAGCTAATTTACAGTCTAACAAAATGAATATTAAGAATCCAGAAGTTGAGATGTCCAGGGGGGCTGAGGATGGAGAGGTGGGGTGTGGTAGGTACATGAGTAAAGACAGAAATGGTAAGAAAATGCAATCATCATAGTCAATGTGTGTATGGGAAAATGTAAATAGGGAAAAACAAGAAGAAGGTAGGATTGGAAGATATAGGAGACAATGACAAAATAGGTGACATTGATCAAGATCCATTATACTCACAAATTAACATGTTGAATTGAACCTCTTCTGTGCAGTTACTAATACATGGAAAAAATGCCAGTATAATTTTGTGCCTTATGCTAAGTTTGGGTGACTTTTTGCTTGGATCTTTACAGTTTACCATTTTGTACTCCATCTCAAGGTCAAACTTGATTCCAAATTCTTGCAGGTCCTTTGATACTGATACAGAACAACTGCGTCTGGACAGAATGTGCTTCAGTGTGCATGCTGTTGACATAGAAACTCCATTACAACACAATCCAGAATTTATTATATTAGAGTACCTTCTGAGGAATTATTTAAGAAAGTGATTATAGCCAGCACAATGGCTCAGATCTGTAATCCTAGCTATTCAGGAGGCTGAGATCAGAGGATCGCAGTTCAAAGCCACTCCAGGCACTAAAGACCATGAGACTTTTATCTCCAGTTAACCACTAGAAAACCGGAAGTGGTGTTGTGGCACCCAGGGTAGGGTGGTAGTCTTGGGCTGAAGAGTTCAGGGACAGCACCCAGGTCCAAAGTTCAATAGATCATATCTGTCATCTTGGCTACTCAGGATTGGGAAAAAAATAGTTTCAGCTATACAGATGGGGAGGATCACAGGTTCAGGCCAACTCAGGTAGAAAGTTAATATAACTCCATCTGACAAAATAACTAAAAAAAGTCCAGGGTTGGGGCTGGGGTTCAGGTAGTAAAACACTACAAGAAGCAAGTAGAAATCCCATAATATTAATCCCAGAAAAACAATAACAACAAAAAGAATATGATGTCCATTATATAACAGCTGATATTTATATTATACAATATAACATAAAGCAACCTGATATACATGCTGTGATTTATACTCCTTATACATATTTTTAGAGAAGTACTGCCATGCCAGTTGCATTGATGATGAATAAAGGCTCAGATCAGACATAAGCAATGAAGTATTGTCATTTTTAAGAGCTGGTAATTCAGGGGTAAATCTAAAATCTTCCTCATCTTGTCTCCTTTATTTTTTGCCAGTCTTGGGCTTGAGCTCAGGGCCTGAGCACTGTCCTTGGACCTTCTCAAGGCTAGAGCTCTACCACTTGAGCCACAGCACCACTTCCAGCTTTTTTCCATGTATGTAATATCGAGGAATTGAACCCGGGTCTTCGTGCATGCTAGGCAAGCAATCCACCACTAGGCCAAACTCCTGGCCCTTGTTTCCTTTTTTTTTACATGACAGAACTAACACTGTCTTGTGATATTGTTGGCAGTGCATAATATACCTAAAAAAATTCCTATCACAGTCCATACAGCAGATGCAGAATGTAAAATATGCTGAAAAATAGTGATCATCCAGGTAAAACTAAGCCTTGTTCTAATAAATGACAGGTAATGATTAAAACTATTACAACTCAGGACTTTGGGCTTAAAGCACAAGTTGCAATGTGTCATGAGCTTGAAGTCCTGCATAAAATGAAACATGTTAAAACTCAGAATTCATGAAAAGTGATACTCTGAAAGTTATATTTTCTAGGTCCCAATACAATTAACAGGCTTTTGATGGGTGTATCACTCAATTCAAATTATCCCACAAGCAGAACATCCTTGATTGTTTTCATTAACTTTGTTAATGACTCTGACCCTACATTTCTACAGAAAATGCAGGCCTCATGCTTAGTGACTTCATCATAGCCTAACAAAAATAATTCCAGAAATTGTTAGAGTCTAATTTTAGTCAAGGATTCTAAATAACTACTTTGCTTAACTCCACATGTTTTTAGAGACCATAGTATTCCCTCAATACAATCCATGAGGATATTTCTGACTTTCTTGAAGTCGTGATCAATCTATTGTGACAAATTTAATGCTCAGATTTGTGTAGAGCTTCTATCTTCATAATTTTATAGAGAATACTACTTCAATATAATAGTGTATAGTCAAGGAAGGTTACCACTGCTTTTCTTTTTTATGTCTCTAAGCATAGCTTGGGAAAATAATGACATTTTATTAGCCTAAAAACTACTATTCTTAGTGATTGAATGGGAAACAAGCATCCCCTTTTCTGCACACAGTATAAATAATAAATTTGATATTTTTAAGAAGAAAGATTTCAGACTATAGTATTCTAAATAAAAGTTGGTAATTAGTTGGTAGATATTTTTAAAACTTTATCTGGTGTCCACAGAATATAAAACAAGGTTTACAATTCCACATATCAAATATAAACTGCCACATGAAATTCATGGGATATATATATACATATATATTTATGAATTTATCATCTACTTTACCAATTATTTTTAACTAGGGTTAGAAAAAAATAATCCATTTGGGAACATTTCTCCTACAGCTCATAAGATTTTTTTTGCAAATATTGTTACTTAGTAGGAGTGGTTGAAAATTTAATATAGCAAGTATAACTAATCAAATATAACTTTCCTTCTTTTGGAAAAGAACGTATAATGGTTCCTATTTCTGAGCCCAGCCAATAGCTACTATATTCCTAAAGAATGTTCTTAAATCCAGGATCTGAAGAGGTCTTTGAATGTGAACTGAGAAGAAACTGGACAAGTCACTGATCTGAAAATGAAAAGGCAAGAGAGGCAGAGAGAAAACTGGGTTAGAAGATCCATGTGATGAAGCCCAGAGTAAGGATACACTTAGACCTCCATGGGCCTGACCCTGCAGAGGTGAAGGATTCGAGAGAAAAATGCTTGTACAGTCGACTAGGGCAGAGAGAATTGTCATCCACTCTAGCTTTCTCCTACATGAACCTCTCAAGCACCAAGTCTGAGTAAGAGCCTTACATCTTGCCTCCACAGCATTGGGTTGGTTGACAGGACTCAAGCCAGCAGGGCCATCATTCAACACCACTATCAAGTGTTGGGCCCAATGGCTCACACTTGAAAGCCTAGCTACTCAGGAGGGTAAGATCAGAAGATTGTGGTTTGAAGCCAACCTGAGCACAGAAATCTGTGGGACACCAGCACCAATAAAAAGAGGGTCAGGAACCCTGGATTAAGTGGCTGAACATCAGCTATAAGCAAAACATCCAAGCAAGAGCCTGGTATAAGTGGCTCATTCCTATAACCCAAGCTACTCTGGATACTGAAGATCATGTTTGCAAGCCAGGTTGACTGGGAAAATCCATGAGACTTCTATCTCCAATTAATCAGAAACAAATTCTAGCAGTGGAGCAATGGTTCAAGTGTTAGAGCACTGGTCTGGAGAAAAAAATTCAGTGACAGTGCCCAGGCCCGAAGTTCAAGCCCCAGGACCAGCACAAAAAGAGAAGGAAGAAGAAGGATGTATGGAAGGAAGGAAGGGAAGGAGGGAGGCAGGGAGGGAAACAAAGAAGGAAGGAAGGAGGAATGGAAGCAAGCAAACAGATATTATTAAATCTCTAGGACTCAGTTAGGAAACTTTCTAACCCAGAAACTTTCTGCCTTCTGATGGGAAGAATTAAAATTCTCATACTCTCATTTTGATTGACTTTTAAAAATAAATAGTTGTGGGCCGGGAGTTTGGCCTAGTGGTAGAGTGCTTGCCTAGCATGCACGAAGACCGGGTTTGATTCCTTGGTACTACATGTACATAGAAAAAGCCAGAAACGGTGATGCAACTCAAGTGGTAGAGCTCTAGCCTTGAGAAAGTCCAAGGACAGTGTTCAGGCTCTGAGTTCAGGGACCAGGAGTGGCAAAATAAATAAATAAATAAATAAATAAATAAATAAATAAATAAATAGTTGTGACATTTCTTAAACACAAATGTCAATGAACAAGGTGTATCATCATCTTATTCTAAGAAACTTTACTGAAGGAAACAGAGTTATAGATTTCCTTGTCCTTTACACATCCCATTTCATGTTATACTATCAGGGAGCTTCATAGTGGAGACCTTCACAGAATAAAGGAAAAGAACAAATGAACAACCAAAACCCATTTTCACCTAACACCCCTGTATTTTCAAAGAACTGCTATTGAAAGAGCTGTCCTACAATTTGATATCTGTATGAGTTCTAAAACAATTGACAGTGTACTTTGATTTCCACAGTCCCACTTTATATTTGTTTCTTTTATTTCCTACATGGAGTTTCCACTGAAGAGTTTAGTTTATACATACTAATAAAATTCGAATGTATTTACACCCTCTCACAGCTGGTAAGCTGGATATTCCTCTTTCCTGCTCCAAATTTTGTAATTTATACATGAAATTGTTTCTGTGATAGTTTTTGGGTACTGGTGAGTAATAGTCTTCAGCTTTCTACCTGATGTAGCCAGAGATTCTACTTAGGATTTTTGCATCTATTTATATATTTCAGAATGGTTTGAAAAATATTTTCCTTGGGTTTTGATGAGAGTCAAGGTAGCCTCAGAAATGTCTTCCAAGCCTTAAGATGCTTTCTAAATCTTATAGCTGCTGCTTTTGCAAAAGATTTTAGTTAGGAGTCATTTCTTCCTTGTATAAACAGTGAGAAATGTTATGAATTTGATACAATTTTCCAAAGAAAGTATCTTTTGATTTACTCAAATGACCCACCTCCCTGGGGTCAAATTGGGTGATGTATATTTGGTTTGGAATTTCATTTTCTTTGCTGTGATACTTTCTACAATTTAAAGGTGATTCTGTATGGAAAAGAATCTTTAATTCAACAGATGGAAATAAGAGAACTGTGTCCTCAGGAGAAAAGTTAGGCTATTATTTCAAAAGAAGGTGTATTGTGCCATATGCAATTTCCTGAAAAAAGCAAAAGTTGGATGCCCCATTCCCCTTTCACTTTTGTGATGTTATCTACCATGTTGTAATAGTACAAAAGCCTTGACAGGATTGGTGAGCCAATATAATATATCTAGCCTTAGGTATTGTATTATAGTAGCACATAAGCCACTAACAAAAGTTGTTCATATTTCATTGTAATTTTTAAATGGATTTCTTAATCATGGAACTTTCACATTTCTATTTTTCTTTTCTCAGTTAATGCTTACATTTTTTATTCTAAAATATTTTTGTGACTGTTCTTTAAATTTTGATATGGAACTTTTATACAATTATTACAAGTAAGTGTTAAATAATATAAAAATGCATATAATAATGTACGCTCCATCCATAGTAGAATGAACCTTATCAGTCTTTTCTCTGTGAGTGTGTTGAGGACTGAATCAGGCCTAGAGAATTCTAAGCATGAATCATTCCACTCAGTCACCCAAACCTTCATCCTAAGGGTAATTCCGGACAATGAAGTCTACAAAACCCCATCTTCACAGATATCTAGACCTTGTGGAATGCACCTCAGAAAGTTTCCAATATATAGAAGATACCAAAGACCCCTTTTCCAAGGTAAAAAGCAGATTCTATCTCAAAAACGTTACCAGCAGAAAACAGCGCCATATATGTGGCTCATTGGAAAGAGCAGTAGCCTATCAAGAGGAAGGCCCAAATGCGAAACCCAATAACACTAGAAACCATACATATGATTGTCTCTACTTTTATATGTAATGTAAACAGATACATTAAACTTTCATATGTAGTGCAAACATAATTAAATTGGGGAATGGTAACCCTAAATGCCTTTAAAATGAGCTTAAATACCAACATTATGGAAATGTGGCTTCACCTGCCATTTTGAGGATGGTAAGTGGTGAAATAATGAAGGATTTGTTCCAAATAGATTTATTTAAAAATTTTGACCAAGGGGACCGAGAGTTTGGCCTACTGGCTAGAGTGCTTGCCTAACATGCACGAAGACCTGGGTTCGATTCCTCAGTACATACATAGAAAAAAAAAGTTGGAAGTGGTGCTGAGGCTCAAGTGATAGAGTTCCAGCCTTGAGAAAAAAAAGTCTAAGGACAGTATTCAGACCCTGAGTTCAAGCCCTACGACTGGCAAAAAAAAAAAAAAGAAATGCCCAAGAAACAATGCAGAATGTATTCCATATCCTTTCCTTGAATATAAAGATATGTTAACTTTGATTACTTTAAGGCAGAAAATTGTTACTGTTGACTAGGGAGTGTTTTCCAACATTTGTTAGGAACAATTGACCTGTCAGGGAAAAAAAATGAACATCGCTTACACTGAAAGGCAATTATGTTTGGCCATCTAATTAACCTTAGTTGAAGCAGAATGCATGTATAGTCTGTGTTCCTGCATTCACGCTCAGGATTGGTTTTGTTGACATGTCCAATGTTTCTGCCAATGATATAGCCAAGTGACTATTTTCTTAGAAATTATGGAGAATAGGTAATTTTTAGTAAAAAATTTCAGAAAAATGAAACACTTAAAAAAGTATGCCAATTTTGAATATAAGGAGACTATGAGAAGGATGGTTGTACTGCATAGAAGTTGCCTTGTTGGTTGTTGTCTGTCTTCATTGTTGTAGTCCTCTAGTTAACTGAGTGGTCTGTAAAATGGTTGCTCTTTCACACAAGAAGGGATGAGATTATAAAACTGCAAAGCACTGAATAAGCCACAAATTTCTAAGAGAATGAACAATACACATACATGATTAAATGTACTTGATAAATGTGAGTAGGACTAGAGCCAGCTGCATATGACAGGATCGTAAGTTGGAATAAATAGAAGTTTCAATGGCAAGATTTCTGATGTGGACAGTTAATAAGGTAATAAAATTTCTCAACTTTAAGTCAAAGTGGCAATATTTTAAGTGAGTAATTGTAAAATTCAAAGTTTTTCTGTGTGAATAGATTAATTACTGATTTTCTTCTTCTTAAGTCTCCAATAGTAAACAAGACCATTATAAAACCACACATTCCCACAACCAGGGGGATTGCCCTGGGGAAGTCAGAAAGTAACAAACTGCAGTTTTGTTTCTGTAGCTCACTTGTGGAACCAAGCCCTACACATTCAGCCAAAAGTAAACTTCTTTTCAACCTGAAAACTACTAAAACGTTGACTGTCACTTATTTTTACTAAATCCAATATATTTTTCTCATTATATGAAAATCTAAATGAATTTCCATGATCATAAAAATCAAGCATTTCATTATAGAGAAGATAAACTTGCCCCTTTAATCACTTCCACAGTAGTAACAAATCACTGTTAAACTGGGAATCTACTGACGTATAATGAGGTACTACTTCCTGTTTTTTTAATTTGAGGGAAAAGTCTCGATATATAACCCAGGATGGCCTTGAAGTTGTGATATTTCTAACACCTTGAGTGTTACCATATCCAGTTTATAAAACACCCGAATTTTGTAATGGTATTTATTGTGGAGAATTGGGCTCTATAACTTCCTACCATGAAATACTACTGGATGTAATCAGCTTAAATGTACGCTGCTTCACTACATCAACATTTTTCAGGATATTCTAACTCATATCAACTGATTTTTTTCTTTTTTTCCATTGATTCAAAATAAAGAAAAATGCCTAACATGGGCAGTAGTTATTTTTTATCTGCACTGGAAAAGCATTATTTGTATTAAAAGTCACTATTTCTCTAATCACAACAAGATGCTTAAAAAAAGAAAGTAGAGTCAGTAGAATGGATAACCACTAAAATAAAAAGCCATGAAGCAACAAGAATAAAGGGATTACTACTCCATGCAGTAACGTAAGTTGATTTCAAAAAATAACATTGAATGAAAGAAACCAAATAAAAAGGAACAAATAATATTAGCCTTCAAGATAATGTGATAATTAGGCATAAGAAACACAAATCTGCAGATTTGACTGCTTAATTTTCATACTTTTAATATGCAATACTTCAAGAATATTCATCCTTCTTCACCCTCTCTATAATAGTAAATTAAATGCTACATCTATAAAATATGGAATAAGTTGGAAAGTAATACTAAACATTATCTTCAGGTTAACTTTTTAAGTCTCTTTTATTACATATGGAAGTACATAAAAATTCAATAAAAATTTTTGTATCATCTGATTTGATTTTCATTTCTGTTTAAACTTCTTCCATCTTTCTGTGAAATTATACAAAGTACAACATATGTTACACACAAAAAGTAAAAATACAGAAAGGAATGCTTTTATTGGCTATTTATAAGACAGAATTAGTTATAGCTATTTAGAATTTCAACTTGTATAGAATTCCAAATCTGCTTAAAACTCCATATGCAATACATCTACTTTTTTTTAATGCAAAGAGGAGGTGTTTCTAAATTTTAGCAAATTTTCTTCTGTAAAGGAAAATTTTTGCTTTTCTTAGATATAGATCAGTTACATTTGTAATAATTTTTCTCTAAGTATAGAACACCAGATCCTGCTTTGCAGGAATATTTGTTGTACTATGACTTACTCTTAAGAACCTACTTTAATTCCTTCATAATTTTCTATCTATGAAAATCCAGAACACAGAATATCTGTTCCACTAACTTCCATTTTTCACTGTACATTGCCTGCTGGTAATAAACTGTGTTAGTTACCAAGGTCAAGTTGTTGCCTATAGAGAAAAATAATTCATAACAGTCATCACAACTCTAGTATCTCATTTCAATTGGTTTTTAACCCAACACCTCATCAGCACTGTACACAAGTGACACCTATGCATGGAATTCATTGTGACAATATTTCCAAGAATGACAGTAAATGAGGTAATGGAACAGTAGATAGATGGTGACAAATATGATCATGGGACATGAGAATCTAAAGTGAAAATTGATTATAGAAGGAATTGAAATTTCTGATACCAAGAAAGGGATCTGTCATTATGTTGTAAAAGTGAGATTCCTACATGTGATAGATAACAAGCAGGACTTAGTCACAGAAATCTTCAGCTGTCTGATAATTAAGGTAATATAAGGAATCTAAAACACAAGGAGAGAATAGGAGACCCAGATGGCAACACCCTCGTGGGTAAACCCTCTATTTCTCTCAGACAAAGCAGAGATTGAGGGGCCAAGAACAGTTTCTACTAAGACTCCCACTCCATCGGACCCCTAAAGAGATAAAAACTTATGCCCACTAAGATATAGTTCCTTGGACAGCCAGAGAAAAGGAAAACAAACAAAAAAGATGAAAAGCAGACAAGGAGCTCCGAGAAAACCTGCCCCAGCCAAAGGGCTAGGACTGTCTCTGTGGGTCCCACTCGGTCCCCCCTAGAGAGTAGCTGCCTCCTAGGTGACTACTGCACGCTCCTCTCTCCATACCTCCATGCCTGCCTGGACATACCAGCTCACTGGAGACACCTTGGGACCTAAAGGGACCCAGCGCGTAGAGACGTCTCCCACATCCAGGCAGGTCTCTGCCACCTGCACCAACACTGCAGGAACTCCATCCTCGTGCCCTCACCACCCCATGCCCACAGAGGAGTTCCTGACTCAGGGACGCCACCATTGTGCGGTAGACCTGGCCCCATCACTGAGAGCTCACCGCTTGCTGGTGCACACCAGCCAAACAAGATGCCTGTGGATGCAGGGAATTCTCAGGGAACCAGTGGAGGACTAGCTCCAGATTTCATGAATCACCCAGTCAGGACCCTTCCCAGGGGTAGCCAGATTTCTAATGTAAAGTCTAAACTCCAGGCAGTTCAGCAGAAGAGCAGAAGAGGGTTTATTGTCTAAGGAAAGAGCAGACTCTAGCTGCCCAAGATAGAGTCTGGCAAGCAGGAGATCTCAGGGCAGGAAGTAAGAGATTATATAGGGGAGAGGGGTATAGTCACAGCAGAAATGGATGTGATCTCAGAGGATGGGGAAATAACTCAGACTAGGGGACCTCCCACTGCCCCCAGGCATGCTAGTTGCCAGGGTTATAGGTGCTGGACAGGGATTTCCGGGGTGCAGGAGAGAGCCACAGGAAGCAGACATTTCTTCCAGGTGGATCTAACATTCCCACCTTCTGATAATTGTAAAGGAGCACCGATTCTTTCTAGCTACTTCCCGCAGACAAAGGGCATCAACATTGAGGGTAAAAGGTGGGAATGCTGTCTGTCCAGAAGGAGCAGTAACAGTTCTATGGTAGTGAACGTGCATTTGTGTCCTTGAAAGAAATTCAAAAGAAGTCTTAAAAGGCAGGGATCTCATCTTCTTCAGTGATGTGAGACACCTTGGGGTCATAGAAGGGACAAGAGCAGGAACCTTTTTCACTCTTAACCAAAGAAACCACTGTAGCTGTCCATTGAGCTAAACTGCAATGGGAGTGGTCAGCAAGACTTGGTGAGGACTTGTCCAATTAGGATGTTAACCAGACAGATTAAGGGTCTTAAGAAAGACAGGCTTTAAAGTGCTGAGGGAGCCTTAGATTTGGGACAGCGGGGGTAAGATTAGAAAGGAATGTTAAAAAGGAAAGTTATCTATTCTACATGGGTAGTTGCAGAGCAAGTAAGAAGGCCATCTACACCTACCACTGAGATCTGGGAGGGAAAAGACAGGCAGGAATACTCAGGTAACAGTGAATAACTGGCTCCCATACCCAAAAGAAAAGATACAAGCAGCTTGCCTGCAACCTGGAGACATACCCTGGACTCCTCCATGGTGATGCTTTTGGGATCCAGCAGTCCTGAGCACCATCACACTTCCATTGGCAAACTGAGTGTCTTGGATAAGTTGGACTCCTCCTCATGTGTGGGTGGTATGGGAGAAACTGGCCCACCTGTAGAGACAAGAAGGGATAGTCAACTCCCCAGTGTCCCGGCTGTCCACACTCTGGCAGAGTCTGGATGATGGTCGAAGAGTAGGGCAAGTTCTTGCCCAGTGGCCTTCCTTAAAGGCCACTTAAAGCATGGTCTGGGTGGTGTGCGTTTTGGGGCACGCTTCTTTGAGGAGCCTGAAGGGTAGCAGCCAGGAGCTGGCAATTTTTCCTATTACATGCAGCCTTATCAGCATTTTTCTGTTCCTCCCGGTTGTTAAAAAACTTAAAGGCCATGCTCAGCAGATCTCCTTGGGGGGTTTGAGGGTCATCCTCAGCATTTTTCAACTTATTTTTTTAATATCAGAAGCTGATTGGGAAATAAAATGGTTATTAAGGACCACTTGGGTAGAGTCAATAAGGATGTAGAGTGGAATTCAATCTCACCAGAACAGATGGTGGGGGAGGGGGGCTCGGGTCTTAAACTAGAAACAGGGAGAGAGCCCTAGGCAAGGGGGGTTAAAGGAGACAGAAAAGAGGCCTGCAGACAGGAGTCACTCACCAGGTGCAGACAGAAAATGTAGTGAATGCACCTCCAGCAGTGGGAAAGGCAGAGGACTGGGAGTGGAGTTTCCTCTCTCTTGTTCGAAGGAGGGGGTGCAAAAGGCATATTGACCCTCAAGAAACAGAGAAACAGAGGGATTCCAGCCACTCCTGACCCTCTCCCCAATCCGAGTCAGGCACCAAATGTAAGGTCTGCCGAAAGGAAACTTCACGCAGTTCAAGAGAAGAGGGTTTATTGCATGAAGAGCAGACTCCTGCTGCTCAAGATGGAGTAGGGCAAACAAGAGAGTTTATGGTGGGAAGTGAGAGATTATATAGGGAGGGGGGCCTTAGCCACAAAGGAAGTGGATGTGATCTCAGAGGATGGGGAAATACCTCAGTCGGGACTTCCCACTGCCCCCAGGCATGCTAGTTGCCAGGATTACAGGTACTGGGTGGGGATTTCCATGGTGCAAGGGGAGAGAGCCAAGGGAAGAAGTCATTTCTTCCTGGCAGACCTAACATCTAGGACAACCCAAATTCATCAGACCAGAGCTCTGGCCAAAGAGGAAGGAATCTCTCCTGAAGGGAGCACAGGTTCAGATTCTACATGTGGTGGAAAAGAAAGTCTCTTAGCTCCAACCCTGGGCAAGGAAACTACAAATCCCAACTCCCTTGATTCTCCATCCCTGCCACCTGGCCCGCCCCTCGGCCAGGGAGATAGCCAGCAGCACCTGCGTGCCATCTGATAGTCACAAGGTAAAGAGACTCAAGCATCCCAAATAAACTGAAGAACTCTTCCTCTTCTTCTTCTTCTTCTTCTTCTTCTTCTTCTTCTTCTTCTTCTTCTTCTTCCTCCTCCTCCTCCTCCTCCTCCTCCTCCTCCTCCTCCTCCTCCTCCTTCTTCTTCTTCTCCTTCTTCTTCTCTCTTTTTGTGTGTTTTGTTTCTTGGTCTGTCTGTTCTGTTATTTTTTTCCTGTTTTTTTTTCTTCTTTTACTATTCTTGTTTTTGCTTTTCCTTTCCTCATCCTCCTTTCCCCTTTCCTTCTTCTGCTATCTCTTCTTTCCTTTAATATTTCATCATGGATCTCTTCATTCTTAGAAACATAGCCTTTCTCATTAATCCTGTACGTATCTAACTCTGAAAATTATTTTTATTTCCCAGTCCCGTATATCTCAATCATGTTTTTTTTCAATTTTAGTATTATTTCTTTATATCAGCATACCCTTTTAATATTTTTATAATGGTTTATTTTTCTCTACATATATATATGTATACACACTTTTTCTTTATACATTCTGTTGTGGTTGTAGTGGTTTTAGTATTCATTTTTGTTTCTTTTACTGAATTTCAGGTCTTAGTTTTCCTCAGCTCCTTTTCCTCCAGCATATATCCCTCTTCCCTTACTTTCTCCCCATACCCTTAGTTAGACTCACAAATTTCTGGTCCCTTGCCCCCAGAGGAGTTCCTTAGTTAGTTGATCTACAAATGTTTGTTGTTGGCCCAGAGTTTATCCATACTCATGAAGGTATCCTTGCTGTTTAGACAGAGTTAATCTCATAGGGATCAGGTTGGTTTTTGCTTTAAAACTGTATACAGTGTTGGTATTAATTCTGTTTCTAAATCCACAAAAGGAGGGAGAGAGTGAAAATATCTAAGACTGTGAACCTGTAAAGTTTTTGGTAAAGCTAGAGCTCTTAGTTAATTCCTACCTTAAAATCAATATTTTGTGTAGTATTAGCCTTGCTTACACCCACAAATTGGCAGAACAAGCCATAGAAGGTTAAGAAAAAATGGCAAGTCAAGGAAACACATATTTCACATAACAATAAACAGGCAGCAAAGACAACAATGAGAATACTAGAGGAGAGCCCCCCCGGAGGCCTTAAAGATGCTACTAGATAGCATGATAAGTAAAAAATGATGGAAACCATGAATAAGATTTTACATGAGGATAATGAAAGATTGATTAAAAGAGGAAAGAGTAGCTACTCAGCTAAATGCTTTCAGTGGGAGCACTCAAAACCAAATTAATGAGTTAAAGAAGACTATGCAAGAAATAACACTAGAAATGTAAGTCATCAAAAATGACCATTGAGAAGGAAGGGAGATATAAAATAAAGTAGAAAGTAATGAGAGTAGGATAGAAGGTGCAAGAGATAGAATTTCTAGAATAGAAGATGGTCTAGATATTGTAGAGAGAGACCAAGCAATTACTCAAAACAAAAACAAGAAATATGACAGAATATTTCAGGAACTCCACAGTACAATTAGGAAGCCTAATTTAAGTCTGATAGGTATAGATGAGGGCCTGAAGAAACAAGCCAATAGAATAGGAAATATATTAAATGGAATAATTGCAGAGAACTTCCCAAATATCCAAAAGGATAGACCCATCCAGATACAAGCTTTTAGAACCCCAAATAGACCAGATCAAAACTGGACATCCTACCACCACATTATAAACCATACAGGATCAATAGAAACCAAGGAAAGGACCCTTAAAGCTACCAGGGAGAACAGATCACCTATAAAGAAAACCAATCAGAATAACCACAGATTTTCCAGCAGAGTTCATGCAAGCAAGAAGGGCCTGGAATAATGTATGCCAAGCCCTAAAGGCAAATAACTACCAACCAAGAATATTATGTCCAACTGAGCTCTCATTTTAGCTGAGGGAAAGTTAAAAACTTCCACAGTAGGAAAAAATTGAAACAACATATGTTGACCAAACCACCATTGCAGAAACTTCTCAAAGATGTTCTGCACATTGAAAACCAACGAGAAAACTCTATAGAAACAGAGAAATGGCACCTGAACAGAATTCCACATAATTGTAGCATGAATTGAGAAGACAAAGTAGATAATTTAAAAAAATAAAAAGATAAAAAAAACCAGGAACAAACACCTCACCATCCTAACCCTCAATGTTAATGGATTTAATTCTCCAATTAAAGGACATTAACTAACCAGTTGGATCAAAAAACAAGATCCAACTTATTGCTGTCTTCAAGAGACACATCTTGCTCAAAAAAAACTAAACATACTCTGAAAGTGAAAGGCTGGAACAAAATTTGTAAATCAAATGGCCCCAATAAATAGATTGGAGTCTGTCCGCATTCTTTATTTTTTTTTTGCCAGTCGTGGGACCTTAATTCAGGCTTGACTACTGTCCTTTGACTTTCTCAAGGCTAGAATCCTACCACTTGCACCACAGCACTACTTCTGGCTTTTTCTATGTATGTGGTACCGAGGAATCAAGCCCAGGTCTTTGTTCATGCTAGGCAAACAATCTACCACTAGATAAAATAGAGTTCAAATTACAATGAGTGAGAGGAAAAGAAGACAGTTATTTTATATAAATTAAGGAATCTCTTCTTCAGGAGTATATAACTATTCTAAATATTTATACACAAAACTCTGGAGCCCCCAACTTTCTCAAACAATCTTTACTTACACTAAAAACATACATAGACCTTAATACAATAATAATTGGTGACTTTAAAAATACCAATTGTCACCTCTGGACAAATCAACAAGACCAAAACTCCAGAGAAACCTTAAAACTAAGTAATTTCATAGATCAACAAAACCTAACAGACATCTACAGAGTATTCCACCCAGCAACACCAAAGTACATGTTCTATTCAGCAGCAAATGGAACATTCTCCAAAACAGATCACATCTTAGGGCACAAAGCTAATCTGTGCAAATTCAGAAGCTCTGAAATTATCCCTTGCATTCTCTCAGACCACAATAGTATAAAGCTGGAACTCAAAACTAATTTCCACCAAGGAAAACTCTGTAACTCATGGAGATTGAACAACATATTGCTGAATCATCAGTGGCTCATTGAAGAGATATGAACAGAAATTCAACATTTTATGGTAGTTAACAAAAAGGAACATGCAAAATAACACCTCCTTTGGGACACAGCAAGGCAGTACTCAGAGGAAAATTTATAGCTCTGACTGCTTGCATCAACAATTTGGAGAAATCTCAAACCAATAATTTAATGAAGCACCTCAGCTCCTGGAAAAAGAGCAACAAAACAAACCCCAATCCAGTAGAAGGATACAAATAATTGAAATTAAATCAAAATTAAATGAATTAGAGTCAAAAAATGAATGAATCAACAAAACAGAGATTTGGTTCTTTGAAAAAATTAATAAAATTTACAGACCCTTAGCAAATCTTCAAAAAAAAAAGGAGAAATACACCCAAATAAAATCAGACAAGTAGAGAAACATCACCACAGAAACTACCAAGATCCAGAACACCATAAGAAATGGATGAATTTCTAGCTGAGATTGATATACCCAAACTAAATCAAGAACATTTAGACCAACTAAACAGACCCTTTTTGAATAATTGAAATGGCAACCAATAAATTTCTACCCAAGAAAATCCCAGGACCTGATGGAGTCACAGCTGAATTCTATAAGGCCTGCAAAGCAGAGTTCACACCAATTCTTCTTGAACTCTTCAAACACATTGAAACTTAAATCTCTCTACCAAACTCATTTTATGAAGCCAGTATAACCCTCAGTGTAGGGGCTAGGAGTTTGGCCTAATGAAAGAGTGCTCACCTAGCATGCATAAAGACCCGGGCTTAGTTCCTTGGCACCGCATACATAGGAAAAAGTTGGAAGTGGTGCTGTGGCGCAAATGGTAGAGCTCTAGCCTTGAGAAAGCCCAAGGATAGTGCTCAGGCCCTGAGTTCAAGTCCAGGACTAGTAAAAAGAAAGAGTTCAGTGTAGTCAAGAGAAAATTTAATAAAATGAGTTTTCTTAATTATACAAAAAAGTTAATTCTGGAATGCTTTTAATGAAAATATTTAATTCACATATTACCACCCTGTGTGGACAATACTTTATCCTATTTTAATGAAAATTCCATAGCCCCAATTAATATGCACTTTCCCTTTGTTCCATATGCACCATATGCATGTTTCAAGTTCTACTCTCTCCTTGGCAGAGTCATTGAAAGGAGTAACAATCAGAATATGCAACAACATTTGCTGCATATGGATGATGTAGTTACAAATAATAATAACAATGACAACTCACTATAAGAGATGTCATCTCTCATAAATAAAAACTTCTTGCTTCTCCCTATCCATCTTCAGATGTTTTGGAGAAAATAATTTTTCTATGTAGAAGCAAAGATGTGAGCAGTGCTTTGACTGGATCTGTATTATGAACACACAGACCAAGGTTAACACTTACTTCTTTTCTTTTCATATGAAGGCTAACGGGTCATTGCTAACATGTTTACCTGTAAAGCACAACTTGGTAAGATCATTGTAGCAAGCCAGCTTTCTCTTCAACCTTCTCTTTCTGCAGTCTGTAACAAGATACTTTGTATTTGGGGGAGGTGTTCAGCACTTTGCTAATCTGAATGGATTTATGTATCGGTTCTGTTGGGGGCCGAGTAAACGGCATGTCCAGTAACTTTCTGCTGAGACCTGTAGTAGGGGTAAACAAGTGGACCTCTTTATCCTGCCCACCTGTTGTGCTGATAGGCTCCCGCACCCAATATAAGGAGGAGTTTTTGAAGAGAGATCTTCCTGCCTTGATGAAGCTGTGTGGCGTCTCTGTTCTTGCTCCGGAGAAGGAAGGCTGAGTGCGGGAGGACAGTGGGCCCTCTTCTCTAGGGGCTTGGACTCGTCGGGGTGTGTTTCTCCCCATCCTTCCTACTACTAGTAGAGAGGGACCAGGGACGAAGGACCCCGACAGGTTCCACTAAGACCTTTGATTTAGCCTGAATTAGAGATAGTTACCATTTAGATTATGTACTACAAAATCAGCATATGCTTACACAGACAACCCAAATTATCTGTTTTCATTAGCCTACCAAATATTTAGTAATGTCATTTAGTCAAATGTATAACAGGAACATACATCAGGTTAATAAAAGAACTTGAACAATTGCTTGAATTGGTTTGATTATTTTATTTTCATTAATATCTTTATGTAGTTATACAAAGAAGTTATTATTCCACAGAGCATTTTATGAACACAGTATATCTTCATCAATGTAATCCCATTGTATATTCTTATCTATCCTTCCTCGCCCCTCTTCCTTCACTTGTCTAAATTTTGTGGGATATGTGTTAAATTTTCGACTGCATCCCTCCCACTTTCTTCTCTTCACTTATCTATTAGGTCTCCCCATAATCTTACCCTATCCCTTTCAACTATCTCTTCTTAGTGTTTATTTTGGTGACCTTTGTCTTAGCCTTTCTAAAGAAGTACACTGAATTCTTCCTTAAATCTACCTGATTTCAGTTAATGCATTTTGTATAGGCTTGCATACCACCAACATATTATTTACTTATTTACATGTTTATAAAAATAATTTTAGCTTCGACATATGGTAGAAAACATGCAACCTTTAATGTTTGTCTCTCTGGGCCTGACATATCACTTAACATAATTTTTTTCAAGTCCTTCCATTTCTTTGGAAAAGATGCAATATTCTTTCTAATGCATGAGGAATATTTTTTGCCAGTCCTAGGCTTGGGCTCAGGGCCTGAGTACTGTCCTCAGACTTTCTCAAGGCTAGAGCTCTACTGCTTGAATCACAGCAGCACTTCTAGTCTTTTCTATGTATGTGGTATCAAGGAATCAAGCCTGGGTCTTTGAGCATGCTAGGCAAGCATGAATTAAGAACATTCTTTGTGTAACATTCCACATTTTCTTGATCCATTTATTCACTGAGGGGCATTTGGGCTGACTCCATACCTTGGCCATGGTAATTAGTGCTTCAGCAACATAATGGTGCTGGTGGCTTTACTGTGTCCTTGTGTGTACTCTATTGGATAAATTCCCAGGAGTGGAATTTCTGGTAGTTATATTTTTAAATTTTTTTTAATGTATCTCATCATCCCTTAGAGTAGAGCTGATCCTCACCCGAGCAAGAAAGAACTTCACAAACTCCACAACCTACCAAAATCTCTTCCCGTAGATTTCACTATTTTCTGTTGTACAGATTTAACTAGCATACACAGAGAAAATATCTTAAAACTTTATTCACAGGGCAAATGTTACATTACCAGTTTTTCAATTGCTGTTCACCTTATAGGACCTTCTTAGTTATTGAGAACACACAAATCACAAAGAAATAGGAAGGAAAAATCCTATTGTGTATGAGAAGGTCAGAATAAATTCTCCATTACATTTGTCATTGAGAAAAATGTTGGAAATATCAAAACAAAAATTGCACTTTAGACACTTGGATACACTGGGTCTACTGGAGTTGGAGGAGATTGAAGATCAAAAGCATTTTTGGAGAGGGAATTATTTGGTTGATAGCAGGAAATAGCTAATCCCTGCTTTATCAACCAATAATCATATCTAGAAAGTTCCAGAGTCACTCTACCAGAGAGAAAAAGTGTTGGTCACAGACTATAATCATTAGCCTTCAAATCTAGCTTGCATTTTCTGTATGATTAATGCTAAAATAAACATTTGGAAAAGGTATGTGCTGGAGAATGAAATGATTAGTTATAGAAGGAAATCTAGCTAATATTTTAAGCAAGGTTACTATAACAATTAAAACATGAAGTGGCAAAATATGAAGGCAATATCTGATGCTCACTCCATGAGAAATGTTGCAAGTGATAACTTTTGCTGAAGAAATAAATACCTGACTAGAATTTTGTTCTGGTAAGAATCTGAGTAAGAACAGTATCACATTAAATTTTTCAATAGACATTAGGGACATAAGCTAATAGAAGGATTTTTCTTATCTATATTCATGGCTCTTCTTACTGGTGACATTAATTTGTGAAAATTTTTTATGATATTTTGGTAACATAGGCACTGACTGACTATTTTTATGTGTGTATATGTGTACTGGAAATTTACAACACATTTTAAAGGATCATGCTTTTTGTATTATGCGAGTACGTGTGTGTGTGTTTATCATTCTAATTTCTGGAAATGTATTCTATATAAGAACAGCTCCCCTAGAGATTATAGTCAATGTATTGGATTTTAAAATTTTTATTGGAAAAATATACTTGATGCACAGTGTTAAAAAATGTGGCAACATTTTGTTTACAACAGGATGTAAACATCATTTGTATCATAGTAAATTTTATCAAAGATCTTTTGTTCAGGGACCATTTTTCCTCAGCACACCTGTCAATTTTTAACAGGATGAATGATGATAATGTTCCCACTAAAAAGTATTCCTCTAAAATGTGTACCAACTATGAAATCAGCAGTGATTACTCTCTCTAGAATAAAGATTTCTGTATGTATGATTAAATTAAAGAGCTTGAAAAATGGACATTATTCTTGTAAGAGAGGCACACAGAGTAGACACCTCAAAATGCTATACAATGCTACGGGCCATCACAGCTCCCCATGAAATACTATTACATCCAATAACTTGATTGTGGGATTCTGAACCCTACAATTGGCAGAGGATAAAATTTCCCCATTTTTCCTTCATGTATTTTGATGACCTAGAAACTACTGCAATATCTACAGAACATACTGTTGAGTATATTTTTACAGGTTGGTATTGATTTTAAGCTGCCTTCATTATTTCATTTCACTTTAAATATTTGCTTTTATGTTCACTCTGTGAAATACTGAAAACATTATTCCTTTCTAAAATTACTTCAATAGATTTTTAAATTTTATTTTCTTGTCAGGGTGATGTAAAGATGGGTTAGTTACATTCATAATGTAGTGAATACATTTCTTGTCCAACATCATTACCCCTCTCACATTTTTCTCCCACCTTCCGTCCCCTGTCCCCATATTGTATAGCTCATTGTCCTGTGGTCATCCCTGTTACACTGACTGAGCCTTCAGCCTTTGTCTTACGGTTGTGTTGTTCCCCTCCCTTTCTGTAATTTAAACAAACATATATACAATACACCAGGTACCCAAATCACATACAGTGAAAAAAGAAAACCATAGGGGGGAAAAGGAAATAAAAAAGGAAAAAAAACCCACATAGTACATTAAAAACAACAACAGCAAAGAAAAGCCTGTTGTTTTCATATCCTGGAATTCTTTTCACTTAGCATCACCTTCTTTGGTCATATATACAAAGCTATTAAGTTTTGTGATCCTCTGCAAGGAATATCCTAGACATATACTAGTTATTACAAATGAGGGAAACCATGAATTCTGTGCTTCTTGTATTCTGGTTAACATGATTTTTTTTTCCAAATTTTTCCATTTCCTTATCAATGTGGCAGTATCATTCTTTCTAATGGAAGCCTATAATTCCATTGTGCATATATACAACATTTACTTGATATTTTCATCTACTGAGGAGCATCTTAAAATACAAATTTAACTTTATTATTTTATAGTAACAACAGTGACAGCAATACTGTTTGCTATCACTAATTGAGCATTTTATCATTTGATTTATACTGCTAGTATACCACTTGTATCAAACATGCCCTTCACAAAAGCCTGTAGAAGATCCTCCACCTTCACAGTCACAGCAGAAGTTGGAGTTTGCAAAGAATCACGTTTTCCTTGGTTTCATCACCTAATTTATCCACAAGCAGAAACTAAAACCGTGCTGTGTGTAATAGCAAGATTTTGACCTGTAGCATCTCCAAGTCTGCCTCTGAATGATTTATTTTTTTTCTTCTGCAGGGAAGATTTATTATCTCACATTGACACAACATAGGCTTGTGATGGTTGTTTTGTACAAAGAATGACAGAAAAAAGAAATGCCAAATGAAGTGGGTGTTTTTCACTCACACAAAAATGGAGTATTTGAAAAACCCCATGGAAGCAGAGGTAGGATAGCATGCCATGGTGTGGCTGGGATGAAGACCACACAGGTACCTGACTGTTCCCAAGCATGACATTATTTATTCAGTGTCGCTTGATATTGATAAGGGCTTTCCCCTTACTTGAAATGTAACACAAAGTACACACTATTTGACACAAATAAGATAGCTTCTTTTTTTAATTTCTTTTGAAAGAAAGCAATACCTAAAAGGATGAAATGAACCTAGCTTTTCTTACTTATAAGCACTTTAAAAAAATTAATGATCTTGTATGCAAACGTAAGAAGATATGGCTTGCTTCCATTGCCTGTTTATTTGTTTATTAGTGTTGAGAAGTGAACCCAGGGCTATATTCTTGCTAGGCACTCCACTTCCCTCTTCCAAAACTATCCAATGAAAATGGAAGAACAATCAGGCGTTGATGGCTCATGCCTGTAGTCCTAGCTACTCAGGAGGCTGAGATCTGAGGATCAAGGTTCAAAGCCAGCCCTACACAAAAGGACCTGAGACTTTTATCTCCAGTTAACCTCTAGAAAACTGGAAGTGGGGCTTGGCTCAAGGGTAGGGTGATAGCCTTGAGCCCAAGAGCTCAGAGACAACACCCAGGCTGAGTTCAAGTCCCAGGACACCCCCCTCTTAAAAAAAGAAAAAAGAAGCAGAGGAGAGTCTAGACAATGCAGATCTGGATCCAAGTTTAGATTAGTTTACTAGAATGAACTGGAAGAATTTTCTCAGCTTAATAATTTACTATTTTCTAATTTTTATTTTCTTTATTTTGTTATTGTTATTTTCTTTCTGTTACTGCCTCAGACTCAGAGGTATTGTTCAGTAATTCTGCTCTTGCCAGTGTTTTCATATACAATCTTAGGATTACTAGAAAGATATGAATTATTTTGGAAGACCAAAACAAATAACACTTGTAAGCCTCAGTGTAGAATTTGTTTAGTGTGTGTTTGGGCACTTGTTAATGCTGGATATCTGACTTAGCACACAGTTTACTGAGATATAATTTCTCCCAAATTTTCGGCCGAAGAAAAACATGGAGGTTAATAGATTCACCCATTAGGAGAGTCTTCTTAATGGCCTCACCATCCATTAGTATGAGACTTCAACCACTGCCAGTTAGTATAAAATTATTATTTCAAAAGTTGGGACAGACAAAACTAGGCATAACAGACTGTTTTATGTAAGTAGTTACAGAATTTCAAAAGCAAATCATAAATAAAATATTTAATAGAAGAAAGATCTCTGTGACATAAATGCCCCTCAGAGATTAAGGCATAGTACAAGGGAAAAGACATCACACACTAGTTTAACCAAAGGTGACAGGGAATGATACACACTTGTATGTCTAACACTTGAGAGGCTGAGGCCTGTGAGTCACAAGTTCAGGGCGAGGTTGGGCTAAGAAATAGAAGTAGGAGGATTAAAAAAATTAACAGTTTGGTTATTTGAAATAGGATAAGGAAGGAGGGGAAACAAGATGAGGGGGGGTTGGGGGAGGGAAATGGGGACCAAGACATGAGAAAGGGAATCTATGTTTATGAAGTAATAATGCACCTTCTATCTGGTGAATATAATGTAACGCTTCTATTAATTACAATAAAAATATGAAAAATGAACAGTTATAATTGTTAAATAGAGGCACAGTATGGGGATAAAGCTATGAAACAAGGCTCAATGGATTTTATGGCAACCCTACAAACCAAGAATGAGAGGACAGCCAATGCCCTAGAACAAAAAACAACTGACAAAACCAAAACTAAGTTTGGACTAGATCTCAGAAGAGACATAACTTGCATTTGGCTTTGAAAACACTTGAAATTTCTGTAAGACTTCACACATTAAGGCTAGAATCATGTTTATTCAGCCGAGATGACCAGGCAATAATTGACCTGAGTTTTAAAACTAGGTTTGCCATCATATTAAGTTTAATAACATAATTCAGATTCTATACAATGTGTTCCAGTACCATTTTATGTCTTGAATAACAAAGAAGAGAAAAATGTAATACCTAGTCAGCAATCGAGAAAGGATATAATACGAAGCAAACTCTAATGACCTAAAAGGACCAAAGAAACAAAGCAGCTGTTACAAAGATAGCAAAGAATTATAAAGAGATACTGCTGTAATAAGTGAAGGCATAGTAAGGGCCACGCAGAAATGTAGAACTCCTAACAAGAATGAAACTACAACACTGAAAATGCAAATAACTGAATTGAAGGCTTCTGGATAATCCTAGTAATAGAGAAGGGGAAAGATTCCTGTAAGAAACAAATTGAGACATAGGCTAGCTTGTGTGGGAAGAAGGAGACCATAGAGATTGGCTGGTAAGGAAGTAGTTTGGGAATAACTCTTGGGTTGATACCATTAGGAATGATGAGAAGGAATGAGCACAGGTAGAATGAGCACAGGAGAGGCAAAAGTAATACCCAACCCCAGTGAACCTATCTGTCATTTAGATGGGGAGTTGTAATGTGAAGGATGATACTTCAGGACAGAGTAAACTACTCCTTTGTTGACTGTGCATTGAGGACTAGCTATGTTCTGAAGGAGAACTGGTCTTGTGTGAGGCAATTTTCTACATCAGAGCCAGTTTTTAGAGCCTCACTTCTTGACAACAATTCCAATAGCTTAGATGAATAAATCATGAAGGTAGATTCAGTTGGCTGACCATATAAGCACCGTTGCCTAGGGTTTATAGCCCAGTATCCTCTCTTTTATATGGGACAGACTTTTCAGAATGTTGAGGAGTTTAGGTGGAGAGAAGAGGAATATCTCCAGAATGAGCCATATGTCCTGAGACAGACTTTGGTGTGAGCACTTCAATGGGTAGTCGGTGGTCTTTTTTTTCTTTTTTGATTGGTTGTGGGACTTGAACTTTGGGCCTTGGTATTGTCCCTAAGCTCTTCAGCTCAAGGCTACCACCCCACCCCTGGAGCCAAAGTGCCACTTCTGTTTTTTTTGGTAATTAATTGGAGATAAGAGTCTCAAGGACTTTTTAGTTCTGGGGCTGGCTTTGAACTGGGACCCTCAGATCTCAGGCTCCTGAATAGCTAGGATTTTCGTACAGCCACCACACCCTCCTCTGTGGTTTTTTTTCTGGTATTGAGCCTGCCTTTCCTTCATTTTCAGCTCAAAAGTCTGCTTAACATGATGGCTCATTTGGTGACATGGTTTAGATTTCAGTTGCAGGCTACCAACTCTACTGGCAACTTGTGTGATGAGGACCTGAGAAAAGCTGAAGAAAACAGGGTACATGCTCTCTCAGCAGGACATCTGAGGACACCCTGAAGGACAAGTTCCATTATGCTTGCCAGCCACGATGAGACTTTCCCTCATTGGCTTTCAGTAATGGCAAGCCTATGATAGCAGGACTGTAACTACAGCTTAGCATCTCAATGATTTCCCTGAAGCAGGTATAGACCCTTTGGGGACAAAGAACTCTACACACTTAGAACTCAGAATAATGGAATTAGGGGGTGAAAAACCCCAAATGAATTGATGAAAGTTTGGAAAAGACTTCTTCCTCCCATCTCTCTGATCTTCTTATTTTATAGTTATTCATGAAATAGCTGCCACTGATTAGAACACACACACACACACACACACACACACACACACACACACACACACACCACACAATGCCTTTTGCATGAATGCACTTGATCTAGTCAACCAACTTTTATACGTGATAGCAACACCTGTGCCCTTACACAGACCATTCTTTCGTTTTATCAGATGGAAGCTGCTGTTATTTTTTATATAAGATTATGAATTTTCTTGTGAATTAAACTTTGTTGACTGGTTGCCAGGAGGAAAGGTGCAAGCAGAACATATACACATGTTTTACTTGAAGACTGAAATCTCTCTACCAATCAAAATTCTGGTTTTACTTAGTAGTCTGTTAGTAGGGAAGAGTAGGTCATTTTTGCAAGGTGAGAGGTTTCAGACAAGTGTAGGGATTAAAATTACTTGGGACATGGGCTGGGAAGGTAGCTTTGTGGCAGATTGCTTGCTCAACATGCATGAAGTCCCAGGTTTGATTTCTCAGTATTAGATAAACTGGAAAAAAAGAAAACCCAAACCCAGAAGTAGTGCTGTGAGTCAAATGGTTAGAGTGCTAGCACAGAGACAGTGCCCAGGCTCTGAGTTCAGACCCCAGTACTGGCAAAAAAAATTACTTGAAGCACTCACTCAGATATTCTCATATTTTTTTGTAAGAACCATCCTTTATCAGGCAATGCTTTAGAATGCCCAGCTAACTTGTTTGGGAGATCTAGTTTCTTCCAACCTTTGTTGCTCTTAGAATTAAGCCCCACGTCTGCTCCCAGATTGCTCCATTATCCAGCTTCAGAAAATAAGCTTCTCTTTAAATGCAACGATATCACCATCTGGTTTCTACACTCACTTTCTGATCATTAATCAATCACTGCCAAGCTCAGCAATGGTCACTCCCTTCACTATCCTTATGTCAGCTAGTTACTGCATATTTCTATTGCCAGATTGTACCAGCAAATGTGATCCATGCCAGTGATATAACCTTGTGTTCCCAAACCAGCAATGTTTAACAATTGAATGACAATGCCACAGGTGGGGTATTCTTCATCACTGAATGACAACTTGTCCAGCTCCAAAATTCCATTTAACCTTTTACAGATTTGGATAATTTCTGGACTTCATTTGTCAAAGTGTTGATCCTCCAGGTACAAAAATAATGACATTACAATTAACAGGCAGGTGAATCATTAGTGTGTATGATGTAATCAGGACCTTGAATAATGTTGGAAGATTCAGAATTAAAAAAAATAAAGATTGAATCATGATAGACTCTGTAAGCAATTTATTTTATTTAAGAAAAGATAAAGAAAGGGATTCAAGGGCGAGGAGTTTGGCCTAGTGGTGGAGTGCTTGCCTAGCATGCACGAAGACCCAGGTTTGATTCCTCGATACTACATACATAGAAAAAGCCAGAAGTGGTTCTGTGGCTCAAGTGGTAGAGCTCTAGCCTTGAGGAAAGCCCAAGGACAGAATTCAGGTCCTGACTTCAAGGACCAGGACTGGCAAAAACAAGTATATTTACTAGATCAAAATCACATTTCACTGAGAAAATTTACTTTTTATTTCATTCATGAGTTATTTTACTATTAGATGCAATGGCTGAAACTTTGTCCGTAGTCAAAAATCAATTTCATCAAAATCCCATCAATTCCCAGTTAAAATTATTCAGTAGAACATTGCTATTATTTTGTTGGGGGGGGGGGTTAGTAAAACTCTTGTACCTGATAATGATTATTTAAATAAATGTATTAATCTTTGTATTTAGGTTGATCTTGGATGTTCTTTATGTATCCATTTCTCATATACAAAGTCACGAGTCCAGTTCACTCTCTGATTTACTAAAATCTGCTGCTTTCCCCATAGATATCTTAAAAAGATGGGAGAGTAGCCATCTAATATCTATCAACAGTAAAGACAATACAAGTGATAACAGCTCAGCAAGAGAATCATCTTCTACTTACATGAGTTGTATTTAATCCCCATGTAAAAGGATCTAATATTGGGTTTCTCATAAAAATTTCAGACATAGAAATCAACAAATTTGTGAAGAGCTGCTTCCTAGTTGCACACAAAACTGAAACTTCTAGGTAGATCTCACAACTTTGCATTCCTGCAGACCTTGTGTTTTCTCTCTTGCTCTCATCAATATGCCAAGTATGAATGATGGTTATATTCAGCAAAACTGTCAAAAATATTACCAATTCCTTTACATCTGAAGGAGACTGAAAGCTCTAGTTAACTCATCTTGTATAAAACATTGATGGCAATTCAGCTATATAGAATTGTTACAAAGCAAATGCTCACAACCAGTTTTCCTTTGCTGTAATAAATGAAATAATTTTTGCTAGTTGTGGGGTTTGAACTCAGGGCCTGAGCACTGTCCTTGGACTTTTTCAAAGCTAGAGCTGTATCACTTGAGCCACAGCACCATTTCCAGCTTTTTCTATGTATATGTTTCCAAGGAATCAAACCTGGGTCTTCATGCATGCTAGTCAAGCACTCCACCACTAGGCCACTCTACCACTAATAAATGCTATTTGAATAAAGAAACTGATCTAGTTTTGTTGCTCAGAGAAAAAAAAATCAATGGTTTAAGAGATACTAGGCCCGGGGGAGAAAGAACTTATACAATAGTAAAAGATTGTAGAATTGGGAGCTTTTCCTTATAAATCAGTCTGTTAACATTAGGAAATTGAAGAGTTATGGATTTAGAAAAGGAGAGCAAAGAAGAGAGCAATAAAGAGGCATGTGATTTTTTAAATTTATTTTTTATTTTCATAGTGATGTACAGAGGAGATACATTTACATTCATGAAGTAGTGGGTACATTAGTTTTTGAACATTGTTATTTCTTCCCATGTTTTCTCCCACTTTCTCTCCTCCCCTCCCAATTTATGAGGTTCATTTCCACCATATTGTCTTGTGAATATCACTGTTACACTGGTTCATCCTTTCCCTCATCATTTTTCCCTTCCCTTCCCTGATTCAAATGAGCAAATAAGCTTATATACAATGACCCAGGTACCAAAGTCAGATACAACAACAGAGGATAAACCATAAAGGAAAAAAAGAAAAAGGAGAAAAAAATGAAGAATTATCTTCACATAAAACATTAAAAACAACAACCACAAGGACAAAGCCTCTTGTTTCACTTGCTGGGAGATCTCCCATGAGTGCAGGTACTACATCTTTTTATAGTCTCTTCTTTTAAATGTGCAGACTCAAAGCTGTCATTAGCATCAAGGTTGAGGTGACAAAAGAGACAGACATAATATGGAAGATGAAAATACTCTTTTCATTTCAATGTAGTTCCCATATTAGACATGGCAGATCCAGGTGATGTGTCAGTGTTCATGGCAAAAGTGGTCTTCAAGTTCCTGGAAAAAAAAAAAAAAACAAAACTGGATACTGGCCTCTGGTGGCTCATGCCTGTAATCTTAGCTATTCAGAAGATTGAGATTTGAGGATCATGGTTCAAAATCAGCCTGGGCAGAGAAGCCTGGGAGTTTCTTATATTCAATAAGTTTTCAAAAGTCAGAAGTGCTGAGCCCCAGTGGCTTGTGTCTTAATCATAGCTACTCAGGAGGATGATATCTGAGAATTACAATTAGAAGTCAGCCCAGGCAAGGAAGATTAATGAGACTGTTATCACCAATAAATGACCACTCCCCCACCCAAAAAAGCCAGAGTGGAATTGTGGGTCAAGTGATAGAGCACTAGCTATGAGCTAAAGAAGCGCAGGGACAGCATTCAGGCTTTAGTCAAGCCACAGCTAGGGAAATAAAAAGTCAAAATGGAGTTGAGGATCAAGTAGCAGGGTATTCACCTTGAACAAAAAACCTCAGGGATATTGCTTAGGCCCTGAGTTCAAGTCCCGGGACATGGAGATGCACACAAAAAAGAAAGAACACAAAAAAGAAAGAAAGAAAGAAAGAAAGAAAGAAAGAAAGAAAGAAAGAAAGAAAGAAAGAGAAACCTGAGTTACTGTTACCATTGCAGAGATAGTAATTCTGAGCTGAGGGGCTATCTACAGTAATGCTGAGATTAACCCACCGTAAAGCCAACTGAGAGTATCATTCTCATTTTCATTTTCCCTTGTTGATAGTAACAAGCAGTACTTAACTTATTCTGAAAATTATCTTGTGATTATAAATCTGAGAAGTTAGCTTTAAATTATTGCATTATAATTTGATAATGTTACTCTCAATCCTTGACCTAGGTATGTGCATGTGTCTGTGTACCTGTTCTTGGGTTTGAACTCAGGGCTTACGCATTTTCCTGAGCTTATTTGCTCAAGGATAGTGCTCTTCTATGTGAGCTACACATCCACTTCTGAATTTTTGTGGTAAATTAGAATCTCATGGATTTTTTTTCTGTCCCAGCTCATTTTTTTTGCCAGTCCTGGCCTTAATCTCAGGGTCTGAGCACTGTCCTTGGACTTTCTCAAGGCTGGAACTCTACTATTTGAGCCTTATCACCACTTCCGGCTTTTTTCTATGTATGTGGTACCTAGGAATCAAACCCAGGTCTTCATGCATGCTAGGCAAGCACTCTACCACTAGGCCAAACTCTCAGCCTCCACCTCATTTTTAATAGTTTAAGCTTGCATAAGTCTTAAGAATAAGGAACTGGATACTGATTGCTCACAACTGTAACCCTAGGTACTCATGAGTCTTAGACCTGAAGATCAAAGTTAAAATGCAGCCTAAGTGTGAGACTGATCTTCCATCAATCAGCAAAAAGCCAGAAATATAATTTGGACTCAAGTGGTAGAATCCCTAACCTTGGGAAAAAAGGTCAAGCTCCAGTTCTGGGGAGAAAAAAAGATATTAAATAAAAGGAAAATTTGGTATCCAGGTATTCAGGAGCTGGAGTTAGGAGGACTGCAAATTCCAGGCCTGTCAGATCATCTTAGTTTACAGTCGGAACAATGACAATATATCCTAAAGTAAACATTCAAAATTTAAATAATCCTGGTATTGTAGTAGAGTGATTTCCTTGCCCACTATGTGTACTACCTTATGTTTCATCTCCAATATTAGGGAAAAAAAGACATCAACTTTGTGATCTAAAAGTTCTTTCAAATGCCATTGTGGCTACCTTTTATTTTTCTATTTATCATTTAACCTCATCTCTACAAAGGGAATACAAATGATCTTGTAATGACTTGTATAGTCATAATGTATAGAGTAAATGTCGTTGATATTTAGAGCATGCTGGCAATAACAAAATCATTTATAGTCAAATGGAATAACTCAAACCTATAATCATTACTGTATGGCTGGCAAGCATTAGGAGATAATAGAAGTTAATGTAAAAAAATTTACAAGAGTTCATCTATCCAATGTCTCAGGGTGATGCATAATATACAAGTGAAATCTCAGCAACTTGAAGATGCACAAATAGGAGGATCACAGTTGGGCTGAGCCAGATATAAAGTGGGACCCTATATTAAAATAAATTGAGATCAAAATAGATTGGCTCAAGTGATAGAGTAGCTATATCATAATTACAGGCCCTGAGTTCAATCTCTAATATAGACAAAAAATGTACAAAATGAACTAACACTGAATGCAATGTAGAATTTTGTTTTTGAGGGAAATATTAAACTTTTACTTCTTACAACACAAATGCATATATTATGCGATCCTGAACAATACTTTCATTAATTTAGGGATACACTAAACTTTTAATATTTAATCTCTTCAGCTATGTAATAATGGAGCTAGAATCATTAGCTGTTCATCTCCTTTTATAAATGATAAAACATCTATCATCTCTAAGTAACTTTGGTTAGCCATTGACATAATAGGAGATAATACTTCAAATGCATTATAAAATAAATGAAATAAATGATTACCCATAAAAATCAATGAGCATGAAAGAGCAACCCTTGATGGAAGTAACATAAGTCTTTAGAAGTGTTTTATATTTTCCTACAGCCCTGGAGAAATGTAGAATGTTCCACTAGAGACACTTTCAAGAGTGACAATGGCTAACTAGAAATGATATGTGGTTAAGTACAAGATAACAGTGACAGATAAAAACTGTCTTTGATTCCCAAATTGTCTGGAAGAATGCAAGAAGGCCCTAAGCCCCAAGTTCCCACCAAAGGTAAGCCATAGGAAGGCAGATGCACACAAACACACTGTGCTCAGAGTGCATGCACTCCATTGATGAGATGTCTCCTATGTGTGTGTTATTGTGCATCTTCATCCTCTCTTCAGAAATGCTCTCTAGGGCTGCAGGACTGCTTGTCATAAATGGTTTGGAGAAATTTTCTGAATTGGGTTCAACCAGTGATCCCCATGGCTCCACGTGAATGATAAGGTTCTCTGATCCTAAATCTTGTCAAGGTCACGTAATGATTAAAGGCAGGTTATACTTGTGTAAAGTACAAGTGGAAAAAAGAGCTTCACTATAAAGGAAATGGGATGTTTGAAGCTTCCTCCAGGGGGGAAGAGTTTCACAGTGTATCTCTGATGTAAGACAAAAGGAAAAAATGCCATCTGAGAAGAAAGTCAAATATGCCCATGGTACAGCTGAAGACTGGTACTGCGAGAGGAAGCTGATATTCTGGTCCATGTATGCTTCCTTAAAGGAAATGCTACTTGGAAAGGAGATAGAGAAGAAGAAGCAAATACCTGACCAGTGAGAAACTTTGCAGATATCAAAACTAAGTAAACTCATTTCAGACTGACATGTACTTCATACATTCTATAGCCATTCACAAAAGAAAATCACATAACGAAAAATGAGCAAAAAAGAAAAAAAGCTTCAGTTTGCTGTCTGGATTTACAATCAAATACAAACTATTCCTATTAGCTTTGATGTATCACCATAGGATCAATCAGCTAAAAATGGATGCAATGATTACAATCAAGAGTTTCAGCAAGGATAATAACTCTATATTTACTGGACATCTGGGAAGTGTATCAAAGACATTAATTTTTCCGTTGAGATATAAACCCTTTCCTTATTATATTCACTTTTATGAGGTACTGAGTTATAGCAGAGTGACCCTGACAAAATGCTCAATTACAAAAGGAGGAATTGAAGCTCTTAGTAGTGTTTTAGAACTATTTCTCCATTGAGTGGACAATGAAAACAAAAAAAAAACCAACCCTTAAAGACCAGATGATTGGTTTATTGTTGTTAGTGGTGGTGGTGGTAGTGGTTATGTGGCTTGAACTCATTCTGAGCACTGTCCCTAAGCCTCTTTATGATCAAGGCTAGTGATCTTCCACTTGAGCCACACTCCTCTTCTGGTTTGTCAGTGGTTCATTGAAGGTAAGAGTCTTATGGGGACTTCTCTGCCCTATCAGGCTTCAGACTTCTATTCTCAGATTTCAGCTAGAATAACAGACATGAGCCAACTGTACTTGGCAGGCACTTATTTTTAATTAATCGAGTTTTATGCTTTCTGAGGCAAACTTCTTCCTGATTAATCAAAGTAGGCAACAATTTTCATGACATTACTCTCCTCCTCCTCCTCCCCCAGGTCTTCATGCATGATAGGCAAGCCTATTACTAGGCCAAACTGCTTGCCCCAACATTGCTCTATTTCTAAGGCCATACGTGGGCCCATCAATCCTATGAATCGTAGATCCACTGCCTTCTGAAAGCACTTTCCCTCTCTGAACTTCTGTTTATTTTCCCATGTAAAGTTTAATGAAAGTTGTGGTGTCTTAGGTTTTCTTTGATTATATATGACCTGTTTCTTCAAGGATAATTTGAGCTCTTTGGGAGAAAGCTTTCTGTCTTAAATAATGGACAAATCAGATTGGATGTTTTAATTAATAGGACCAAATGCTTTGTTGTCTAAGAAAGGAAATTCACACTTAACAGCATAGGCTTTTGAACCCTCTGAGGTTCAATGATGAGATTCCATCAGAGTTTCAAATTCCTGATGGCTAAGTTTAGGAAATGTGGCATGATATATGCATTATCAAGAGATTCACAGACACAACATTGATGTATTTGAGGCATAAAAATGTGCATGTAGTATGACCATATAGGACGAGGCTAAGTGAAATGAAATCCAGGATATGGAAACAAGAGGTTTATCTTTGTGATTGTTGTTCTTAATGTACAATGTGAAGCTTCTTCTTTTCCCCTTGTTTTATTTCATATTGTTACTGTATCTGGTATATTATAATACATTTATTTAAAAGAGGGAAGGTAAGAGAATACAAAATGAGTGGGAAAGGGTGAGGGGAGGAAAATGGGAGAAAAACATGGAAAGGGTAACAATGTTTAAGAAGTAATGTATCCACTGCTTGATGAATGTAACTGAAACCCCTCTGTACACCAATAAAATAAAATTTAAAAAGAAAGGAAGAAAAAAATGTGCATGCAAAGACATACACTTAAATATATTTGAATAATATTTTCATTTAAATGCTTTCTTCAGGTAACATAAGGAGTTTTTGAGTACTCTTGGCCAGGAGCATTTATTCCCCCAAATGCCTTTTATCATCTTGCAGTGGATATGTAGATTGTCACAGATAGTTGGTATGTTACATCACAGAAATGACTCCATCACTTTCAGAGCCTATGAAAACTATGAGACATATTTCATTATATAAATAATAGTCTACTCATGGTGTGCCTTTGAATACCATTACAAATTTTAAGAACTCAGTTATGACTATGCACATTTTTCCTTTAAATTTGAAACACATTTGAAATTATTTCTAATTTTATATCTTAATTCTTGTAAGGACTGTTCTCTCTTTTCATCTTTCCTCCTTTCTCCATTGAGATGAAATTTTATCTAATGTATCATCTTTTCATCCTATGTTTATGGTGAATATACCAAATAAATTTTAATTTAAATGTCATCTCATAAATATATGTGTGTATATATATATATGTGTGTGTGTATGTTTGTATGTATAGTATATGACAAACTATATAGAATTTACTAGTGCACCTTTCTAAGACATTTGTTTGCATTTCTGGAGTAACAGTGATGGAATCACTGATTAAACATCTCAGTTACAATGTAGATCAATAAAGTGTCTAGATGCCCCCACTCCTCCAGTCTTCTGAGGGGAGTCACTCCAGACTCCCCATAGTCTCTGATACTGTGGATTCTCTCATTTGTAACTCATGATTGTAACACTACCTTCTACTAATTTTGACCTGCCTCATTAGTTTTATAAAAGTACAAATCCCCACTTTTTTCTGTGTGAATGCTTCTGGAGATAGGATATTCAAAATAATGAATTTGGTTAAATGAAACCTTAAGGGTCAGGCTTTCATATGATTGGATTGGTGACCTTGAAAAGAAAAAATTGAAAATGTCTCTCTCTGTCTCTTCTGTCTCTCCCCTGTCTCTCCCCTGTCTCTCTCTGTCTCTTCTCTGTCTCTCCCCTGTCTCTGTCTCTGTCTCTCTCTGTCTCTCTGTCTCTGTCTCTGTCTCTCTCTCTCTCTCTCTCTCTCTCTCTCTCTCTCTCTCTCTCTCTCTCTCTCTCTCTCTCTCTCTCTCTCTCTCTCTCCTCTGATCTTTTTCTGTGTCATATATCAAGGAAAGCCCATGTGAAGGCAAAGCAAAAAGGAAGCTGTCTGCAAGCCAGCGAGCAACGCTATCAGAAACTAACCATACTAGATACTGGAATCTATACGCTGGAACTGTGCGAAAATTCATACTTGTTTAATCCACATGGTCTGTGATGGCCCACCCAGCTAATAGTTTCTCTCTCAGGACCTCCATGAATGAATCTTTCTTTGCTCATAGCAGACTTGGGGAATCATCTGCTTTCTTCTCTTGGTACACGGCCTTTGAATCTCCTTCTTGCCTTTTCGGTTCAGTTTCCTTATAGTTCTTCAAATAAAAGGTAATATTTGATTTTTAGGATATTTAGATGTTCAAGATATCAGAATAGAAGACATAAATTTTTAAAGTATTTCTTTGCCATTTTTAGTAATATTAAAGATGTCAGAGACCTGAAATTAGTAAAAAATGATCCATTTCTCTTGATCTCTCTGCTTTTTTATCTCTCTATATCTATATATCTCTATAGATATAGATATATAGATATATAGATATATCACTTTCTCCTCTCTCTCTCTCTCTCTCTCTCTCTCTCTCTCTCTCTCTCTCTCTCTCTCTCTCTCTCTCTCTCTGCTTCTTTGTAATAAATGATGCTTCTTAGGTAACTTTAAGGGTAGATAACATTTCAAAGAAGTCCAAGAATCTCCTGGAGATACTTTTTATTAACAGGAAATATGTTTATGGGAAAAATCTAGATGAAAAACTAAGAAAGAAGAGACCAAGAGTGCAAGTCTGTAGAGTGTTGACTTCAGCAGACACAGGAGAGTAGAGTCTTCATTAATGAAGACATTTTGGAAGGAAAATTTGAGGAAAGTCATGTGCAAAGTTAAATTCCAGATTTGTGTGTCTACATTGTAATAAGATGTCCTGTAAAACATTTAACCCTGGTAGTTAACCCACCAAATAACAAGGTAGTCATCAAGTTTCTTCTTTGTCAGTTTAAAATAAAGTGAGTTACAGGAGCATAAGTAATTTCATTTTCTGTGAGTTCATTTGGTAGAATGCCTTGTAACTGAAATGCTCTGTTTATCTATTTTTCTTTATTTCCAAACAAATTCTAAGCTCAAAATTAGTAAACGAGATGACACTGGGAAATGAAAAACAAGGAAATCTGGAAAGCAAGGGCATAATTGGATGTTAAGACTTCGTGGGTAATTCCTAAATGCAGTCTTCAAATAACAGGCTTGCCTTGTAAACAGTGCTGGTCCAGTCAAGGACAGGGCAACTGTGATATGACTGCCAGGACTACTTGAATGGGAGAAAGATCTGTACATCCACCAATTGAAGGGCTTTCCTGAAGTCCAGGGAGAAAAAAGCACAGCCTCTTCTTTCAGCCAAGAGTTGCTTGTGTCATTTCCACTCAAAGAGCAAATAGAAGTTCAATCCTGATGTCAGTGTTTCAAAACTATTCTCTCCCTCAGGTCAAGCCCTGCCACTCACTGCTAGAAGTGACGTGTAATAGATCCATAGGAATGGGAGCTGCCTCAATGATAAATCTAGCTGTTTACCAGATTCCTAGCAAAGTATCCAAAACAGAACAGATTGATGGCACTTCCAAATATAATATCATGTTACATATGCTTAGATGTGCATAAAATACAAATTATAGGTATATATAAATAAAATATTTATTATACTTATTTAATATAATCTTTGTAAATATATAAGGACACTTATATAAAATATATTTCAATATATTTATCTTGCATATATGGAAATATATAGTATATTTATACAAATAAATAAACTTATATACCTACAGGGGTATATATAAGTATGCATATGAAAACAAGACATTCTTATTATGTCCTATACATAGCCTTTTATTTGTTGTATTTTTATTTTCTCTTTTTTCTTTCACATCACTTAAATTTTAACTTGTGTCCTATATGTAAGATTATTGACCAAGGGAAAGAAAGGCAACCCCCAAAACAGCAGCTCAAAGGTTGGATAACAACATTGCAACTTGTGGGAATAGGGATAGTGAGGGATAAGGGGAAAACGAAGGATGGGGTAGCATTGTTTAAAAACAAATGTAATATACTTTAGTTGAGTAGGTGTAAGCCCTCTGCTCATCATCTTTTCAGTAAAGAAAATAAACATAAAAATAAGTACATAAGTATGTGTATATGTACCTAAAGTGTGCGCACACACACACACACACACACATATATATATATATATATATATAGTTATTTCCTCCAGAACTCTTAAAAGTCTTTAAGAAAAAACTAAAAATAAATAAGAAAGCCACAGACCCAATTTTAACAGATGACACTAATTAGTGTCTTAGAATTCACTGCGAACTATATCAAAGATGACTGGTTATTTGGGAAAATATTCAGAACCAGATGTTCTAATTTTTTACAGCACACACACACACACACACACACACACACACACAGCTAACATATAATAGCGGTTTTTATACAACACACATATATAATATACATATATACATGAATACATAGATATAATTCACACATATGTTTCTAACTGGTTAACACAGTGACACATTACATGCCCATAATTCATTTACACAAGGCTAACCAATAAAAGGAAAAGTAAAAATATGGGAAAAAAAACTATCAAAAGTCCAATAAAAAGAAGATTTGCAGGACTGGGAGCTTGGCCTAGTGGTAGAGTGCTTGCCTAGCATGCACGAAAACCTGGATTTGATTCCTCAGTACCACATACATAGAAAAAAGCTGGAAGTTATGCTGTGGCTCAAGTGGTAGAGCTCTTGCCTTGAGGAAAGCCCAAGGACATTGTTCAGACCCTGAGGTCAGCAAAAAAAATGAAATATAGTTCAACCTAATTTAGTTTTTCGTGAACTCCTTTCAGTGCTATCTAATTTTAATAATTTAGTCCAGAAGCATCAATGATTGTGGATAAAATATGAGATGTTTTACTAGACACTTATAAGCATTTACCTTCCAGTTAAGCAATAAAAGATTAATTGTATGCCCTTAGGATGATGTTTTATGTTTTATTGCCAACATAAATAATGTGCTCAAATTTCCTAATGCTACTAAGTATATAACCACAGGATAAAACCACAGAATTCTAAATGGAGTTTACTATATCTGACTGAAGACCAGGACATACAAATTAAAAATAGTTTTCCACCTAGAATCCACACTAATCAAGTTTGACATCAATGATGTAACTAGTAAGAACAGAATAAGTGCTGGAAATGTGGCTTAATGTCTAGCATACATGAGGCCCTGGATTTGATTCCTCAGTACCATATAAACAATCAGTCAATCAAGAGTGGAATAGGGTTGTAATTTTGGCAACCACACACATACAAAAACATAAAGGTAGCTTTTATATTTCTCAGTTGGCATTTGCTTCCTAAATCTCTATTGATATCCCCTCCCCCTTTTGTCAGACTAGTTACATGCCTTGTATATTTGCACTAGGGACTCATGCTCCTTAAGGTTTACATTTGTCATGCTCCTTTCATGCTCAAAATTGTGGTGATGACTGTTAGGAAACATTACTCTGATGCTAATTCCACCTTTCTGTTCTCAATTATAATGAACTTAAATCGTTCATTGCTCTATTATCACAGAGTTCATTAAAATCAAAAAGTTCAGAGCAGAACGCCTAGAAAGGATGAGAGTTTGTAGAACTTTCCCTATGTCTTCTTGTCAAAAACAAAATTAAAATTAAAAATAAACCCAGCAAACTATTAAATAAAGTGAGCAAAATAAGAGGGAAATAGTAAAGATAATTTTCCAAACTTAACAGAGAGTGAAAAAGTCAGCCATTCTCTACTCATAATGAAGAATAATATGAAACAGTGACGAATTAAAATCTGTACATATAGACACAAAGAAACCCTCAAAAGGTCTATATAGATACAGTGTTGAGCAACAGATGCTAGAAGTACATGGGTTTATGATTCCCCTTACATGGTTTCGAACCAAGAAGAGCTGGGCTGTCTCTGTGAGTGGACACATTGGAGACAAGTTAAGGGTGGATCACGGTAAACACTGAGGGCAGGCATGATTGGCTGCCTGTAATCAATTTGTGGCACACATACTATAAATATGAATTTCTCTGTTCACATATAACAGTCATATTTATGCATAAATCATTTTATTCGTTGCATTATCCATATATAAAATGAATATTTATGCATGAACTCTTTTTTTGTTCAAGAAGGGAATCTCTATTTACCAGTCTTTCACCATTTAGTATAATACTGGCTGTAGGCTTTTCATATATGGCTTTAACTATTTTGAGGAATGTACCTCTTATTCCTATATATTATCCATATATCTTGGAGATTTTTCTGTTCTGGGCTTGCATTGAACTTCCATCTTCAGATTTCAGCCTCCTATCAATTAAGATTAGATATTGAAACCCTTAGCACCCTGTTATCAAATTTTAGGAAAAATACACTTTAATTTAGTGACTCATTATTGTTTTACTTGTTTCAGAATACTGACTAAAGAAATGAGAAGGGAAATTTTTAAGCAATATTTTAATGTCATATATTAAAACTGCAATTTGGAAAATCTATTATTTTCATATTCTGCTCTCTGTTTTGGTCTCACACACAAAAAAAAACTTTACCTGATCTTAGAGGACAATGCCAAATGACATCTAATGCAATGTGGACACCTACTTCTCAGGCACCTGGGACAAAGCAGTGACACATATAACTGCATTGCAATTCTAGATAGCTTTAGAAATACAAAACCATATGTTGAGAGAAGTAACCAATTAGTAAAGATGTGAGCTCTTATAGATGACAACTATAAAACCAATCAATGCTAACATAAATAGAAAAATGTTTAAGGTCATAAAAGAGCAAATATAATTTGTCTCTAAAAGATACCAGTTGTTCATACCAGTCATCTTAGCCAGTCAGGAAACTGAAATCTAAAGAACTGTTCCTTTCAGTCAGTCCTGGGTAGAAATATTTACTGGACTTCATCTCCAAAATGACCAGCAAAACTCAGAGCTAGAGTTGTGGATCAAATGGTAGCGCCCTAGACAAGAAAATATGAGGCCCTGATTTAAGTTCAGCATCAACAAAAGAGAAATTATTACATTTTTCAAGTAGATAACGAAGGCTGGAAACTTCCATGCATATTACAAAAGAAGATAAAAATAACAAATGTAAACTTAGGTAAACCAACTCCTGCAAAACCAACTAGGAACCAAGCAACAGTGGCTTAGGCTACAATCTTAGCTACTTGTAAGACTGTGAGGACTGTCATTTAAAGGCAGCCTGCATATACAAACTTGTGAGTCCCTGTCTCAGTTAAAAGTGACATGAAGATGCACACCCATTATTTTAGGTAGAACTGGAAAACTAACGTAGATGAATCTAGACCAAGAATGTATATACTGGCAGAGAGTAATATCTTATCTCAAAAATTACCAGAAAGGGGCCGGGAGTTTAGCCTAGTGGTAGAGTGTTTGCCTACCATGCACGAAGATTCCTCGGTACCACACACATAGAAAAAAGCCAAAAATGCTGCTAAGACCAAAATGGTAGAGCTCTAACCTTGAGATAGTCCAAGGACAGTGCTCAGGTGTGGGGTAGCCTGCTGCTTGCCACCTGTGCTTCAGCAAGTACACACTCAATGACACAAGCAATTGGAGCCAGAGGGTGCCTGGCCCCTCCCTCCTGGAGCAAGTGGGGCATGTCTCAGGACACCATTGGCTAACGGTCGCATTCAGAGACATCCATATTTGACGACATGGTGGCCACTGCTCAATCTGTATTTAGCACATTTTGTAAAATAAAGTTAGATCTGCACCAAGCGTCTGATCTCTGGAGTCTGTGTTCCCGGGACTATTTATGGGCTCTGCTGCCATCTTTCCCCGCTCCTAGACATCCATGAAGGACCCTAACACTCAGGCCCTGAGCTCAAGCCCAGGACTGGCAAAAAAAAATTACCAGAAAGAAAATGTGTTGGTTGTGTCCATAATAAGATTTCCTGCCTACCAAGCATGAGGTCTAGCGTTTAAACTTCAGAGTGCATAATGTTTTTTTAATATTAAAAATAATTACTAAAAGAGTAAATATATACAAGTTAAAAAATACCTGCTTTAAAATTAAAATAATAGGGCCCGGGAGTTTGGCCTTGTGGTAAGAGTGTTTGCCTAACATGTATAAAGACCCAGGTTCAATGCCTTGGTACCACATACATAGAAAAGATCAGAAGTGGTTCTGTGGCTCAAGTGGTTGAGCACTACTAGCCTTGAGAAGGCTCAAGGACAGTTCAGGTCCTGAGTTCAAGCCCTGGGACTGACAATAAATAAATAAAAATAAATAACAAAATAACAAAAAATAACAAAATACTATGTAGAAGTCAATTTCCCTTGGCAGTATAAATATTTAACAAAATGCAAATAAGATTCCAAAAAATTATTTGGGGGAGATATAAAGGATGATTTCAAAGCTTACACCAAAGGAAATACAATAAATTTGTCTCAATGTGAGCACCCAAAACAGAGGGGAATACTGGATTTAAATATACTGAGCACATCTTTGTAAGGAAAAAGTCAGAATAATAAATCATCAGGAGTCCAGCTTTCAGCACCAGTGATGATCAGTTCTGCCAAACTGCTTTCATCTGTTTCCTTTAATGCTTTCTAATCCCCTGCTCTTCATATTAGGCAAAGCTTAGTTTTTCACATAAATTTCCCATGGAATTAGGTTATTTTCTCACTTGCTACCCAAACTTATTTATAACGAGCAACACACCGTGGGAAGGATGAAAGAGCCTTGGAGTGAACATGTGTGGTTAGGAAAATGGTATCTATGAGTCCACAAGCACAATATCATGCATCACTGATACATCACAAAAGAAGCCAAGGACTTTAGCACTACTCATAGCATGGTGGATGGATAAGGCAAGGTGATCTGGTTGAAATTTCTTGCCAGGAATGAATGCTTCACATAAACCTTGAAGTTCAGAAATATTCCAAGTCATCCTAACCATGAGCCATTTTACAACCAAACTCTCCAGAATGCATGAAAAAGGTAATAATTAAATAATCTGAAGAAAGGAAACCACTGGAAACGAGGGGTTTAGTCCCCGTTGCAGACCCAAAGCCACCCAAAGAACCCTGGGAAGATATCTAAGTGCATCTTGGAAAGTAGAAATCTGACCATGGATTCAATGTACAGACTTGGTACTATTTTATAGACTAGGATTGCAGCATTATTCTTCTAGAGGAATACGTCTTCTTGAGTAGGAATCATGTGAAGAAATAAATTGAATGTATCTGAGATTTGAGGTATTTCAGCAATCGCTATGTTTGTGGCATTTGTGTCTGTGTGTATGTGTATAAAGAGAAGAAATAAGAATAAAATGCAGGATTGTTCAAAGTCTATTTCTTCCTCTTTCTGTTTAAATTAAAATTTAAGAATAAAAATGGATAAATGAACAATGGGTGTGTGCTTTGTCATGTGTGTATGAGAGTATAGGTTTGTGGAGGGGGGAAGGAAGGAGTTAGGGATGGGGTAAGCAAAGATGAATGAAGGAATGGGTGGAGGGAGAGAAAAAAAGCACTAGGGAAAACAAAAGGAAATGGATATTTATGGGATTAATTAAGTAAAACTGAAATTAATTAAAAGAGAACTATTCATTTGAAATCAATAAGAAACCTTTCTACATCTAAAAGGGAAAAATAAAAAAGAATTTAAAAAGATTAAAATTACTCAGAACGGATAAAGGAAAACAAAACCACATGGTTCAACTTGTAAATATCCAAAGCAAGTAAAAAGATAAAACACAACCAAAAGAAAGAGAACTCATAAAAGGAAAAGAAATTTCCCCAACTAGATTTTTTCAGATGACCCCCCACTTTAAAAGGAACCAAATTTAATTTCAAACATAAAATAACTGAATGAAATGAAACATGATTCTGGAGAATAGCAATGATGGAGAAATATACAGCACAACCTCAAAACTTGAGAATTAGCCCAGGTACAGATGAAGAAAAGACCACAGCTTCTCCCAAACAGGGAAGGTATTTCTAAAAACCATGTACACTACATTGCAGTGAGAAATTGAGTTTTCTCATAAATGGAGGAACTTGATTCTATTTCACACTGTAATGTACATATGTGAGTAACTTGAGGGCATGGGTGGGGTTGAGATAGACAGGATGGGAGAATGAGAAAAGGGATGACATTCATCAAGGTGCATGATAAATTGAACTTCTTTGCGCATCTACCTAAAGATAAAATAAATAAAACCACTAAAATAAATACACAAATAGACAGCAAACGTCTTCACATCTTCGGCAAATGTAACCCATAGTTTTCTTTTTCACTCTTACTTTCACTTTATCTTATGACAGAAATATTCAGTGTGGAATCTCAGAGATATTTCCTTTAGTTAATAATTTTTGGTTGATGGAATGAACTAGTCTTTAACCCATCTGGAGCAGAACCTCCCAACAAGAAGTCCACTCATTACTAGTGCCTTCCTGCAAATATTAATGAATGGCCCTGAGAAATATAAGAGCTCAGGCTTTATTCTTTATTTTTGAAATGTAGAAAATGAATGAATGTTTATTCATTTGGGAAAACTAATTTATTTTATGATGCATTCTGCAATAGAGTTATTTTCATACCTGACAGTTTCTGATTAGTATGGCTTTATTTTCTTTTTGAAGTCTGAGACTGTTTGCAAATAGAGAAAGCCCACAGAGCAGAGTTCTTGGCCTTCGGTATCACTTACTGGCAATGATACATTGAATATACAATTTTGTCTTCTGTCAGTGCTTGTTTTCTGAAATGAATTTGGAAATGTTTATAAAAAAATAACAAGACTAGTATGCTCTATTTTTCTAATGACATAATTGCTAACTAATATGTTTAGGTAAACATTTGTGGCAATGTTATTGTATCAGCTCAAGAGCAGTGTTTACTTTTACTAATAAGGAATATATATGAATATGTATAGAGAGAGAAAGAGAGAGATACAGAGAAGGGCCTTAGTTTCATTAAAATATAAATCTCTCTCTATATATATATACAGAGAAAACCAACCATTGAGACATGCATCATGATGTTGAAATGGAGTAAAATCTCTGGATACAAGATTAGAAATAATTTTTAATCACACCCTCTTGTTTAAGTTGCAATAATTAACATGATTCTTTCACTATGAAGATGTCTAAGTTACCATACAGAGCAGTGATTCAAATAATAACACTCAAATGTATTAGCAATAATCCTGCGACAAAGAACAATTTTTAGAGGTGGAGATAATTACAAAAGGAAAAAAAGATACTCAGTGTATCATACAAACAATTCAATGTGTTGACACCAATACTAGGGAAGGGGAGAAAACAAGATGATTGGAAGGGGGTGGGAGAAGGGAAACAGGGACAAAAACATGAGAAGGGGTATCAATGTGTGATAAATAATGCACTTACTATCTGGTGAATATAACTGTAACATCTATACATTACCCCACCAATAAAATTTAAAAAAAGAAATGTCACGAAATAGATATTTTAAAATATAAACCCATCAGTTATTCTATTACATGTTCTTTAACTTGTCATTGATGAGATGAATTAAAACTGTCATATTGATTCTAAAAAAAATTGATCTCAGAGTGAAGTACACAGTGAAAGATAAAGGGTGTAGAATGATAAACACTGCCTGGCAAGCCCTAGGCCATCAATTCAAATACCAGTGTTGTCAAAAATTAAAATAAATTCCAGCACATTAAATCTTTAAAGAATTTATTTGAATAAACAGCATAACAAACAATGTGACTGGTTAAAGTCATACCTTATTTCAGTTGACATCTTAGTGCCTTCTGATTGGTGGAGCTTAAGGTATTTTGCATAAGGAGATCAAAATATATGGACTTTCTTAATTTAGTGGCTTCAATACTAATTATTTTAATATGTGCATAATGCCCTCTTGCCCTGATAAAGAAAAATTAATAACACAATATTAATATTTCTTGACAAGATTGAGCGCATATATTAGTTTTACATTATTCTTATATAAAAGACACAATTACAATATAAAATAAATTTTAAGAAAACAATGAAGAAATACAGACCCTTGATGTCTGTGAGTCTATGGTTTGAAGGAGAACAACATTAAAAAAAATCAAGTTCTTAGGAGAGTTCAATACTGTATTTCAGGTATGCAATAGTTTTCTATAAGGCTGGCTAACATCTGCTAAAGATATTTCACCATTCAACCAATTGAAAATGTTTCATTTTCATGGGGCATCACTTGATTTTGGGGAGATGCATTTTGATAAAACTAAAGTTATGGATATATTTAGATCACACAATGATTTAAGCATAACTAAAAATAAAAGGTATGCTGAGATGCGTGATATACTTGTGGGGATTTAATTTTTGTTTTATTAATGTTTTCAATGTTTTAATTAATTGACTTATTTATTTTGTGATGCTAGTTCTGTTGCTTGAACTCAGGGCCTGTCACTCTTGGTTGGCTTTGCTCTTTTTTTTTTTCCCAAGGTTGACACTTTTATAATTGAGCCATGGGTCAAATTTCAGAATATTGCTTGGTAAATTGAGATTAAGGTATTACAGACTTTTCTGCATAGGGTAGCTTTACACTACTCTCCTTATATCTCAGCTTCCTCAATAGATAGGATTAGAAGCATTAGCCACCATCACCCTGCTTGATCTACATATTTTGAAGAAATAATTTCTCCATCATTAATGTGGTTTTAATTTAGTCAAAATGAGTGTAATAAATCCAAAATTAAAATGATCTGTATTGGGCCAGGAGTTTGGCCTAGTGGTAGAGTGCTTGCCTTGCATGAACAAAGACCTGGGTTTGATTCCTTGGTAACATATATATAGAAAAAGCCAAAAGTGTTGCTGTGGCTCAAGTGGCCGAGTTCTAGCCTTGAGAAAAAGCCCAAGGACAGTGCTCAGGCCCTCAGTTCAAGCCCCGGGACTGGCAAAAAAAAATGATCTGTATGGATTATAAACTTACTTCTGACTAAAAGAATTCAGAACTTGAATCCCGAGGTTTTAAGGCAGTGGCATGGCTAACGAGTAATCTCGATCTGGTTTTGAGATTTACATTTTGGAATGGAAGTACAACTCAGTTATTTGATAAGGCTTAGATTTTAGTTAATTGATACAAAAAAAACCCAAAGATACAGATATGACATATACCTATCTTTTGTTTATTTCAATTTACACTTCTTTAAAAGCATTGATTGGAAATGTGACCCACCAAAGGCAGAATATCAGTGGCCTAAAGGACTTTCTTTAGCTGCATCTGTTCATATTTTCTGAATGTTTTAAATAATACATTTTCTTATTTTACTGGTGACAAATTTGAAACAATAACAACAAAAAAAACCCCAAGATAATTGGAAAGATTTGCAGAGTGGAAAATTGGGAGAAAAACATGGGAAGGAGTATCAGTGTTCAAGAAATAATGTATCCACTTCCTGATGATTGTAACTGGAACCCCCAAAATAAAATACTATGATTAAAAAGAATAGAAAAGTTAATGTAGAACATAGAATGCTGATCTTTTCATAGCTAAACTGGAAATATCCTATTGACTGAAGAGATGTTAAAAATTCATAATATGTATCAATCAGGAAGTATCTATGTTACAGGAAGAGGGGGACTTCCAATAGCAGTCTGAGAAACCAGTGAACTTTTCTATCCTACGTCCTGAGAATTAAAACACACAGACACACAGACATACATACAGACACACACACAGACACACATACAAACACAACTGTATAACTCAAATCTAGTAATGACTACTAACATCCCTACTAACCTAAAAGATGTTTCTTCCCCACTGTGAAGTAGTCAAATGGTAAGTGACTTTCTTTTTTAAAACTCTCGTGGAAGAAACTGAAATGTAACTTGTGTCAGTGTCTAACAAAAATATCCCTTGTGTCAGAAGGAAGCAAAGCTGAAATGATGAGAGCAACACACAATGCCCAGATCCTGTCAGAAACTGGGAAGGGAACTGTTTAGTGGGACCAATCAATCATAAGTGGCCTCCTTAGCCTCTGATGGCCCTTACAAATGCAGTGAGCTTCTACCTGGCTCTTGAATGCCATGTTGATGAAATGTCAAGTGTCCTCATCTGCACATAAAAAAAGACAGGATTAGCACATCAGCAGCCTGGTCCCAGGGGAAGTGCTTCAGGAAGGAGTTTATCAGAAATGCCACACGTTGCAAATGAAGTCTCAAAGAAGGATTTATAAACCATGACACTATTCGATAAATTTGTGAGTACCTAAGGGCATTCATAATTTTTTTAAAAGATAAATAATTCATGGATATTTGCAATGAAGTTCACTGTTGGTTAAATCCACAGCATTAGATTTTGTGGTCATTACATGTTCCTAACTTGTGCACTGTGATTGCCACATAGTCTTGTGGCTTTGTGTTCTGTCCATGTGGAACAGGTAGTCCATAAACTATTATTAAATCATGGGGGACAAGGCTCTGTCTTGTTTTCTATTTGTGGTTTAATAGAAATTTTACTGTGACTAGCTATCTACAAAAGTTTGATACCATAAAAAAATCTATCTCTCCTATAATGAAATACATCACTTGCCATGTGCAGCATGGTGGTTCATCGTTGTAGTCCTCGTTACTCAGGAGGCAGAGGCTTGAAGGTTCATGGTTTGAAGCTATCTGTCAGAAATGTTTCATCTATTTCAAATAATCAGCAAACAGCTAGGCTACTGACACTGTTCAATTGTCACAAAACCAGCTGTAAGCAAGCAAAACAAGGAAGAGCAGAAGGCCTTGAGTTTACGATTGTAAGCACACACACACACACACACACACACACAGAGTTTCACCTTCTGTTTGAAAGGAAAGTCACACTGTGGCTTGGAGGTTCAGGGATCTGTGTTCAGGTGACTCTACTGCCTACCACAGACACTGTTCTGAGTTCTACACCTGGCCATTGTCACATAATTTTCAAATTACCCTAGTAAGAAAACAATGAGCCATTTGCTCCGTTTTACACACTGTTGATATCCCAAACCTAAACTTTTTATTTGTTATTACAACCAAATTTGCTAAGATAAAAATTGAACAGGTTTAAGAAATTACTATTTGGAGGGAATAATTCCTATTATAAAAGACATATAGATGCATATATACATATATGCATAAAGTAGAGACCAAGTTTATGGTTGAGAAGGAGTTGACACAGAGAAAGAGACACAGCCTGTTAATGGTGTCTCACAATTGTACTCTAACTAATCAGAAAACAGATCTAAGATCAGTGAGTGGAAGTCAACCAGGACAAGAAAATCCATGAAATTCCTATTTGCAGTTAACCAACAAAAAAGCCCCAAATGGAGGTATGGCACAAGAGGGCAAGTCTTGACTGAAAAGGTACTCACTCCCTGAGTTCTGGCTTCAGTAGCAGAAATAAAAAGAAATAAGAAAAGGAAAGACTTTAATAACTGCTTAATTGAATCCCATTATGAAATCACTTATGGTGTTAGCTTAACAATTATAAATGTATTTACCATTTAGACTTTTTTTTTCTTTTTCATTATTTTTTAATAATTTTTATTGTGATAAATAGAAGGATTACATTATATTCACCAGATAGAAAGTGCAAAACTTCACAAACATTGATACTTTTTCTCATGACATGGTTCCCATTTTCCTCCCACCCTCCCCCCGCTTATCTTGATTTCCCCCTTCCCTATCCTATTTCAAATAACCATTAAGCATACATAAAATATATCATATAACAATGTGAAATATTGTAACAATATGAGATAACCAAGGGATGGCAAAAGAAATAAGAGATAACATAGTACATTAAGAACAACAGTCATTCATTATATGGCTTTTGTTTCCTTATCCTGGAGGTCCTTAAAATTAGTGTCATACTTTTTGGCCTAATGTCTCTAGATTTTGTTCTATTGTAAATCTCTGCTAGAAGAGCCCAAGGTTTCTACTGATTATGACAAATGAGGGAGACTATTGGGCCTATGTTCCTTTGAGTCTGGACAACTTCACTTAATGTGATTTTTTTCTAAGTCTTTCCATTTCCTTGCAAATGGGGCGATGTCGTTCTTTCTTTAACTAAGAATGTAAAGGACCTTTTTGATGAAAACTTTAAAACCCTGAAAAATAAAATTAAAACAGAACTGAGGAAATGGAAAAACCTCCCATGCTCCTGGATTGGAAGAATCAACATCGTGAAAATGACAATATTGCCAAGGGCTATCTACAATACCCATCAATATCCCACTGGCATTCTTTAAAGAAATAGAAGGGGCAATCCAAAATTTCATATGGGATAATAAAAGACCCTGTATAGCAAAAAACACTTCTTAGCAGAAAGAACAGCGCTGGAGGAATTTCAATACCAAACTTTAGACTCTATTACAAAGCTATAATAATCACAACAGCTTGGTACTGGCACAAGAACAGGCCTGAAGACCAATGGAATAGAACTGAGGACCAAGATATTAAACCACAGACCTATGGCCACCTAATCTTTGACAAGGGAGCCAAAAAAGTAGAGTAGAAGAAAGACAGCCTCTTCAACAAGTTGTGCTGGCAGAACTGGTTAAGCACCTGCAGAAAACTAAAGTTGGATTCTTCTTTGTCACCCTGCAGTAGAATTAACTCCAAATGGATCAAAGACCTGGAGGTAAAAGCTGACACACTGAAAACTTTACAAGAAGGAATAGGAGATACACTAGGCCTCCTTGGCACAGGTTGAAACTTTCTCTATAAGGACCAAGAAACACAACAAATCAGAGAAAGGCTGGATAAGTGGGACTGCATTAAACTTCAGAGCTTTTGTATGGCAAAGAACATAGCTAGTAAACTAAGTAGGAAGCCTACAGAGTGGGAGAAGATCTTCACTAACCATACAACTGACAAAGGCCTCATATCTAAAATATATCAACAGCTCAAAAAATTGAATCACTCCAAAACTAATCTCCAAAGTAACAACCATCCCGTTAAAAGATGGGCCAAAGACTTAGAGAGTCTTCTCTGAAGAAGAAACAAAAATGGCCTATAGACACATGAAGAAATGCTCGACAACTTTGGTCATAAAAGAAATGCAAATCAAAACAACTCTAAGATTCCACCTCACTCCAGTTAGAATGGCCAGATCAGGAAAACTAATAACAATTGCTGGAGGGGAGGTGTCCAGGAGGTATCACTACTACACTGTTGGTGGGAGTGTAAGCTCATTCAACCACTATGGAAAGTAGATGGCAGTTCTTCAAAAGACTAAACATAGAGCTCCCCTATGACCTAGCAATTTCACTACTAGGCATTTATCCAATCATCCAGAAACAAGGACATACTAAATCCACTAGCACAATGATGCTCACTGCAGCACTATTTACCATAGGAAAGATATGGAACCAACCCAGATGTCTCTCAGTTGATGAATGGATCAACAAAATGTGGTATTTATATACTTTTTATTTTTATTGGTAGTTGACTGGATGATAATTGTTATGTTTTCTGGAGCTCTGCTTTTCTCTTTGAGGTTACAGTATCCACTAGTTGATATGATTAATTTTTTAAAGTTTCTATCCCTTTCTGATTCTGTGACAAACTGGTCTTACTTTTAGTTAGGTCTTGTAAGGATGCTAACATGTGATTGTCACTTAGGGAGTCATTTCTGTTCATATAGTTTTCCCTAATTTTGCACTGTTCATGTTCAGCAAGAGAATATTCAAAGGAAGCCTGTGCATCTGTAACTGCCTTAGAAAAAAGATTTGTTATATTAGTCAAATCATGCTGCTCTCATTTGGAACACACTGAACTGTTCTAACTCACCATGGCACCATGTCGTGCCCTGAGGCCTTTCTTCCTTCACTTTCCTTCCATCAAAGCAGTTGTCCACCATCGCCACTTCCACTTTCTCCACCAGAGACTCTGTCCAGCCTTTCATAATAACCCGGTCATTTTAGAAGTTTGTTTCCCTTATTTTTCCTATGTTCAGAAGTTTACTTAGTGTAACTGGATAATACAAATCATGATTAAATTAACAAATTTGAAACTCTAAGATCTTCAACTTCTCAAGATAGAAAGATAAAATTACTGATTACTACTTAAGCCTGGGGTAAACAGAAATATCACCTATGTATCAGCCTTATGATGAAGTTCAATTGACCTGGGATGAGTATTGAATTCCTCTTTTAATATTTTCATAAACTGGGGCCAGGAGCATAGCCTAGCGGCAGAGTGCTTGCCTAGCATGCATGAAGCTCTGGGTTCGATTCCTCGGTACCACGTACACAGAAAAAGTCAGAAGTGGTGCTGTGGCTCATGTGGCGGAGTGCTAGCCTTGAGGAAAATGTGCCCAAGGACAGTGTCCAAGCCCTGATTTCAAGCACCAGGCCTGGCAAAAGAAATATTTTCATAACCTAAATTTGCTTTAGAACATTGGAATATAATTATGAATTTAGGTATTCTTATTAGTGATTTCATATTTGAAAAGGAGAACTTACATATTGATTTCTTGCTAAAAGTCATTCAATATCATTTATAGCCTTTTTAAAAGTGTAATCTAATAAGTTCTCTTTTAAAAACATAGAGTTAGAACTACATACTGTCTTTTTCCCCCAAATAAGTCAATGTTGTTACATTAAAATGTGAGTATTTATTAGTCATTAAAATCTGTACTTGAAATATTTATTATGATGTCTTTGATAATCTATGTTAAAGCTGCGCTTAATTATTTCACTTCCAAAGATTAAAAAAATCATCTCCTCTTTAAAGTAATGTTTCCTCTTCAAAAATAATCTGAGCCAATAAAGTTAAATTTGGTGATATGTGGAGATTATTTTGGTTGTTGTGGTCAAAACTATTATGGGAATCAGAGTATGAATTCATACTTGTCTGACCAGGTTAGACTTGTTCCACACAAAGGAGCTTTATATACATGAGTCAAGGAGTGTCTGAAGAATCTTCTCTGGTTGAGTTAGCTGAGGACACTTAATTGAGAATGACAGACTTAGAAACCTATATTGTCTGTGTCTTGCAATTTTTCTAAGACAAAATGCATCCTTTTGGTTAGGCACAGGAGTACACAAATAAACACAGAGGACCTTTGGAATCTAGATTTGAAAACTGTTATGGATTTAGTCAACTATGGTCCATTAGCTAAAATCAGACATGGTGCTAGAATGAGTGCATGCTAGAAGTTACAGGCAAATGTGAGGCTAAGCATTTGCCTTACTTCAGTGTGGCTTGCCATAGTCCTTAGAAAATGTGGTAAGTGTCCAAAATCACTGATTCATGGTATGGATTGAAACTGTCCCTGAACTTTCCACAAGTTTGTAACACTTTTCGTTCTTATCACCTTCTTTTCTCTCGCAAAATCTAAGTAAACTTGGATGTTATTTTCCCAGCTCGACATCATATCTAAACCAAGACTTGTTACTTTCCAAAATCAGAAGGTCAGCTCCACTTTCACCTTTCATTCTTCAGCTTGTGTACCATTAGTTTAAGACTCAATGCAAAGGCCTAGTTTGCTTAAAATTTTCCTCACTATGATTGTTATTCCTCCATGAAATCCTCATGTACTTACTTGTAAAATTATTTTGCTGACACTTGTAATGGATCCTCGTAGGGAATTGTTTTCTGTTTCCTATGTTGATTGCCAGAGCTTATATATCAGCTGATTAAATGTGTTAAAATTGTCTACAAGTTTTAATTTTTAATAGTTTGATATGCTCCATCTATGTTCTGGCTTTGTGGTCTGTTTTGTGGTAGAAATTTGTCTTCAGGAAAGAACAAGAGAAATAAAGGAAATTTATTACGTACCTATGCAACCTAACATGTCTATTACATCTATTCAGATCTATGTAATTAGTTTCCAATCAAGAAGTACCATCACTGAACCAAAATTCACTGCAAGATATGAAAACTAATCCACGCCTAAGATGATTTTTTTCCTCTGGTTGGCACCACTATGGACAGTGCTGTGGTCTCTCACCTGTAAAACCAGCTGCTCAGAAAGAAGAGACCAGGAAGATTGTATACTGAAGTCAGCTCAAGCAAAAGTTATCAAGACCTCATTTTAATAAGGAGGTATGGTAGTAATGCTTTGCTTTCAGCTACTCAGGAAGCAGAGGTTAGGAGGATTGCAATTTAAGGCCAGCTTTGGCAGAAAGCAGAATTCTGTCTGAAAGTAATGGAAAAGCAAAGAAGACTGGAGATATGACTTAAGTAGTAGTAAGTGCAAGGGTTATGAATTCAAAGCCCAACATCACCAAGTAAAAAATAAAGGATTGCACCTACAACCTCTTCTTCTTTGCTTCCAAATGCAAAACCACAATCTTCCCTTACCATTGTTACAACTAATTCTGTATTATTCTCCCACGTGTCATTGATGAGTCAACTTTTTTTAATCTGTGGTGAGCACATAAAATGAAAATTTCAAACTCACCATATGCTTATAAAATAAATAGAAAGCTAACTTCCATGAATTAATAAAATTCAGACAAACTCATTGAGGTAGCAGAGAAGAGAATTTGTATGCACTCAAATAACATTCAGGTAATCAATATTCATCAGTCAGCTTACAATAAATCTTAAATTAATTTTTCAGCTCAATGGTATTTGCTTAATTGAAGAAAAAAAGTTCTCAATTCTCCAAGGGAATAGAAAATGTATATTAGTCTTGAGACACGAATTACTACTAAAAGAAAAAAAAAAGAACTACCGAGGTTTAGAAGGTTAACACAATTCTTTATTAGTTAAAGGCTAATGGGTAATATCAGAATTACCCATCCTGGCATCATCAATTTATACCTTAATGGGAACATCAAGTATTGAATTGGAGGACTGAGCTCCTCTTGAGAAACTATCAGTTCTTATTCATGATGTGTTGCCACCTCAATGAAAAGATAAGAAACCCAGCTTAGCTGGGTGCCATTGCTCATGTCTGTAATCTCACTTACTTAAAAGACTAAGATCTAAGAATCCTGGTTCAAAGCCAGCCCAGGGCAGGAAAACCAGAGACTCTCATTTCCAATATACTACACAGAAAAGACTGAAGTGGTGCTATGGCTCAAGTGGTAGAGGGCTAGACTCCTTGGGAACAAAGAGTCTCAGGTACAGCTCCTGGCCCTAAGTTTAATCCCCATGTTTAGAAAAAGAAGGAGGAGGAGTAGGAGCAGGAGCAGGAGGAGGAAGCTGCCCATTTTGACCATTTGAGTTCTAAGTCCATTCGCTAGACATCAAAGCATTCAAGTCCTTTCTAGAAGCCTAGTACATACATGAAACATGAAATCCATTTGTAAGCCAAGTCACTATGTGTTGAAACCTAGAAATTTTCTGGAAGGTAAAGTATGTTCTCAGTCTTTCAATTGGGGAATGAATTTTACCATGCTTCAAAGCTGTATCAGAATATTTTCACTATATTTTTCTATCACTTAAATTTAGCCTTCACTTGATTAATTACTCCTTCCAACTGTATGTAACCTTTTAAGTAAAATTTTTATTCAAATGAATATTAGTGTGTAACTTTATTGTGCACATCTACATAGATTTTATAATAATTGAAATTCAATTAAACTGTTGATTTGAATTCATTTAAAAGCACTTTCCAACTAAGTTCATATAAAAGCTCAACAACAAAAAATGTTAGGGACTCACATTAGATTTCAGTTAAGTGAAATGAAACTCAAAAGAACTTAATTTGCATGATGTGGGCCTTATATTATGTTAATAACTGATCTCAGGTCCAGGCCTAGCCTCAGGCACCAATCAAAGGCTGTAACCTCTCACATACTTAGGTCCTTACAGAAGTCCTGAATTAAGTCCTGATCTTTGAACCCCTGGACAGTTCAGTAATTTATATAACACTGAAGAATCACATCTTCCAAGACTAAGTATTTCTGCCTCTCCCCATTTTTCCCCCTGATGTTTGGTCAAAGAGCTAGAATTCAGAGGCTAGGCACTGTCCCTAAGCTATTCTTTCTCAAGATTAGCACTTTACTACTTTGAGCCACAACATCACTTCCAGTTTTCTGATGGTTAATTGAAGATAAGAGTCCCACAGACTTTCCTGCCTGGGCTGGCTTTGAACCTCGATCCTCATATCTCAGCCTCCTGAGTGCCTAGGATTATAAACATGAGCCACCATCATCCAGCTGCAGCCTCTCCTCACTTTTGCAAAGATATTATAATTTATAATTATATTTATAAGCTATAATATTCATAAGATCTGTCAATTACTTACTAGTCATATTCCCTACTCAAACAAACAACTGCTTCTTATTCCCTCTTAGGCAGGTGTCTGTCCATTACAACTGCTTACATTTTATAAATTATTTTTGTTAGGATTGTTAGAAAATAGATGTGAACCCAGGACCAGTGGTGAGAATAAACATATCACGGAAGAGCTAACCTAAACCAGCTAATGAGTGATTACAGAGATTGGCTTTGCTAGATACAATGATATCATATTGATTAAATTATGCCCAATGACAAAAATTTGGGCAAACAAAAGATGAGCTCACTGTACCACGGTTATGATCCCAATCATCTTTACCAAACAGAAAACAACATTCAGTCTTGACACCTGAGTTCTTTCTCAGGAAAATGAGCATTCTTCCTTTCTCTTTGTCTCTCTGTTTCTCTGTCTGTCTCTGTCTTCTCCTTCTTTCTCTCCCTCTCTTCCACCCTTCTCTTAGTAAGATTTCTCTCAGCCTTCGGTAAACACCAAATCCATATTTAAACATTCCTTGTTTTTTTTAGAATTACTACCTTATACAGGTTTGTTTTCATTTGTTTTCTACAAAATTGTGAAACATTATGTATATCAATTTGGCTCTTTAGTAAAGAAAAAGTTCCGCATACCCGTATGCCTTCTGAAAGGTTAGTTAAAAGTCTCCCAAGTATCCATCACCTTTGGGAAAGGAAGATGATATATCTCAGATGAATGAGATCATTAATTTTGTTTCACTATAGGTTATATAAGCCCACAGATAAATTTATTTTGAATTAAACAGTGGAATTCTATGTGCTCTGTTTTATATCTGTGCTATATGTTTGTTGGATATTTTCCCACTAAGAATAATGATACATTCTGAATGATAGAAAACCCATTACATGAAGTTCCAGCATAAATGTGCTCAAATCTTGTTCAGTATATGACTGTTCAAGTACAAGAAGTACTTAGAGCCACAAATAAGCATGGCCAAAAAGGATCTTCTTCACAGAATATTAAAACATCAAGGAATACAGAACAAGGAAAGAAGATGATGGAAAACTACAAGGAAATGTTTACAAACTCACAATTAACTTACAAAGGAAAATTGGCCAGAATTACATACGGCTTCTCATCAGAGGCTTAAAAGCCAAGAATGCATAGACAAACATATTTCAAGTAATCAGGATAAATATGTGCCAACAAATATGATTATATTAAGTAAAGTTATCCTTTAAAATTGATGGAGAATTGAAGACCAAGATAAACAACAACAAAAAAACTATAATGTTGTGATCACTGGAAAAGCAATGCATAACTTACATGGAGGAATCTGGCATAAACATAGCAATCAGGAGAGTAAACTTTTAATGAGAGGACCAGATAGGGAAATGAGAATGATGAGAGTCAAAGAAATTCAACTCAGTAAACTAACAAAATCCTTTTGAAAATGGGGAGGATAGAAAGAACAAGACACATGTGAATCCTCCAGGGAAACCCTGTGACTAGAAACAGCAATAATTCTCAGTAATAATTATAAGTTAAAATGGTATTAACTCCCCAAATAGATGATACAAACTGGTTAATGGTATTAAAATCATAATCTAAGGGGGCTGGGAGTTTAACCTAGTGGTAGAGTGCTTGCCTTGCATGCACGAAGACCGGGGTTTGATTCCTCAGTACCACATACATAGAAAAAAGCCAGAAATGGTGCTGAGGTTCAAGTGGTAGAGCTCTGACCTTGAGAAAACAACAACAACAAAAACAAAAACAGGGAGAGTGCTCAGGCCCTAGTTCAACCCCAAGAATGGCAATATATATATATATATATATATATATATATATATATATATAATCTAAGTATGCTATATTGTCTCATTCTGTAATCCTTGCTACTTAGGAGGCTGTCATCAGGAGGCTGAACCATGGTCCAAGGCCAACCCAAGCAAATAGTTCACTAAACTTTGTATGAAGCAATGATTACAGCAAAGGCACACATCTGCCTTTTCAACTGCAGAGGAAGGATAATCGCTGGGCATTGTGACATACATCTTACCTTTGTGAAGGGTCACAGTGTGGGCTTTTAGTTCATAAAATGACACTCTACCTCAAGAAACAGCAGCAGCAACAAAAGGACTATAAGGGCTCTTAGAGTAGCCTGAGTGGTAGAACATCTGCCTAGTAAGGGAAAGCTCTGTGTTCAAACTCCAGGGCCAAGGAAAACAAATCAAACCCCATTCAAAAATAGCAACAATATTTGCATACCCAATGCTATGGACATGGAAATATAAACATAACTATATAGACGTAAAAACCTATGACTCTATAGATATAATGTTTTCTTTCATAAATTAATATGTTTCTATGACATACAAACCCTTAGCCTAATTTTGATTAAGTTCTAAATACTAAGTCCCAGTGATTGTATATAGAGATTCCCTTCTTGAACACTTGTTGGTTAAACTTGTCATTTGAAATATGATGTAAAAATCAATGTCAATAAATTCTTCAATAAAAAAAATAGCAACAATAGGACCTGGGAATTTGGCCTAGTGGTAGAGTGCTTGCCTAGCATGCACGAAGACCCGGGTTCAATTCCTCGGTACTACATACATAGAAAAAAGCAGGAAATGGTGCTGAGGCTCAAGTGGTAGAGCTCTAGTCTTGAGAAAGTCCAAGGACAGTGCTCAGGCCCTGAGCACTAGCCCAGGACTAGCAAATACAAAATAAAATTAAATTAAAAAAATAGCAACAATAAGAACCACAGCATCTAATTTTCTTGACTGCAAGCAACACATCTCAATGGCAAAACCTCATCAGTTGCAACAAATGAGGGAAACCTTTCAATCTCTGGATCTGGCTTACTTGGCTTAATATATATAAGGAGGGAGGCAGGGAAGAACGGAAAAGCAAAGGAAAGAGGAAAGAAAAGAAGAGAAGAGAAGTTACATTATTTTCATAGTCTTTAAGACCTGCTTTGTGATCTAAAATGTTAGAAAATGAAAAGGCTTGGAAAAATCTTGATATTAACAAACTTAATTCAATGATTCTAAACTAAATTTTCTGTAGTACATTGACTGCATTCTTTTTTGCCTTCCAGATAACTTCAATATTCCCTATATATTACAAGTTACATTAAACTATAAAAGTATATAGAATTATTTATACTACCATTTTCAGGAAATAAAGTTGCAAATTAGTAGCATATGAAAATTCCTGGTCCGTAGTTTTGGAGATTCTAATAGTTTAGGACCTAGCTCCGCTAATAAATTGATAAAGAAGTTGTTTATTGAGTCCATGCATAAAACACAAACTGAAGGTACACATGTTCCTATTGTTTGCTATGTTCTTACGTTTTCATGTTGAGACAGGTTATTATGATGGACCTCAAGTTGGTCTGGAGTTTGTTATACAATTGCTCAGATTGAAATTCATGATTATCCTTGTTCAAGTAGAATTTCTTCTTATTGTTTCAGGGGAAAATGATGACTTTAGATTATTCTCAAATATTTTAGAATATATGTGCTTTTGTGTCTTGCACATACAGGAAAGAAAAAGATTTAATAAAGATAGAAATTATTCTCAAATACTTCAGAAGGTGTGTGTTTGTGTGTTACACATTTGATAAAAAGAGACAGAGAGAGGAACAGAGAACAAAAGTATAAAACCTAAATGGTTAGCAAATCTCAGTGAAGGATGTATGGTAACTCAGCATACTTGCAAGCAAATTTTAAAGATTATTTAAAGCAAAATGTATCTCTGTTGGAATAATGTTTGTAACACTGTATAAAGGAAAAAAGAGAAGAGTACTGAAACTTACAGGTATTTTAGTACTATAAAATAGAAATTTGATTCAAGGGAAACCTTACATGGTGTAATTACTTAGAAAAGCAAAATCAGAGTTCAAGAAATAAACTCCAAGAAGCATTGTATTGAAAGGGATAGAATAGTGTCAAGGGTAAAGTGATAGATGAATGAAGAGGAGAAGGATTAAGAATGTAATGCATATCAAACAATATTTAAAAAGTGAGTGAAGAGATGGCTACAGAAGGATGGGTGGGAATGTTGAAAGGGGTGACCTTGCTCAAGATGCAGTCTATTCATCAACTGATCTGTTAACTGGTAACAACTAATTCTTAAAGATAATTAAAAAAACAATATTAGGGGAGAAAAGAAATCTGAGGGGCCAGGAATATGTCCTAGTGCTAGAGTGCTTGCTTAGCATGCTCAAAGCCCTAGCTTCAATTCCTTGGTACCACATACACAATAAAAGCCAGAAGTGGTACTGTAGCTCAAGTGGTAGAGTGCTATCTTTCAGAAAGCTCAGAACAGTACCCAAGTTCTGAGTTCAAGCCCCAGGATTGGCAAAAAAAAATCTGAAAGTGGTTACTGCCATATGGAAAATTAAAAGGAAATTGTACACTCAATATTCAGAGGCTGTGTATATACATACATAAAGTGAAACGGATCATATATTTCCTAAAGAGAATTGTTTTAAAGACTTAGTATCAATCCTGTGTTGTTGTTGGAGGAGGTAGCTTTGTTCACATTCATTCACCTCTCCGTTGGTGTTCCCTCTGATACATGCCCCCAAAATATAGTTTACTTCATTTTCCTGTGAGTCATTTTCCTTTAATTTTAAGCATATATCAGCTGATTAAAGGGATTTTACCACACACACATACACACACACACACACACACAAACACATTATTTGTTCAGATTAACTTTATCCACTCCTCTTCCCATTCCCCCAGCCCCATCATATTGCTGTTTACAATGATCTCAGTAGAAGAAACAAATGCCTGGAGATTCTTGGAAAAATTGCTTACTTGTTTAGAGAGTATTTTTCTGAATATATAATATTTATGATGACAGGCTTATTTCCATATTATAATTCTTACTTTCCTTTTATGAGATTCTTTGAAGTCCTGTTCCATTGTCTTCTAGCATTAAGTACTGTTCTTGATGGACTAGAAATATTAATTTTCTTCCTATAGTAGTTTTAATTTATATTCATCTTACTTTTGCCCTTAAATTTTTTCTATGCAATTTGATTAATATTTATCTTAATGCTTGAAAAGATCCATGACTCTTAATATGTGTTTTTAATACTAAAGAACATGTCCATTCTTAGTGTCAGGAAACTTACCTTGATGAGTTTCTCCTCCAGTTTTCATCTTTCTACTTGTTTGTGCACCTTTAGTATATTCTTGTATGGTTTTTCCTTTGGGGCTGAACAAAGAAAGCACAGATAATGTCAGATGAATCTTGACATTGAGAAAAGATAGTAAAGGGTGTGTTAATAAGCACTTGACCCTACTTGGCAACTGTAGCTTCATTTTGTTGGGAACTCTGAGGGAAACTATAAAGAGCAGGAGAATGGATAAAAGGACGTGAGTATCCAGATGTATATTGTTGAAGATTTCTCTTAGAGTTGTATGTTATCAAGAATTTCTGGAATGTATAAGGAAATAGATAATAAGAGATTTAAAGAATGCTCTAAAAACCTTTATGAGGGACCAATGAAACTATTAAAGTCAGTGTGCTGGCAACTAAAGTATGGATTGTTGTCCATTGAGGCTGTATAATACTCAGAGGGAGACCACAGTGATGTATGGTTACACAGCAACCATTTTGCTATGGTGTATTCAGTCTCCACTAAGTAGCCATTGTAGCTTCAGACTCATTGCAACGTTTTTTTTCCTAGTTAACATAAAATGTGGATAGGATACATAGCAACAGTTCTTTACCTGTCTCTAGGAAGTGAAGTTGAAGATACAAATCATGTTTCTACCTGTTTGGCTTGTCAAAGCAAAGTGATCCATAAGGACCCAGGAAAATGATGGACTTAGTTTCAATATGTGAACCACATTCGAAAAGAAAACACTCTTCCTCCTGAGAAGGTAGGCTCAAGAATGAACCCTCACGGAGCTGTTAACATTTTCCACATCTAACTGAAGCAGCTTGTGGAGGGTAAAAGTGACCTTAAAATGAATCTGCCATTCAAACATGCTCTATGCAATGTCATGTCAGGAAAAAAGAATACCTGTGAACTAGTAGAAGCAATGTGGAAAAGGAAAAATAAAACCACACTCAGATTATGAATTATTGTTACAGAAAATTTTGTCTTCAGTGGATAAATTATTCAACACTACAGTGCTGATGCTTTCTTTCTTATTTGTTTGCTGGTTCTGTTTCCTTGACAGATACCATATTTTCAGCTCAGCAGTTATCTGAACAATCATATATAGACAAACCTGCATTTTCTGAGTGTATGAAAGATAGACAGACAGACAGACATATAGATGATAGATTAGGCAGAAAGAGAAAGAGAATTAGTTTATGGTATATTCCCTTGCAACAGGGCAAGAAAGCATGAACTCAATGTACAGATTCATCAACCCAGCTGCGTCCTAAAATATCAGAATCTCCAAAGCTATGACCAAGGAACTTTACAATTCCTTCCCTGAGGGAGGATTCTGATGGGTGTTGGTTTGAGAGACACAGATTCTTAGACATGTGTGAAGATCCCTTTTCCTCTCCCATCTTTTTTACAATGCCATCATATTTCTCTTTCCAAGTACTTTAAAACAAGCCATATTATTTTCTACTGTCAGTCTACCTGCTATTCAGACCACTTTGTCCTGGTAAATATTAATGGGAGGGTGTTACTCAAAGTTTCACATGGAGAGCATACATACTTTCTGCTACTTTGTAAGGCTGACCATCAACTGTGGCTGAAATAATTTAATGGTACAAGACAACATCCTCAGTTCAGGTTCTTGTGAATTTTCTGATCCATGTTTTTGGATGTCATATCTGATGTTTTTCCTATATAAAGTGTAGTTTGTGGCTTGCCCCCTAGAGCTCCAATATATTTCTTTTATGTTCTAACCCTGCTAGACAACTACCTTTCCACACACACACACACACACACACACACACACACACACACACTCAGAGCAAGGGGTATTCACCAAAATCACCTTCCAGGTTGCTTATTTGTTGTCTTTAGTGGAAGGTTTGAAAAGGTATTTTTGGATCCTCCAATGTCTTCCTGGATGAGCCTGGTGCTCTGTGCTGTTGCATCAGTGGTGACTGACTTAAAAAGAAGATACGCCATGGGGTTCCTCTGTGTGAGGACCCCAGCAGCAGCTTCCCAGAAATTCCACAGATGGGGAAGGTTCCTCCTGGCCAGTTCAGATGTTGCAGGAAGAACCATTCCTTTTCATTTGCTATATAGCATGTGACCAGCTAATTTTAACCCTACCAAAAGTACTGCTAGGTGTGGGGAGTGAGGGTGGGGAGAGACAAGCCAGAAAGGAAAATTATCTTGCATCTGGAGAGAGAAATGCTGTGGGGCTGTATAAAACCTTTTTCAGCCTGTGTTTTTTTTTCTGTGTCAGTTTCCAAACCTGTATTATCAGTAACCTAAAAAATGAAGTTTCATCAAATTCTTGGATGCTGCACAAGAGGACAATGAGTTTATTTTCAGAGCTGTGCTTGGTACAGACCCTGGAAGCCATTGTTTTCAGGAAGGAGAATGCTTTGGAGTTTCCTGGGGCTTTACTTCTAGGGTCTCAAAGCTCCCAAGGGTTACTTAGAGGGGAAGGGATACCATCTCCATGGCAACTAAAAAAAATGGAAAAAAATAAAGTGTAGTTTGTCTCATTTTGAATTACATTCTTGGGTGGAATCAGCTGATTATTCTATTAAGTGTTAATTTAATAAATTATGGTTTTTTTTCCTCTGGTAGTTATATTATCACCAGCCCAAGCTACATTTCTTTTCCTTTCTATATTTTCCATGTATACTGCAAAGCTGTTATCAGTCTTGCTTGTACTCTCTACACTTTTCCATTCTTAGGCTTTCAAACGTTATCAGACTCAGAGTTGAAGTATAAATTAACTCAAAGAACATTTACTCATTTGATATCATGATCTATTAATTCCTGTCTTCTCTAATCTCTGTACCTTATTTAGAGGATTAGAGAGTCGATTTAAGCATGACATTGCTTTTTTCATTGCTGGGTTGGAAATCAGACTTATATTAAAGAGACTTTTCTTTCATTTGTGGAAAGGTTATACTGAAATTGATAATTGAAAATCAGGTACTTCTGACACCATTGGATTAGCAAAGAAGTAGGTCAAAAGAAATTGAAGCAATATTCACTGGATTTTGTGGATGGGTGTGTGTCAGATATAACCAAAGAGGTAGCGGTATAGAAATCTAGGATAAAAGAGACAGAGGAAAAGATATAGAATAAATGAGTGAGATACATAGAAAACAAACAAAATAGAATCTGAGACTGCTTCATTGACTGACAGTCAGGTCTTCATGATTTGACAAGGGATATCATTCTAAATTCATGACATAACCATGGTTACAAAAAGTCAATATCTATACTGATCATATGAAGTTTTTTCTTACTATTTTCCCCTAAATAATTGAGGACTGCAACTATACATACCATTTACATTGCTTTTTTTTAATTTTACTGTTACAATGATGTATAGAGGGGTTACAGTTGCATTTGTCAGATAGTGAGTACATTACTCCTTGAACAGTCACCCCCTTTCCATGTTTTACCTCCCTTTCTCCCTCTATCCATACCCTCCCAAGATATAAAGTTCATTTCCAATATATTGTCACTGTTACACTAGTTCACCCTTTGTCTCGTCATCTTGATTTTCCCCTTTCTTTCCCTGATTCATATATGTATATATATATATATATATACAATATACAAGGTATCAAGTTCAAATGTAGCAAGAACAGAAGATAAACTGTAAGGAAAAACAAAAACAAAAGCAAAAAACAAAAGAAATAACTTCACATAGTACCTTAAAAACAACAACCCAATGAGAAATCTCTTGTTTCCCTATCCTGGAGCCTCATCCTATATGGCCATATGCACACACATAGTTTTGGAGCTATGGCACTGTTCTGCCAGGAAAATCCTAGACACATACTAATTATTACAAATGAAGGAAACAAGGTATTAGGTCTAATAAATAATAATGAAATGAATGTTAAAACTCAGAAGTATATTCTGGGCAAAATACACATACTATATGATGTATGCTATATACTATTTGAGGGGAAGAGCTAGAGGAATCTCAGATTTTAGTATCAGCCTTCTGTGAGTAACAAGGAATGACTATGCAAGTCAAATATTCTTAAGTAGGAATTGAATACAATTCCTGCAATAGTGAGTTTTCTTAGATAGGAATTGAACATAATTCTTAGAAGGGGGAACTAGGTACTCATCAACAACTCTATACATGAACAAGATCCTTTGTAATCCAACTTCACAATGGCCATCCCAAGACTAATTTAATCATTTCATTACTTTCCTCCAGGTGTCTCAAATTTTATTAACCTCCTTGTAACTGGTGGAGTTTATTCTCTGTAATACTCCGCAGCCTTGCACGTGACTTTTTCTCTGCTGTAGCTGTTTGAGGCTAACTTCAGCTCATCTTCCTCCCAACAGAGCAACCACCTGACCTGCTCCTTGAGGCTCATGGAGAAATTCTATAAACTCTGACAATGGGAGAAATGTTAAGTTTCGTAGGCAATGACTTGTACCCATCAAGTGGCTATTTTTCATTTAATAGGGAAATGAGCTTCAAAATGGAATTAAAATTAGTCTTCTTGATAAGGGATTTGGAGCAAGGTAAGGAGGGGAAACTGAAAGAAAGCACAGGAATGGGTGACATTGTCCTAAAAAGTTATTACCCAACTTATGAAATGGTAACTCCATTGTCTAGCACCTTAATAATAACAAAAAATATTTAAGTGACCAATGATTCACAAGACCAGCCATGCATTAAATAGCCTAGAAAGTAGTTTTTTTTAATATGCTTCACTCTCAGTAGAAATTATCATTTACAACTATATGGACCAAGTCATGATAATTGTAATAACATTTTCTAGGAAGTACATATAAATTCCACATAGTTTTGATTCTCATATCAGCAGTGACAATCACAGCATTAGAATAGCTCAAATATTTGTCCTCTAGGGTTTTAACAATTTCAGGCAGGTGTTTGAAAACTAGAAAATTTCTGACTGATTAATGTATACTGGTCTAATGTATTCTGGAATAAACAAGAGAACTGTAGCTTGGAGCAACAGAATGAAAATTGGTATTGTCCAAAAATGTCCTAATAACTAAATAAAGAGTGATAAAATAATTAAGACATTTAAACCATTCAAATCTAAAAAAGTGATAAATGATTTGAATAACTTAGAAGAAAGGAAATAGATAAGGTGAGGAGAGACACTGACATTAGTGGATTATTCGAACAAAGATTAGGGAATTTCAGAATGTGGAATTTATATTAGTAGTTAAAATAGATTCCATCTGAACTATAAACAAGAGTTATGATTAGAAAACATAAAAACACAGGGATTACCGAGACAATGCAAAGGAGACTTAGAGAATAGGTAAATAGAGAAGGAAATGAAAATTAAAAATATAAAAGTTTATACTGAAGGCAAAAAGGACAGTAGTAGGGCTGGGAGTGTAACCTAGTGGTAGTGTGCTTGCCTAGCATACATAAAGCCCTGTGTTAGATTCCTTATTAGCACACATACAGAAAGGCCAGAAGTGGTGCTATGGCTTAATAGGCAGAGCACTGGCTAAGTTTGACGAAGCTCAAGGATAGTTTCCAGGCCCTGAGTACAATCCTAAGGACTAGCAAAAAAAAAAAAAAAAGAAAGAAAAAAAAGAAAAAAGAAAAGAACATATTGTTATAGTATCTCACTTTGTTATCTGATATATTGGATTTATTTGTATTTGGCTATTTGAAATTGGATAGGGAAGGGGGGAAAACCAAGATGGGGGGGTGGAGGGGGGTAATGGGGACCAAGACATGTGAAAGGGTATCAATATATGTGAATTAATGTACCTTTTATCTGGCAAATATCATGTAACCCTTTTATTAATTACAATAAATATATATATAAAGAAAAAAGAAAAGAACAGTGAAGTGGTGACAATTAAAAAAAATCAGACTATTTGATCAGGTGTGTTTAATTAAGAATGAAGGATTTCAGCAGCCATATCTTACTTTTCCCACTCCTTGGATATGGACTTGAGAGAAGAACTTAGAGGAGGTGAGCTAAGAATTAACTATCCAACATTTTCTCTTATGGATGTATCTTCCTAGGAGGCAAAGGCAAATTGTCAAATGAGGTTCATTGTAGGGCCATTCTCTGGGTACAAATCAGAAAGCTAAGAGGGACTTGCCAGAAATGCCTAACCATCTTTTCAGGATTATAAAGCATTTGGTCCACAGTCATAACCCATTTGGGATTCCCTAACTGCTTGGCCTCACAGGAGTAAGACTTTAATAGAGTTTGATAGCTTGAAGGGTCATATCTTCATGACTAATATATACCATCTTGAACAAGCTGAAGCAAATTTGCCAAGTCTGGAGAGGAGTGAGCATTTCAAGTATGTAAACTTCAATGGTCAGAGCTCCAGGGAAAGCAAAATATTAACCTGTCTGTGTGATGTAAGGAGTCATGAATATTTTACAAAATACTTTGGCTATATAAATAAGTGTAGGTGAGCTGAATTGAAACAGTGTAATAAATGTGAAACAGATCATGTTTAGTGATTTCTAAAACTTGGTCTTCTGACTTAAATCCTTTATCATATATAATGTAAATGTATAATATAAATATAATATGTAAATTACATAAATATTATAAATATGTATATATACCAGAAAGGAAACTTTTTTGGTTGTTTTTTGATGGCTCATGGGACTTGAACTCTGCCTGGGCGCTGTCCCTGAGTTCTTCAGCTCAAGTCTACCACCCTAACCATGGGCCTGGGCACTGTCCCTGAGCTCTGCAGCTCAAGGCTACCACCCTACCCTTCAGCCAAGCCCTACTTCCCATTTTCTAGATGTTAGTTGGAGATAAGAGGATTAGAGGGTCCTTTTGTGCCCAGGCTGGATTTAAACCTTGATCCTCATATCTCAGCCTCCTGAGTAGCTAGGATTACAAGTGTGAGCCACTGAGCCCAGCACAGAATGGAAATTCCTAAATAAGTTCAACATAATGTTTTGCTCTTTAGATGGCATTTTCTGTTGTGGAAAATTCTCAGGTTGTCCTGAAAAGCATTTGTAATTTTCTAGAATTTCTTCAACCTCATAAATCTAGTGAGAATAATAAGATGAATACATTGTCTCGATTTTTCATCCTAGTCTCAATTCAGTATTTGAGGATGACCTATAAAAAGGAGAACTGACAAAAAGACTACCCTCTAGCCACATGGTAGGATGTTGAAGAGGGAGGGAGACAGGCCTATCCGCAGGCAAGCATTGTTGATGGCATTTGATATTGCTGAAGAACGCCATCACCAACTCTGTGCTCAGATCGTCAGATCCCATCCTTTCTGATAGGACTTTCAGTTTTTCTCTCATATCTCAGGGAAAGTAAGCACAAGAATCATCCTGTCAAAACAGGAAGATAACAGTAACTGCACTCACTTATGCGGGAGATTAAATCAATAGACGCAGACTCTTCAAAGAGCTCAACCAAAACTTCCCACTTGGCTACCTCTCTGGCACTCCATGGAGCTCCACTGAATGAAGAGGAAGGAAATCTCTAGGTTTTTGTTATTTTTGTTGTTTTGTTTTTTATTTACAATATTTCACACCTTTCCAAGTGGTGTCATGCTCTCAAAACTGATGGATGCTACTTTCAAGTATTTTAGGATTGAAGTGTGGTTTGAACACGTTATCCTAATCCCCTGAGAAGATTTCTGAGATACAAAGCTCATGCTGGGACAAGAGCAATGACAGCACTGAATGGTCTGTGACCTGAGGTCTGGGGAAACAGAAGATATGGAATTGAAGTGATCTCAGTTGAAATTCTAATGCAGTGTCTCATTTCTTAGCTTTGTGATTAGGTTCAATCTGATTCATCTTACAGCATCCATTTACTTGTGTGCAAAGCATGTGGTTATTCCTAATATTAGAGACACAGAATTTAAAAACAGAAGAAAAATATCTACTAAGTTTTCTTACTAAGTGGTATTTTATCTGAAATGTCATATTCACCCTGTTTTTTCTCTATCACTTCCCTAATGTCCCTAACATTTGGACTTCCAATAGATGTAATACAAAGCCAAAAAATCTCCAGACAAAAACAACAACAACAACAACAAAAACCATGGTTAGTAAAAAGCTTGCTAAGTGCCTACATACAGTTTTCTATCTGTAGGACTGTCTCAGATTAATTTAACACACTGAGAAATCCTAGTTTCTTTCAACCTTCTTTTTTCTTTCTTTCTTTTTTTTTTTTTTCTTTTTTTGTGGATCATGGGGCTTGAATTTGGCCTGGTCCCTGAGCTCTTCAGCTCAAGTCTACCACTCTATCCCTGGGTCTGGGTGTTGTTCTTAGCTCTTTAGCTCAAGGCTATCACCCTACCCTTGAGCAAAGACCCACTTCCCATTTTCTAGAAGTTAACTGGAGATAAGAGTTTCAGGTCCTTTTGTGTCAGACTGGCTTTGAACCTTGATCCTTAGATCTCAGCCTACTGAGTAGCAGGATTACAGGCATGAGTCACCGTACCCTGCTCGACCCTCTCTTTTCTTACTTTCTTCTTTTTTGCAATATATATTTCAACACATTGTGTTCTCAAAACTTTTCTATTCTCAAAAAGTAGTCATATCTTAAAATGACCAATAGCATGTTTTTCTTTGTATATGTGCATGCTGTTACACAGTTCTATCAAATCTCTAGAAATACAATGCCGGAAGATCAATGATGAAGAAAGGAAAGGAAGAACTTATATTAGATCATGTACAGAACATACAGAACACTTCTCTCCAGTCATTACTACCCAATATTTGGGGTCGTTGGCTTTGTTAGCATAGATGGTTAAAGTGAATTCAGTATGTGCATAAAACTAAGAATACTAATCAACTGATGTTAAAATGAAGTCAGGCATTAGTGGCTCATACCTATGATCTTAGCTACTCAGGAGTGTAAGATGTAAAATTCATGATTTGAAGTGAGTCCCAGCAGAAAAGTCTAAGTGACTTTTACCTCCAACTAACCAGCAAAAGCCAAAACTGGAAATGTGGGTCAATCAGGAGTCCAATAACCTTGAGTTGAAAATACAAAGGAGAAACACGAGGTCTTGAGTTCAATCCCAACCAACATACTCAACCCCACCCACATTATTCTTGATTATCAGGTATGTTTACTATATTTAAAATATCCTTACAAAAGAAAGAAAGAAAATAAGAGAGCCAGAGAGAAGACTTTAAGCCTGTAATATATGCCAAGGAAAGGAGAAAGCACAGGATACAAAGAAGCAGCAGATGGGCTGTTAGTCTTCCTCCCCCACCTTGAAAATTACCCAGCGTCTGACCTCTGCTTCAAACAATTATGAGACAGTACATGTATTTTCTTTTAAGTCCCAAAGCTGGAAGTAATTAGCAGTAGAAAACTAGTTTGGAACATAAGGAATCAAAAACTTAAAGCTAATTTGACTTCAAAAACTAGCATTATTGGGGCTGAGAATTTGGTAGAGTGCTTGTCTAGCATGCACAAAGAACCAGAATCAACTCCTCTGTACTATATACATAGAAAAAAAGCCAGAAATGGTGCTACTATGGATCAAGTGGTGGAGCTCTAGATTTGAGAAAGCCCCAGGTCCTGAGTTCAAGCCCCAGGATTGGCAAAAAAAAAAAAAAGTAGTGTCATTGAATAAAACGCTAAGTATTTGAGGCAACTATTAATTGTGTTTAGTGATGCCAGACTAAAAAGTGACTTAGAGAAGACTGACAGAGCTTGTTTAAGTCTCCCTTCATAAGAAACTTTAGGGTTTTTTTTTTGACAGTCCTGGGGTTTGAACTCAGGGCCTGGCCACTGTCCTTTGGCTTTCTCAAGGCTAATGCTCTCCTTTCTCAAGGCTAGTCCTTTCCTTTATAGACTAACACAATTTTCTATATACTTTCATTATTGTTGTTATTGTTATTATTGTGTTTTATTTCTGTGCCTATCTTGGGGCTGGAACTCGAGGCTGTGGTGTTGTTTCTGAGTTTTCAAGGGTGCCATCAATATTAGAATTCTGCCACTAGAGCCACACCTCTACTTCCAGGTTTTTTTGCTAGTCAATTGGACAGCAGCTTCTCATAAATTTAATTGTTCACACTGGCTTTGAACCATGATTCTCACATCGCAGACTCCTGAATAGCTATGATCACAAACACGAGCCACAGGTGCCCGACCCTGTGTCCTTTATCCTTCAGTGTAATAGCTTGTATGAAGTAGACAAGCCTATGAAAACAGAATATAGAAACAGTTTCAGTTTCATGATACTATTTTACAATAATAAATCACGTGAGTGTCTTCTCAGTGTTGAGAGTATAAGAAAGAATCTGTATCTACTTGTGGAATTTGTTGCAATAAGAATAAAAGCAGTAAGGATAAATCCTAGTAGTATGACTTGTAAATTTAATTACTGGGGTATTTTCAAATAATTGAAAGAATTAAAACTTATGACTGCCATTTAGAAAGCAAAATATTTGCTTAATTTTTAGCTTTATAATTTGTCACAAATGAAAGTATTAATGCAGATATATATGTACATTGGGGAGAAAAAGTTTTATTTTATCTATACCAATTAATAAGGACTTTTATAGAAATTTGTTTCTTATTTTCTGCTACTTATCATGCTAAGAATTTAATGTTTAAAACCTATTCAAAAAAAGACATCACCATAATTTTCTCTGCAAAAGTAATAAAACTCTGTTTTGATATATATTTTGTACATTTGAGTTCATCTTGACACTAACAGTACATATTAATTTTAGAATAATCATTAATGCTTTTAATATTTGGATTATTATTTAAAACAGACAAACTATTGTGTAATGCATAGAAAGCTTAATCAGATAAATCTATATCATTACTCAGAGGGCAAGTTACAAGTGCTTTCCAGAAAAAAAAACTACTTGAGTCAGAGGAAATAACATTTTAACAATTTGATAGTTAATTTCAAAGTATTTGTCACTAGAGATAATTTACATTCATGGTCATACACCTTACATCAATAATATGAAAAGAGCCAGGGGAAGTGTCTGAAACCTGTAATCTTAGCAATTCAGGAGACAGAGGTCTGGGATTGAAATTTGAAAGAAACCCAGGAAGGAAAGCTGTGAGACTCTCATTTCCAATTAGCCATCAACAGGCTGGGCTTTTGTGAAAAAGACCTGGACAGTTGAACAGCATCAAGGCTCTTAATTCAATACCCCATACTGGTGCACACACATATGCATACACATGTATACACGTGCATACAAACACACACACACACAAATTTTACAAGACTGGCTTTATTTGTGAAATGTTGACTGATAGTCTTTTGTCCATATTTGTATCTGAAAGTATTCTTGATTTTTGTTTTAAATTTCACTGGTAACTTCATAAACACTTAAATATGTTCTATTACTTTTAACAGATGCATTGTACATGTAAATGGACCTATTAAATTAAAGCAACTATTTGAAGATAATAAATGCATCTGTATTCTATATACATTATATAAATTGAATAAATAAATATATCTCATGTAATATATAATAGCATATAAAACATGTGTCATATATACATGTTATATATAACATACATAATTTGTGTGTTATATGCAATACTGTGTAAATAATAAAGCTATATAAATGATATTGATGTCTTATTATGGTGACGTCTGTCTGGGATTTTAATTAGTAATACCTACTAATTCATTATTTTTGTAGTGATTTTAATGTTTTCCTACTATTTGTCCCTTTCTCTATTGTTTTCTTCCTTTCTTCTCCATATTTTAGGTGTGTCTTCATTGAGATTTTGTTCATCTGAAGTCAATATAAATTTTGAAAACTTAGGTCACCTAACAGCTTTCAAATGAAATACTTTATAGCCAATGAAGACTGAGTAGTGGCAGAATTTATGCTCCATTTCTCATCTTTGATGTAGGTGTATAACTCAGAAATAACAAAAGTATCAAACCAAATATTTAGGTAAGTAAGAGAGCATTCTCAGTATCTTGTGTACTATCAATCATGTGGTATATGAATGAAACTAGTAGTCTTGTAGGGTACAACAGTGTGAAGGAGATTAACAATTGGGTAGTAAAAGTAAAAGTGTTGAAGAAAGAAGTAATGAAGGAGTAAGTTGTACAACCAAGCAAACCACTGGGTGTGGTTTTCCTTTATCAATTAAGCTCTAGACCAGAGATTGCTGCTCCACTGATGTACAAGAAGGTCCTGTTCTAGCCAAAACCCAAGTGGGCAGTTATGTGCTTTGTTTCTACCATTCTGATTGATTGGTGTTAGAGCTCTGGGGATCAAAGGGAAATGTGTCCAACTATTTCTTTTCCCGAGTCCCCTGATGTTAGAACTGCCAAGCCGTTTTGACAAACCATAGATGAATCCAATTGTGTAAACCATTGTTCAGTGCATTCTGCTAAAAGTCCCTCCTGTGCAGCTGCTTTGACCACATACTTACTCATCTAGGCAGTATTACTAGGCATCTGGTAGCTGCTAGGAAGTTTGGCAAGCCTCTCCCATGACATTTCAAAGGCATGGTCACTGAGTGGATTTTTCTTGAGCCCTATAACAGGCACAAGTGTGTGGATATTTGATTACTTCCAATTGGCAGCTTTTCCTCAAGGGTAGCCATGTTTACTTGTATCCACTGGGCCAGGAATATGTTAGGGTTCTGGAAGTACATTGAATTCCCTATTTCCTGTGTACTAGGACAACTGCAAAAAAAAAAGATCAGAGAGGTTCTTCTTTGTTTTTATTTTTATTTTTGTTCCCCCACCCCAACTTTTGCTGCTACCAACCCCCCACCAGAGTTCACTAAGTCATCTGCATTACTTTGCAGCTTTACCGTTAAGATTTTACAACTGATTCATGGTGACACAAAAAAGAGGTTGGGGGTCTGAAACTTATTCATCACCCAGGTATAATTTTTGATCATTGGTTAATACCGGGATCTTAGTAGAGTTTCCACTAGCTTTCTTAGTAAGATTAAGTCTTCTGTCACCCGAAACACCTGAAATAAGAAGAGAGCATGTGTCTTCCCATACATCAGAGAAATCTAGAAAACATTAAGACCATATGGCTTTAATTCATCTGAGAAATACGGTTAACATTTTGTAAATTGTTTTTCCTGATAATATCCCTTTTTTGATTCAGTTTGATATTTCAGGTATAGCGTTTACTAGGTTTATTTTAATAGGAAACTGACCTATTCAAACATGTTTTTAATTATATTTTAGAAATGTTTTAATTCCAGTCCCAAAGCAGCTAACCCTTGTCCTTTAAATTTGCACTCATTTACTCATTCTTAAAGTTTTGATGATTTGTACATTTAAATTATACTATTTTATCTAAAATATGATTTTGTTTCCAGGGAACCAGCTCATATTTCATTCATTTATACATGTCTAAGACATATCTTTGAGATAAAGAAATGGAAAAGTACAAATGCTTTATCCACAAGAAAACGTAGCTAGAATAAGTTTTGTTATTGCAATAAAATAACCTAGCATTAACAGTTTTCAACATCATATTTGGAGATTACTCATTTCTTTTCTTAGTCTCAAGATGAGTTTGTGTCCTGAAATTATCATTATGATAGCATATAATCATTAATTCTATAAAAGTGTATTGTCAAGTCCAATGTTTGTGGCATATAACTATAATCTTTGTGTGAGCCAGGTTGAATAAAAGTGTCCAGGGGATGCTTGTCTATGAAATCACCTGCAAAAAGCTCGCTTGAAGGTAAGGCTCAAGAGCATTGCACAAGCAAAGGAAGCTGAGAAAAACTGAAGCCCTATGTTCAAATCCTGGTATAAAAATAAACTGTTTTGTCAAGTTTCTTAATTTGTAAACATGTAAAGTCTACATTTTTTGTATGTAACTGTCTCTTATTTTTCATAGTTTGCTGAAGCAAATCTTTAGAAGTCTGTATTGCTAATGTTATTTGTTACAGAAATGTATAGAACATTTTCAATTTTAGAAGCATCCAATAATTTCCATTCCATCTCTTTAAAGTAAAATAAGCTGGCTACAAAAAGAGCATAGTGGTAGATTGATAGCCTAAGTAGTTAATAATTCACACATTCCAAAGTCAGCAGTGCAAAGAAAAAAAGATAAAAACAATACTAGTAATCCTACCTAAAAGGAATAAAATGTATGCTAAAAGTAATCAAAGTAATTTTATAAGTGGGTGGGAGAATTTCACAAGGTTGCAAAGGACAAAAACAAAGAAAAAGTCATCATTTACAAAGCAGGAGAGACACATTTCCCTGGAGGGCACATGGCAGAGCACCTGTCTGCAGTTTAGAAGACGGGCGAAGAGAACTTTCAACTGCAGTGAAGAGATGGAACTTGAGGTGAAGGTATGAACAAAGCTCGGGAGCATAAAAAGCAACTTGATAGAAACTCAATACAGCACATGCAAAGGTCAGATCTGGCTCCAACTCCAGTGTCTCCAAAATGGAACAGATTGTCAGGGAGGTGCTTTAGTACTTATACAATGAAATATGTTCTACAAAGAAATTGAATCAATTCTTACAGAGAGTACTATGACAGATATACTAGTATACCAAATAAAATTTTCACTTTTAAAGACAGCAGAATCCACACACTATGTACAGGTAGTAAAGCAAGAGTTCATTCAGTAATAAATATTTCCATAGAGGCAAACACTCACCCAGTGGAATATCAGTTTAATCCTACTAAAATACTGGATAGGACATGTTCTTTAAATAAATAGTCCTGAGAAGCAATAGAGTCGCTTAAATTTTCCTGAGAAGCAATAGAGTCATTTAAATTTTCTTTTTTTTTTATTGGTCAGTCATGGGACTTGAACTCAGGGCCTGAGCACTGTCTTGTACTTTTTTCTCAAGGCTAGAGCTCTACCACTTGAGCCTCAGCACTGCTTCCAGTTTTTTTTTTCTATATATGTGCTAACTAGGAATCGAACCTGGGTCTTTGGGCATACTAGGCAAGCACTCTACCACTAAGGCCAAATTCCCGGGCCTGCCATTTAAATTTTCTAACTAATGCTTTTATAGGTGAGAAACAGCTTTCAATCTTCTTAGCAAACAGTAGTTATACTACATACTAGAGAGTTGCCCAAGGAATTAATGTTTACCTTCCCAGGGGGACAGAGACTGATCATTGTTTCTTCAGTATTTTTTGTTGACAGAGGTGACTCATGAGCTCTGAGGAAACAATATTTACTGGTAAAAGATTTACCTTTCAAAGGGGCAAAGGAAGGGCTAACAACTGAAAATTTTCAAAAATAAATGCTCCTTGAGGGAATTGAAAGTTTGGCTGATATAAGTAACAATTTCTCCTGGTATTGAGCTTTCTTGTTGAGCATTATCACATTCAACTAAAGAATGGCTAGAATTTAGCCAGATCTCTTTTTTTTTCATTTTATTTTTAATACCGAGGAAATATATAGAGGGGTTACAATTACTCTCTTTTTATTTTTATTTAAAAAATATCTCTGAGTAATTGTACAAAGGAGGTAAATGGTATATGTGGTCTCTAATATATGGACATTAGGTCAAATTATAAACATACAGGGAAACATATATAGGCTCATATGCATATGTACATGAATAATATGACTATTGTTTACACAAGAGAGGAGATTTTAATGGTACTTCACCTCTGAAAAACCAGCCTACAGTGTAACCAAATGTACAGCAGAAACAGAAACATGTCTGTCGCTATTTCTTAGGTCAGAAGTTTGGATGAATTTGTTATATATTAAGCATACCCGATGATTGACATTATCTTGATAAAAGCCAGCATTTGAAAATAAAAAACTGTTTTTACAAAAATGATAAAAGTTGAAGGTAATAAACCTAAAAAGAAAATAATGATTCAGATTCAGGGCTCAAAGAAGAAATAAGCAACAACCAGATGAAACCAGAGGAAAATCAACTTAATACCCTTTGGATTTATATGTTTACAGAGAAATCTGGGACATTTATATATTTATATGTATGTGTGTATCAATTTAATTCAATAAAAGACTTTGAAAATTAAGTTTAGGAACTAAGCAAAATAAAGTGAATGAATGGGAGATAAATAACACAAATACAAAAGAACAGGGAAAGGATCCAAAAGATGATGACAGTATTATTAAAGACAATACTGTTGTCAGGCCATATGGATGCAACACGTACCCTGCACAATTAGTGGAAAGGCATCCACAACTATATCCACAAGTCCTAATTATAATATAGCATAAAAGAATCCAGAGGGAAGGGCCAGGAGTGTGGCCTGGTGGTAGAGTGCTTATTTAGCATACATGAAGCACTGGGTGTGATTCCTCAGTAGTACACACACCGATAAGGCCAGAAGTGGTGCTATGGCTGAAGTGATAGGAAGATAGCCTTGAGAAAGCTCAAGGGCAGTGCCCAGGTCCTGAGTTCAAGCTCTAGGACTGGCAGAGGGGGGAGGGAGAGAGAGAGAGGAGAGAGAGAGAGAGAGAGAGAGAGAGAGAGAGAGAGAGAGAGAGAGAGAGAGAGAGAGAGAGAGAGAGAGAGAGACAGAGAGACAGAGAGACAGAGAGACAGAGAGAGACAGAGAGATACAGACACAGAGACAGAGAGAGAGACAGAGAGACAGAGACAGAGGGAGAGAGGGAGAAACAGAGAGAGTCTCCAGATGGGGGCAGGGAAGGGGGACACAATCACCTAAGCAAAAGCAGCAAACAGTCAAACAGTGCAAATCAGGCTTGTACAGGCTTATAGTTCACCAGAGGTTGATTAAAGAAGGTCTTTAAATAGAAGACTAAAATAGTATCTCCATATAGAAAAAAAATGTGAAGGCAAAATGAATGCACTTTCAACTCATCTATCAATTTCAATTATAACACATGAATAGAGAGGACGAAATAGATTCTTGGGAATGAGGGAAGTCCAGTGAGTCAAATAAACAGATCTGAAGAAATCCAGATGACATGACAAGGTGGCACCATATAATTCAGGAAGTTCCTCAAATATAACTCAAAAACAGCTTCCACTGAAGGACACAAGGGGCAATACTTTGGAGCCTAGAAAAAGGAAAATTGAATCCTGAAATATCTTGTGTTTGTGCAGTCAACCATATTAAGCGATGATAATTATATGCCTGCTGTTTGCTTTCACAATCCATCTTGAAGATTATCTTTAAGGTTATGATTAACCTTTAGGATTATGTTCAGTCTTTAAGATAATGTTCAAAACTGTGATTAATACTAAAACAGGGGTACAAAATTTGGTAGAAGGTTATGGTAGGCAGGATAAGCTAATCTAATGAGAAGTGGAAACAAACAGCAGCTCTTCTGATTGGTTTGGCAGGAAAAGTGGGGAAGAAGAAAGTAGTGGAATATAATCATGGTGAGGGGTCAGGTAGATGGAGGTGGTGGTGTGAGTGGGGAATTCTGCCATCTGTATGTAGGGCATGGAAGGTTTCTTTTGTGTGTTGTCTCTTTTTCCTCTTTATGTAACATTTTATATAACTCTTATGGCAGCACTCGGATAAAAATTCACATCAAGTGTGAGCCTACATTTTCTTTTTTTCATATATTTTTATTGTAATTAATAGAAGGGTTACATTATATTCACTACATAGAAGGTGCATTACATCACATTCACTGACAACCTTTCTCATGTCTTGGTCCCCATTTCCTTCCCTCCACCCCACCCCTCATCTTGTTTTCCTCCCTTCCCTATATGACTTAAAATAACCAAATGTGCATATATACAATATATCAGATAATCAGGTGAAATACTGTAACAATATGAGATAACCAAGGGACAGCAAAAGAGATGAGACATAACATAGTACATTAAGGACAACAATTGCTCATTATATAGAGCCTACATTTTCTAAAAAAAAAAAATTCATGGATTTTTGTTGCATTCTGAGGGACAGTAAGATGATTGTCATTATTTTGTCTAATCACAGAATGGATGGTAAAAAAATTTACCTTCCAGTTTGTGATGGGTGTCCAAAACAAAAGAGTGGGAGGCTGTCAGGGAAGGGAAAGCGGGAAAAAAACATGGGAAAGGGTATCACTGTTCAAGAAGTAATGTAGCTACTACCTGATGAGTTTGTGGCTAACCTCAGGTTTTTGGAGAGAACTTAGCCCCATTGGGGTGAAGAAATGAATGTCTTTTGAAATTCATTTTATCCTGTGATTCAAGAAGTGAAGATTAAGTCATATATTAAGTCATTTTCCAATGTCTTTCTCTTGATTGTTTTGTCATACTTGGAATTTAAGAAAAGCCTTACGAGTGGTTGCTAACCAGTTGTTATAAGAAATGTTGTGATGATCCAAATTAGTTGAAAGCACTGTGTCTTTTTTTCTGAAGTGAATTAACCTTCACCATACATGTACATATAAATATATACATATACATACACATACATATGTGTATATACATATATACACGTGTGTATATATACACATGTGTGTATGCGTATATATGTACATATACATGTGTATATGTATATGTATATATAGATACATATATATATGTATACACATATATGCATGCATATACATATATACACATATATACATCTGTGTAAGTATGTACATGTATGCATATATGTGCATATATATAGACACTTGGGGAAGACACAACAGGGAACATGATAGAGAATTTTATCACAGACTTCCTCTTAACTGTCTTGGGTTTGTTTAAGCTTTTTCTTCTTAGACTGCTAATTTCACCTGTTTGTGTATATTTTGTAATTCTGCAAGTATTTAAGCATAGCACTTTCCTGTCTCTCAATTTAAAAGGAATTTTTGTAAGAATTTTATATACGATGTATCTAATTTTCCAAAAATTTTATACTTGTGTTTAAATGGCTGCTTTGGCCCAGAGAGCTCTTCCGGAATACGTGTTCAACTATTCAGGAGGCTGACATCTGAGCGTAGCAGTTCAAAGCCAGCCTACACAGAAAAATCCCCATGAGCCTCATATCCCCCAACTATTCAAAACTGGAAGTGGTGCTGTGGCTCAAAGTGGTGGAGCACAAGCCTTGAGCAAAACTAAAGGACATTGTCTAGATTTGAGTTCAAGCTCCCCAGCTGGCAAAAAAAAAGAAAGGCAATGGGGTTAATTTAACTTCCACTTAGAACTTAAAACTTTTCCTGATACTTGGATATCTTAGTGTTATTTTGGATTAGATGTGACTACTTCCCTCTACACCTCTACCTACCAGCCTTCTTCCAATCTTATCTAAGCACCTTTGTCTCTAGAAACCCCTACATTAGTCTGAATGTTGCTGGCATCACATAAGCACCAGCTTTGATTTTCAAATCCAACAACAATATCAGATCTGTCATCCAACTCCTTCTTTCCAGGGAGTATTGCTGTTCTTCCTGCTTCCTTCTCTTTGTAATCTCTACCCCTCTAACCAGGATCACTGGTCACTTTTGCTACTGCTCAGTGTTCATTCCCCTTTTAATCTAGCTTCCCAGTAATCAATTTACACAACAGCCAAAGGGATCTTACCATAGAAAGTGGATCTGCTTAACTCATCCACAGTTTTTAGTACAAAATGTAAACTCTTTTAAATGTTGATAGGTCTGTAAACAGAATGGTGCTTGGTCAGAGGTTCCTGGTGAACTTCTTGGCCATGCCTGTTCTTGCCTCATGCAGTTCTCTACAACTCAGAAGGATTCCACTTTCATTTGTCTCTGGCTAGCCGTCCCTTGTTCCTTAGGTCTGTAGTCAAATGACCTTCCTTTATTATTAAAAACCTCTGTTCCTCACTTCTTTACTTTCTGTTACGTTATCTTATGTTTTGCACTATTATGTTATTTTATTCCTTTTGAAACAAAACAACATCCATATTTTAAGATCAACCATCTATTTAAATTATGACTTATCTCTGTTAATATTTAGCAGACTACTAGCAACTGAATATTTAAAGGTAGAGTTCTAATAAAAAAATCTAATCCAATGTGCATTAGTAATTTTGGTAATTTATGAAAAACCAAATTAATATTGCCAAGAAAAAGAGTACACATCTGTAACATCTTTACAGTTGCATCTATAGTCATCTATCACTGATCTAGCTGCATATTTATATTTCTAATCTAGCTGTCATTTATTAACTTATACCTGTCTACCTATCATCTATCTCCCCACAGACATATGAATATTTATATGGATGTTCCCCCATTGTACAAGTTGAAGGTGGTTCATTCATCTAGTCATATGGTAAATGTGTTTGAAACATATTTTATGGAAGTGAGTATTCTTGTACCCTAAATATAACATACAACCAACCGTATCCAAATAAATCCTTTTCCCGAGATTCTTAATTATAACTAAGTAGTCAGCCACAACTCTTTTTCCCTCCAAGCCATTTATATATAAGCTGTGAAAGCTAAGATCATCCAACCTAGGAATGAATGATAATGGCTCAGTATTTTCATCTACACAGTGGCAATGGTAGCAGATGCACAGGCGTCTCATCCAACTTTTAAGCCTACTGTTCAAGCTGTGTCTGATTGAACTGAACATTTTATGGCAGTAATGTTAAATTTTCCATTTGACTTTGGGTGTTTTTTTGCTAACAATTGCACTGGCGCTTAGTTCAGTGATGGTCTTGACTCTTCATTCCCTACAATGCAATTTCCCATTTAGTGCCTTCAGGCCAACAACACTATATATGGCTACAACCCCTGGAATCAGGTAATAAAATGACCTGTGGGTCAGTGCCGTAAAGACTTTTTGACATTGACTGATACTTTAATAGCCCCTGAAGACCTCCTGAGAGTAAGATCACCTGGAATTGGTTCACACTGGCCACTGTCCTTTTCTTGGTTTAAGAAGCACAAAGTGAGGACTTCCTACCTCACCTGCTGACAGTTCTTTTAACTTGAACTAGAGTGTACTTAGAATTGAATTACTTAAGTCATTTAAAGTTAGGATCTGAAACATTACATATTATTAGTTCAATACTTAAATGAATTTTGTCCATAAATGACAGAACACCTTAGAATAAATTGCACTTCACACACAGACAGATGTGTGCATACACATCCATACAAAATGCGACTGTAATTATTTATATATTAAATACAATTTATATTGATGCATGTTTTTACTTCAACATACTCTTCATATCAATATGGAAACATACGTAGCTAATTTCTCATTATAGGTGGGACTTAGTTGTATATGACATTCACCATTTGAAGTTGAATTTTCAGTCGTTTGAATTTCCTGAACATTATCCTTATTATCTCAGCTTTGCAAAGGAGGTTAAATGGGTAAGATAATCTATGAAACTCTTCAAAAAGAAAGTATGAATTGTTAATTCCTATGATCAGAATTGGTATCATTTTATCTAATATATCTGAGACATCTAATTTCACTAACACCATAATCGGTACCTTGTAAAACTTCTTAACACTTTTGCTCCTAGATATTTGAACTTTTTAATATGAATTATTTATCTTTAAATTTCTTATTTTTGTTATCAAGTGTTCTTATAATATGACTCTTTTTATTTTGAATTTTCTATTATCCTTAATTAGTTGTACAGAGGACTTTCAGTTTAACATGACATTTTGTGAGTACAATGCATCTTAATGAATGTAACCTCACCCATCTTTTCCCCCCATCTCTCCCAACTCCACCCCACCATTTATTTAATTCCATTTGCAGATACATATATTGAATCTTATTTACCTACCCTTGTAGTCTATTCATTTGCTTGTCCTTCCTTTGACTTTCAGGCTTACCCCCACAACACACATGATTTGCCAGCTTCCTGGCTTTCTTTTTTTAAAATACATGTTGGTTGTTTCAAGGAGTTACATCATTGGAATCATCACCTGCACATGCCAAACTTCAGTAAATTTTTGTGTATATATATGAACATGACCCAGTATATGTCTACATCTATATAACTTAGATCCAATTTCCACATGTGAGAGAAAACATGTATCCTTTGTCTCTCTGGAACTGACTTCACATATTTTTTTCTAAGTCCAGCTATTTCCCTCCAAATGAAGTGATGTTATTTTTCTGATATAAGAGTAAAATTCTAAGCAGGGAATTTGGCCCGGTGGTAGAATGCTTGCCCAGCATGAACAAAGACCTTGAATTTGATTCCTTGTTATCACCGAGGCAGAAAAATCCAAGAGTGATGCTGTGGCTCAAGTGGTAGAACTCTTGCCTTAAATCCCACTTTAGACATCATATCCACTTATTCTTCCTCCCAGGACAAGCAATACTCTATCACTTGGTTAAAACAATTTCAGAAGCCTTAATATCACTTCAAGCAAATTATCATGGTGTAAGTTCAGGAAAGTAAAATTGTCAGCTCCTCAACCCTTGGATGGATGGACTATATATCTGAGCCTACTTGTTTCTTTGACCTTCAAAGGCATGGAATTATACCACTGGCTTTTTAGGATATGCATCTTGGCAGACAACAGTTCATGAACTTTTCAGCTCTATTATGTTTTAGCCTGTTTCTCATCATAAATCACTACATATGTGTGTGTTTGCAATACTGTATATTAAATATGCATGTTATTGAACATATATGTGCATACAGGCATGTATTAAAGTATACAATATTGTATATATATTCTAAAATACATATAATACATTAAGAGTTTGAGCCATGTATAATACATAAAATATTTTCAATAATATCTATAGTAAGTACATATAAATATTTATTTTTAAAATAAAGGCTCCCTGGATCTTTCCTTTCTCCATAATCAAATCTTCACAAAGATACTATAATCACATGTTGTTCACTTACATATCTCTCCACTGCTATGTACCTCCAAGGTGTTATCTTAATTGTTCTTTGCTTATTTGTAGGAATAGCTGTTGAGTCGCTAAGCTAGGAGTGTGTTGTGGATTTCAGGATATCTCTATTTGTTATGCTAATGTTAAATAATGAACATATTAAAAATAAACTTATTATCCTAGCTGCTTACCTTCTTCAAGGTGGTATTATAAATGAATTTCCCACTTCTGGAACTTTGGTTTTAAAGTTCCATATAAAATCTGATAACTTCCCATAGGATACCATGGAAGAAAAATCAATTTTTCTTCTTTCTCATGGCATGAAAAATTTAAGTTTTCAAGTTTCCATGTTCTGAAATACAACACATTATAGACTCTGACAACAATTTTTCTGGTTAATCTTTCCCTTTTTATATAATATATGCTATAAAATATTATTAATATATAGTATTATGTATTATATAATGCATATTATATATACATTATATAAAATAAGTTATAATATATTTATATATTTATATTCTAAAATGTATGTATTACATTAGGATTTTGACTTATGCATAATACACTAAACATTATCTATAATACCTTTAATAAATATATGTAAATATTTATTTTTAATAAAGTCTCCCTGGATCTTTCTTTTCTCCACAATCAAATCTTTGCAAAGATGCTGTAACTACATATTGTTCACTCACTTTTCTCTCCACCCCCATGTACCTCCAAGATATATATTTATATATATCATAAAATATACTAATTATATATTATTTATATATATGTATTATATATTATGTATAATATATTAATAGTAATATATATATACTCTGTATATATACAGTTGTATAATCATCACTTTGCTCAAATATAATGACTGTCCAAAAGCAAATAGAGTGAACTTGCATTATTTTATTTGAATAAATATGAAGGAAGGAGATACTTTCTGACACAGTTAGTGAAGAACTATCTGTAGGCATGTAGCATATGAATGCTTATTCAGGAAAAAATAGAACTCCCAGTATGGCAGTATTTGTATTTGGACCTATCTGCTGTGGTGTCTTGAGGACATCTTGAGGACACTTTTTGGGTTAGAAGTCACGTCATCTCTCCCGAGGCCTCTCTGCTATGAATTGCATGCAAACTCTCATCACCCAGTCTTTGGCTCCCATTAATCTGATTCTCTTCTTACCTTTCATAGCCATCTTCATAAATAATTGACAAATCATAACAGCTACTCAATCCGCATACCTCCAAGGTGTTTCTGCCACATTTTAAAAGAAATTGTAATTGTCACAGATATTGTATGTACTTTGGGGGCACAATGAAAGATTATAACAATGTGCCCCTGTAGCAAATTTATTTTACCTATCATGAGTATCATCTTTAAATCCAGAGTTTTACAAATCATAACCATTAGAACATAAAATATTTTAATAACTGAGGTTAGAAACCATACGTAAAGAAGATTTTGTTAAAAATTTTGGAAGTTCTTGCCACTTCCCTTCATATGGTACCACTGAAGGGACCTGAAAGAAACAGAATGAGGTGTTACATAGTCTGAGTTTATATAAATAAGCACGTAGGCTCAAAATATCTCCAAAGATATTCTTCCAATTAAGTCACATCTTTTGACAAGCTCATCTTTTGAAATTAACACCTTCCTATGAATAATTTAATCAAGCAAGCAGATTGCCTCAAACCTAATTGAATTCTATCATATTGGGTAGGAGCCCAGGGCAGGTCTGCTGCAGCCCAGAATCCAGGAATCCAACTTCACTGCTTAAAGAGGATTCTCTCAGAGAGAAACCGTGGCTGAGCTGCATATGAACTAACAGTTCCTTCTATTAACTTAGTCACAGAACTTCAGTGGGAGGGGACTGGAGCAGGCCCTGCCATTCCTCTTGCAGATACCTTGCCTCCCTCTTCTGCTGACAATTGAGCACTCCTACAAGTTGAGAAATTAAATTACTTCAACCATGTGTTCCCGTTTCTAATAGTCCAACAAACACTAGTTATGCTCCTATCCACTTGCTTGGTGGAACAGGCAAGGCTGAAATTTAGTGAGCAATACTCTTAGAATTTGGCTCAGGATTACGTACTCGAAGAGAAGGATTTTCCATCTTGTCCCCATTTCCTGCATGGTTTCTCATTACATGACAGTTCTGTCAAAGAATACTCTTTGTTTAGCTTCCTTCTGGAGTAATTTTATATTAACTTGCTTAATATTATTTCATGCAGTACTAAAAATATCTGTTTTAACTTACCATACATGTGTCTAACCTTCAATCTCCTGGAATTCAGTGTGTGTCAATAACACAGGTAAGACATGGCTGAGGGAAAAGTTGGGAAATGAAAATAGCTAGAGATAAGAGAGAGAGAACAAAGTCATATTGGTTCCTGGTTTCTAAAGAAAGTATTTATGAAGATGCAGACAGTAACAACTTTGCTTTTAAACATACTGTTTTAATGTTTGACCCTAACAATCAAGCTATTTGTGACAATGTCTGTCCACCTCTCTGCATTAAAGATATAGATTTCTAGATATCTGCATCTCACATAATCTGCCATCCTAAAATGCCTCTGAGCTCTTGTATTATTTTTCTTTTTTTACTTTTTGCAAATTTGAAAAGCAAGTTAAAACTTGCATGGATACATTATAAAGATTCTATGGCAAGCAAAACTATAAAATTAATTTAAAAGTAAAGAGCATTGTGTTATAATGCATCCATTAAAATAAAAAGATGCATTTAGTATTGAGTATTATTTAGTGTTTGAGGAAGGAAACAGAAAGTAGTGGCAAAAAATATTTTTTGAAAGCTTCAAATGTGAGTTCACTCCTATAGTCCTAGCTATTCAGGAGGCTGAGATTTGGCAGGAAATTGAAGCTCAATTAACCATGACAAAGCTTCAATTAACCATGAAAAACCAGAAATGGAGCTATGGCTCAAAATGGTAGAGCACTAGACTTGAGCAAAAATATTCAGAAATGAAGCCAAGGCCCTGCGACTGACAAAAATAAGTAAACAGACAAATAAGAAAGAGACAAACAGCAAATCAGTATGAGATTTCTGCACAAAGCCATAAATAGTACCACAGGAAGTTGGTGTAGTTTTAAGAAGAAATAAAAAATGACAGAACTTAAGAATATATCTACCTGAATATTAGTTATGTTCTGTGGTAATTTCTGACAAACCACGTGCAACTATAAGACAAAAGTAGATTGATGACATGCTAGAAAATACATGGATTATGCTCTGTACAATTGCCTAAGTCAGGAGAAGCAAGGGAAAACTGAGATCCTTTCGCATACAGAACAAGACTAACGACATGCCTTATATGATACATAGTGTTATGCTAGATATCATATAATACACAATAGAGGGATATATTATTATAGATGATAATATACAAAAACATATTATATAATTTATAATACATATATTATTGTACTTGAGATAGTCTAGAAAAAACATAGATATGTTATATATTATATAGCATGTATATAATGTTATTTCATGATATATGTAAATATATATATTATATACATAGCAGGTATGATACAGAGAGGATCCTGAAGCATTTAATAATACTCAATACTAAATGCATGTTTTTATTTTAATTGATGCATTACAACCCAATGCTATCTTAATTTTATTTTCAATATTAATGGAAAAATTAAAATTTGAATTCATTCCTGAGCAATATTAACAATATTTCATTAATGCCGATTTCTTAATTTTCATAAATTTACCATGGCATATTAATGGCCTAATATGAGAATAAAAGAAGTGAGGCATGAGGCATATACAAGGCCTCTTGGTACCATCTTTGCAGCAGTTCTTCTTTTTTTTTTTCCTTTTGTGGTTCATGGGGCTTGAACTCTGGGGCTGAGCACTGTCCCTGAGCTCTTCAGCTAAAAGTTACCACCCTACCCCTTGAACTCACAGCCCCATTTCCCATTTTCTAGTGGTTAATTGGAGATAAGAGTCTCATGGTCTTTAGTACCTGGGCTGGCATTGAGCCTCTTGAGTAGCTAGGATTACAGGCGTGAGCCACCATGCCTGGCCACAGCTCTTCTTTATATATGAAGTTATTTAATAAGTTTTAAAAATGTTATAAGGATTGTTGCTGATTACTATAAGTCCACTAGACAGAAGATCAAAAACCTCCTTGATAAGACCCATCATGTTTATATATATATATATATATCTTAACATTAAAAACTTAATCAAAAATTTAATCTTAAAAAAATTTATTACCAATCTTTTCTTTCCAGGTACTGCCTCTAATCCTAGCAACTCAGGAAACTGAGATCTGAGGATCTCATTTTTCAGCTAGCCTGGGAAGGAAAGTCTGCATAACTCTTATCTTCAATTAAACACCAAAAAAACACCAAAAATTTGGAAGTGGAGCTGTGGCAAAAGTGGTCAAACACTAGCCTTGTACAAAATAAGCTCAAAGAAAGTTCACAAAAATCCATCATGATATAACGTCTTGTTTTGTTCTTGAAGTATTCTGTTTTCTCTTTATTATATGGATCTCCATTCAACATTTTGCCCTGTTTTCATCTATTTATATACCTTCTGAAGTTGTAAATTTCAATAAGAGAAATCTTTGGAATATCTCAGAATTATCCTATTTCAGACAGCTATTGAATCACTCACAAAGTATGATTAATTAAAATCTCAAGCCTAATTTTCAATTGTTCTGCTGCTCACATATAATTATTTTATATTGAAAAACCTAACTGAAACAGGGACACAGCTTCGACAATCTCTTCTTTCGCTTTATTCTCTCCTGATTGCTGTTCTAGACCTGTAATCTTAATCCCTTGCCTCCACTGTCCTTTCTCCCTTTCCTTCCTTTCTTGTTTCTTTTTACTTTCTCTTTGTAGTTCCATTTTGTTTTTCGTGTATGAGACTTTTCATTGTTCCTATTGTAATTATTGGGAAAATGTAAGTTGCAAGTGCGAACAAATCCTGGCTAAACAAATGATCTACTGTTGTTTAGGGCATTTTCCAGAACTGAGAAGACTATATAGGTCTATGGTTAATAAATTTCTGATATTGGGCTGGAAGTCAAATATACAATTGTTGAATTGAATTTTACTGAGTTGAATCAGTTTGAACTATATTTCTTTGTTAGTCTATTTTATGTTAATATTCTCATGAATAAATGAATAATCTCATGAAAATGAATAATCAGAATAAAATATAATATTAAAAATATGTCATGAATACCCACTAATCATTGTACAATATTTCTATCTATAAACACAAGCTCTTATGATATCTCACTGCCACTTCTGATTGTCAGTTAAATTGTTTTATATTCCTGGCCCTGTGCTTCAATATATTCCAGGTAATTTCTATTAAAGAGCACTAAAGGAGCTTATTAGTTGTTTCATTAGTCACCAATTTCCCAGGGTAGATAAGCAATTGAGACTTATAAAAAGTAGTCATTGATTAAAGGGAAGAGAGCTGCAACTTGGAATAGAGCCAAGAACTGAGAAACCAGCTAAGCTATCGAAACGGGCATGTGAATAACACACAGAGCATACAAAAACAGTCTTAGAAATGAGGACAAGGAATTGGTTCTGTGGCTCAAGTGGTAGAGCAATAGCCTTGAGCTGAAGAGCTCAGAAAAAAGCCCAGACCCAAAGCTCAAGACCCATAAACGACAAAAAAAAATGAGGACAACTGAAGGCAGTGGGAAGAAATCAAATAATAGTACTAACGTCTTCAAATCCCCAAATGATCTCCAGGTCCACAGCCCTTTCTAGCCAGGCCTTCATTTGTCTGTCTATCTGTTTCTTAGTCTGTCTGTCTGTCTGTCTGTCTGTGTGTCTTTCAATCTTAATCTCTGACACTTTGCCCCCCCCCCATATCTCTCATCAATCCCTCCATCCTTTTATTAGATATCTGGTGATTTGTTTATCAATCTATCTATGAATATATCATCTTTTTCCATCCCACTGAGTTAGTTTCTGCCCTTCTCCTCTCTTTAGCAGATGAATTTCAATACAGACATGTAGAAACATTCCAAAGGATTCTGGTAAATAGCCATTGCTCTCTCAGGTTGAATGCTATAGAGTTGCTAGGGGATACAGCATAGCTCCCGTATTCACACTGAACTATCCTTCTTCACAATAACACTCCCAGTACTTCTTCAAGCTTCTCAAAAAGTCCCAGTTCTCCAGTGTTGACAGATGAATAGTTGGCGAGAACTGACTGGCAAGATGTTACCTACATAACACTTCATCACTCTGGCCTGTCACTCTCTTCTTGAAACTTTTTTTTTTTCAGTACTTCTATTAATAGGAAAGCTAGTCCTCCTACATGATGCCATGAGCCTTCATGCACAGACTACAGATTCTACTAATTGAGCCTCTGCCTTTTCCTAACACTTACTGAATCTCCCATCTCATTCTTGAAATATCTACTGCATCCCCTTCAAGATCATGACCACTGGTTCTATTAGAAGTCAGTCGTTAGCCTCCTGCTCAGGGGCTTTCCACACCACTCTGTCCTAAACAACTTAACAAGGAAATATGTTCTTGTTTTCTATTTTCTTTCTCATAGATAGCTTAGCTATATAGACGTAGATTTCCACTGCACATTCCAATCAGCAGTGAAGTTAATTCATTTCTCTATATATTCTAAGGTCTTTAAGAAACCATGTGTTTCTCGCCCGTCCATCACAAAAAGTATTTATTGCAATCGTTAGTGCAGAGGCACTCCCTAATTTTCATTCTGAGTCACCACCATGGCACAAATAACATTGCTTCTTCAAAATGTGTTGCCAATGTCTGGAATTAGGCAATCTGATTTTCCCTGTTAAGTGTTAGAGGGAAAAAGGAACAGTGCCAGTGATAAAGGATGCTCTACTTGAAAAATGGGGTGGACATGGCTTTTGCCTTACAAAAGTTCTTAGTCTTATAGGTAGAAGAGATAGATGGGCCTTTAGCTCAGTGCTTTGTACAGGTCTGTTCTTGGTACATCAGAGGCAGAAAGAGGCAGAAAAGGAGGAGAAAGAAGGAGAGTAACAAGAGACCCAAAAATATTTCAGAGGAGAAATGATAGGTCCAATTGAGGTATGTGGAGAGTGAAATCTGGCAAAGAGAAGTCTATGCTAGGCACAGAATTTAATTAGAAATACAATGAGCTGATTGGTATTGCAAAGCAGGGCTTGGGGGGGTCTGTTATGAATTTGTAAATAAAGTTGCTAAAGGACTGATGTCACAAGCTTTATCTGAGGACCAGATGTATTTCTTGGAAAAATGAAATAAGAAATCAAAGATGTTTTACCCTAGATTCTAGTGGGCATGGGTATCTTAGTAAATGAAGTAGATTTTTGAACTGTGTCTTTATAAATTAATATAAGTCAAACTAAATAAGAGAATTAAAAAGCAGTATTGTATAATATAATATCATGTTAATCAAAACTATGTATCTGGAATGTGTAAAAATGAATTTTCCAGAAGAGAACACCTAACAATTATCATTAGGAGATATGATTCATCAGAAATTGAGCTTTTGAAAACTTTCCAATGTATTGCATCTTTTTACTCTTTCTCTTCTTCTTCTTCTTCTTCTTCTTCTTCTTCTTCTTCTTCTTCTTCTTCTTCTTCTCCTTCTCCTTCTCCTTCTCCTTCTCCTTCTTCCTCTTCCTCTTCCTCCTCCTCCTCCTCCTCCTTCTTCTTTTGCCACTCAGAGCCTGGGCACTGCTCTTAGAATTTCTCAAGAAATTCCACTTGAGTCACAGCACTACTTCTAGCTTTGTCTCTGCATGTGGTCTTGAGGAATCAACCTGGGGCTTCATGCTTGTGAGGCAAGCACTCTATCACTAGGCCAAGATCCCATCATATAGTGTATCTTATTTTGTAAAAGTATATGAGATATTTTAAGCAAAATAACTATATGTAGGAAAAAACATTTGATGAATGCATAAACAAAGGTCGGCATAGTTATACAAAAAGGAATATTATTTTGCTCTAAAAAGGATATTTTGATGCAGGCTGCAGGACAAAGGCAGCAGTATCCTCAATTATACTTGAGGATATTAATCCCCAAGTATAATTAAATAATTATTGAAGCTCAAATACTGCTGGATTTTGAAGTTGTATTAACCTATACCTCTAATCCCAGCACTTAGAAAGCTGAGACTGGAGGCCTCTAATGTTAAGGCCAGCTTTTGCTACATGGGATACTGTACAATACAAACACAAAAGCCTGCTTACAGGCTTATAATTGCAGGGAAGTTCAGATTAGCATACTGGTCTGGCCTTGTAGTACAACAGACCAATTTATGGTGAAGTTCTTTTTTCTCTCTCTCTCTTGTTAATTTGTCAATTGATTTAATCATTTTCATACAGGACATTAGGTAATATCCAGACTCCAGTATTTAGGACTTTAACTATTAGACAGACTCATGGAAGTAAATGCATGTCTCTCTCCTTATAGGAAAGTTTGTCTAATTTTTCTCAGTATTAACCACACTCTACTGATCAGTATTAGGCTGATTTGGGGAACTGCAAACCCTATTTCCCATGCCCCTACCACAGTAGAATTTCTATTCTTTAGGAAGAAAAAGAGGGAAAAGCAAGTATTTTATGTTTCCTCATGCCTATACAGATGGGATCACCCAACAGCAATCTGCTGCCCCTAATTTTTTGACCCTCTGATTACCTGATGCAGCGTACGTAGCCATTAAAGACCCTGGCCTCCTCTGCTCCAACCTTTCTGCTTCACATTAAATATAATTTATTAGAAATGCATAATATCGCTGTTGGTTCCTTGACTATGGATGGACACACAGACCTCATTCTTAGGTAAATAAACTTATATGAGTGAAATAATCTCTAGACTCCGACAACATCATGACAATCAAATTCAAAACTTCAAATAAGGCTCAAAGATCATGAAGTCTTCAATTTACAAATGCCTTGGCCTTGTCAGAAAGGTAAGCTAGCTCACACCAAATCATTCAGCTACTGAAGGATCAAAACCCCAATTTGTTGTACTCTTTCCACATATTTTTGTTGCTATTCAAAATAAACAGTGGAAGATCCAAAATAAGCTGCTTGAAACAAAGCTAATCATTGAAAGATGAATTGAGGGTTTACTAGCTTAGATAAGGTAAAAGTATCTTTTTGTGTGATTATTTTGTATATAATAAGGAAGTCTCATGGTTCGTTTTCATTTCCACGTGACTATACAGGATTTTTGGATAAAGACTAACAAGGAAACATCCTCCATAATGCCACAGTTTAGAAGGACAGATGGAATTTGGTAAAGGAATCAGCTCTCTATCGAGCTCCAGAAATGTGTCTGTTTCTCATGCCCAGATCTCTCATCTCTGTACTTTTCATGCTAAGTAAAGCACACTAAAATTCACTGTCAATTAAACACACAGAATCACACAAAATACTTCAACTGACTATTCATATGAACAGATTGCATACAAGTTTTTTTTTTAATTTGGCACTGCTAGACATATGCCCAATGTCTTAATATTTCAAGCCAATTCGTGCTAAATAACTGTTCATGGTAAATAAAACTCATAATTTTGACAGTTCTATTGAAACTTCTTGCTCTGTAATTCTATTAATGTTTCACTTTTTTATCAGCTTTGAGTAGTTATTTAAAGGAGTTGGCATTTAACAATGCAATTTATGAATATAATTTATCTGGACTAATGTCACCTGTCAACATTCTCACTCATTTCTCCCTTGCTCACCTCTTCTCTTATCCTTCTCTATTTTGTAGGATATACATTGGATTTTTGACTGCATACCCCCTTCTCTTCTGCATTGTCTTAAATCACTGATTATAATTTTTAAGAAAAGCATACATGCTTCAGATAGAAAAAATTGGCTTTTAAAATAGGAAAGTCCACTGAATCTTTTCATTACTTAACTGAATTTAAAAAGTAATGTGTTTTTTCCAAGAATAGAGTCTGTGCTTCTTTCTCTTTCTTTCTTTCTTTCTTTGTTTCTTTCATTCTTTGTTTCTTTCTTTGTTTCTTTTTTTTTTTTTGATAGATCTTGAGGCTTGAACTCTGGGCTGGGCCTATCCCTGAGTTCTTCAACTCAAAGCTACCACCCTACCCTGGAGCCACAGCCCCACTTCCCATTTTCTCTGGTTAATTGGAGATAAGTGTTTCAGGGATCTTTGTGCCCAGGTTGGCTTTGAACCACGATCCTCAGATCTCAGCCTCTTGAGTAGCTAGGATTACATGTGTGAGCCACAGTGCCTGGCATTAATTTCTTATCATTTATTCAGGAGTATTTGCATCAGTTATTTCTAGAAAGATAATAAATTATTACCATTTGACACTGTAGAATTTTTGTTTAATTAACTTTATTTTGCTTTACTTGTTTGTATATGTGTGTGGCAGTGACACTGGGATTAAAACCACCAACAGCTGTTAGTATATGACTTAGATTATGCTTCAGTCCTTATTTGCTTTAGTTTTGATTATATTCTGAACACATTTTGTTATTATTGTCATTTGAATTGTTATCTTATATAAGGTCACTAATTTATTAGTCCAACAAATGTTGATTGGTATAGTATTGAGTCTTCATACTGAACTAAGAAAGACCCACAGAAGAAAGGATAAAGCTATACGCATCTCACTTACTAACCGACATCAGTGTCTGTGACTTATTTTGAAAGGAGTAGACAAATACAGTTCTAAATTTCATATGGAAGTACCATAGTGGCCAAGAAGTTTAAACACCAGAACTATATATGTAAAAGACATTTATTTGGAGGTTTGGGATTTGTACTTTAGGAAGTAACTTCATAGAAACTTGTGAATGAGTGTATGAAAGAAAGTAAGCGAAATGGGGATTTTATAGGCAAACAATACATATTCACTGTAAGGAAGTAAACACTACATTGCCAGACACATCCCTTAAACTTAAGAGGGCTAAATAAAACAAGAGATGAAATTGGTAGATGATAAAGAATGCATCTCCATATAGGAAATGTCCACGAATCAAGAGCCTGCTAACCTTGAGTGTAATTGCCTTGGTTTTCCAGATATCTGCAATCGAAGGATAAAATTAATTCAATTCATATTTGCAAAACACTAAATTAAAACTCACATAAATTTGATTGTGCTGGTACTGGGACTTGAACTCAAGACCTTACACTCCTGCCTTGTTTTTATATTCAAGGATGGCAATCTACCATTTGAGTCACATCTCCACTTGTAGCTTTAGTTTATTTGGTTAACTGGACATAAGAGTCCCACCAATTTGTCTGCCCATGCTGGATTTTGAACTGTGATCCTCAGATCTCAGCCTCCGGAGTAGATAGGATTACAGTTCTGTGCCATCATCACACAGAAGCATAACAACCTACCAAGTCCATTTTGAATGTGATTCTTCCTTATTTTTTGCTATTTCTGACAATATAGTGATTATCTTTAACTATCTGTACAAAGTAGTTATCATTTAACCAAGCAGTTTACAAGCACAATATATTTTGATCATTGTCAACAATTTCAATGTTTTCATCTACCCCTCCCTTAAAAACCACATCCCTCATTCATAGGCTATGCAATGGGTTCTTTTCTGCATTTTCCCCTCTTCTCCTCTTCATTCTTCTAGCCCTTTCCCTTGACCTCAACTATCCCTTTCAAGTATCTGTTTCCACATATATAAATATATATGTATGTATTTATTTATTCACACATTCTCCATTTGCATCTTTCTATTAGCACCATTGAGACAGAGCATCTAAGAAACAAAGCTGTCTACTTTCCTGAGGAGTGGCTTAGATGTACTTTTCTGGATGCCAAACTCAATACCTCTCTCAGAACTTCACTTTACTCATGTTTAAACCTTCCAGGCTAGTTCAGAATTAAACCAGAGGGAGAGTTCAGTCCCGAGATAATAAGTCCATGTCTTATCTCGGTTAAGTCAGTAATTACATGCCAAAAGTAATAGTAAGAGGGAGCAAAATTTCCCAATAGGTCAAGCTGATTTAGTTTTCTTCTCCCCTTGATCTATACATGTATATAGAGGTCTGCTCAGCATCTACAAAATCAGATCATCAGATTTACCTAAACACACATTGTTTTCATTTGATTATGCTATTGTCATGCTATCTCACTTTGATACATATGCAAGTCATGCTGACAGTAAAGGTTTTCTTGTGTATAAAAAGATTGACCAATTTACCCAAAAAATACATATTGAAAAAAGAAACACAGTTGCTTCCTTTACTTTTCTTAGACTTAGTTGGGAAGAGTGGCATAATTTCATACTTTCTGAAGTTACCTTTAAGACTGGAATTTCTACTTACAGACCCAAGAGTGAATAAAGATTATAAAAGTTCTATATTTCAAAGCTATTGATATTACTTCTGTGTAGCTCCAAAGTTAGAACCAAAGCCACAGTCCTTTGTCTTAACAGAACCTTAAAGAGTCTTTTGATATACAAAGACAGACACAATACAAGTACAAAGAGCTAGATTTCTCTGCATCATAAAGTAAAAGAGAATTGGCAGCCAGCTGAAATCAAGAGAGAGTGAGATTAAGAGGTCAATTCAAACGGGAATAAGGGACAGTCAGACATGACAAAGAAACATACAAGCTCCAGAGGAATTTTGTAATAGAGCCAATTTGATTTAAATTTCAAAGAACAGGGTGGCTTAGCTAACATTTGTGTTATGCCATTGATTTATCTTATTATGACAGTTTCAGATAAAGTAAAACTTTCCCTCCGTAGGAAAAAAAAAAACAAAATATACATCTTGGGAATTCAGTCCAATTTATTGGTATTTAGTAAAAACTGATTCATCACAAAGGGGAATTGGGGAATAATTTATTTTCTTTTATTAAATCTTCACATGTGTGTAGAATCTATTATAGATTCTACTATTGTCCTAATTTTATTTCTGGGGCAAATGGTTTGATTAGGATTTACACATTATCTCATCAATTATTAAATATTAGAAATATTTTCTAATAGACATAATTTTCTTCACCTGGAAAAAATAAATCAGTTCTTACATATTTTAATTTCATTTATATCAAATTTCTCATATTATAATTATCATTAAATAATGTGCACATTTTGTCATCTTTTAATCGGCGCCTCTTTTTCATGAAAAAGAATACATATGTACATTCTCTAGTATTGACAAGACAATACATTTGAAATGTACTTGCTTCATATGAATGTAATTGCAACCCCTCTATACATCACCATGACAATAAGTTTTTTTTAAAAAGGAAGAAATTTTAAATTCTTGTCACCTGACTTCTTTTCTCATAAGTCAAAATCTCCTAAGTAATCCTATGATCTTGTTATTACCTAGATTTTAATATACATCCATCCTTAATCAAAACACAGATGTATTTACTTATAGGCTAATTATGGTTTAATTTAATATCATGTTTCATGTAGTATTTTTGAACAGGTTAATAGAAAAGCATTCATTTACAGTTTACCGATGACAGTATAAACTGATTAACTAAAACCAGTTTGGCAATGAAATAGGGACAGGAGACAGGGAAAAAAGAAGGAAAATAATGAGGAAATACATATAGGCAGTACATCCTTGGGGTGTGACCTTTACAGGAAACATAAAGAAGACTCACCAATTAAAAAGCCATCAGTCCAATTATAATTAACCAGCAGTTGAGCTCTGCAATGATAAAGAAACCAAGATGGCTGATCTGGGCATAAAGGCTGTATTGTCTTTGGCAAATCTATGCTATGTGCTCTCTTTCTTGGTTGCATTTATATTCTAATAATTTCTCTATCAACTTTACTTCTGCTTGGGTTTTGCTTGAATTCTTTTATCAGACACAGGACCAAAGCTGTTTAGCTGACCTAAATTGTTAGGCAATGTATTTGGTGTGTGGAACACATTGAATAATTGCATGCATTGATGTCCTGACTCTAATTGGATATTTGAATAGCTACATTTCTTATCATGTCAATAGTAAATAACACTGCAGATTTAATCAGATGAACTATGCTTAGAAGAAAAACAGAGTAATGTTAAGTGTTCCAGTAGCATTTGCATGACTCAATAACTAGTGAAATAAAATTCCCCTACTGTTACTGGAATATAGGAATATAAAGCTTACCTTTCTTCAAACTATTAGAACAAAGAACTTTGGAAGGATGAAAATAAGAGGAAGAACATTTTTCTGTGTTAGATCTTCATGTTGGTGGAACACACTGGCCAGAAAAGGTGAGATATTTCCAACCTCAGCCTTCCATGTGTCTTGAGATGACAGGCAGAAGCCACTGCACACGGCAATGAGTTGCATAGGGTTTTGTCAACTTTTCTGTACAGGCTAGACACAAAATGGACTTTTTCATTCCCAGCCTCACAAATAGCTAAGATTATAGTACTGGCTACTGGCTCTTAAGCCTTGCCATTCAATTCCTGGAATCTGAGGGAATCAAATGTTTTCTGATATATTGTATATATGTTTATTTGTTTATTTGAAATAGGATATGGAAGGGGGGAAACAAGATGAGGGGAGGTGGTGGGGCAGGGAAATGGGGACAGAAACATGAGAAGGGTAGCAATGATTTTTAAGTAATGCACTTTCTATCTGGGGAATATAATGTAACCCTTCTATTAATTACAATTATATATATACACACATATAAAGAAATCCAAGTAATCCAAGAGAGATTCATAGATGGAGAGTTTATATCTTGCTTTTTATTATCTTGTAGGCCTAGTATAATATTTTTTAGAAATAGCATGTCCTAATTATATGTTATAACAAGAAATCACTCCTGAATTCATGCTTAACTATATATAGCCAGTTTCTGTCTCCAAGAATACTTAGGATGTGGATAGTTGGTGTTACAAAATTTCACATCTAGGTCTACCTTGGAATGTTTTCTAGGCCTTGCCTTATCTGGTTGGATTTAGCATCACAGAAAAATTGGTTCCTCATCTATAGCTCATTCAATTTCCACATATTCCTTGATGTTTCTCTTGATATGTCAACTATCTTTTTGTAAATTAGGGAAGAAGTTTATTTAGCTGTACCTGTTTTATTACTTACTTCTTCCATTGTTTTGCCTTTAATTTGAGAAGATATTTTATTTCTGTTTCAGAAAATTGTTTTCTAATATTTCATTGAACCCATTAGAACAAACACATGCATATATACATATATGCATGCATAATGCATACATGCATACATACATACATACATACACATGAATACACAGACAGACTGACAGACACACACACACACAGATTTGTTTTCCAGATTTATTAGCTGTTTATTTAGCTCCAATTTATGATCAATTCATCCAATCCTGAAGAAAATAACATTTGATAATAGAAATGACCAGATTCTGGTGCCATTAGAAATACCATCTCTGCCAAGCACTGATGGCTAACACATGTAATTCTAACTACTCAGAAAGCTGAGATCTCTCAGTTTTCTTAGAAAGATCTCAGAATGCTGAGAATTGTTCAGAGCCAGCCAAGACAAGAAGATCCTTAACAATCTGTATCCCTACTGGAAAACACTATATGATAATTGAAATTAGTGGAATTTAGGTACTCTTCCTTATTCTAATTCCCATGTATATCAGTTTTTTTTATACCATCATTCAGATCTACATTTTCCTTTAGCTCAACCAGGAACACTAAGATCAATGGATCTTTTTATTACTTCCCTTATAACAGAGGCCAATTTCCTCTGGGAATTTTATGGCCTTGCTCTTGCTCTGAGCTGAAAGATTATGTAAAAGTTTTTCTGCTATGTAACAAGCCATAAAAATATTTACAAAAGACTTCAGATTATCAATGAAAACATATAGTTCATTACTGCCAGAACCGCATTGATGTTAGATTTTATAAGAAAACTCAGATGGAGGGAAGGGGAAGTGGAGAGGGACAGGGAGAAGGAAAAGGAGGTAATGGGGAGGAGAGGAGAGGGAGTCTGAATAGGAGAAGGAGAAAGCTGAGAGACAGATAGAGACAAAGAGAGAAAGAGACAAAAAGAGACACAGACACAGAGAGACAGAGACAGCAAGACAGAGCAGGAGACAGAGAGAGAGAAAGAGAGAGAAAATGAAAATGAAATCCAAGAAAAATCTAGAGGTAGAGAGGAAAAGCAGCAGAGTAAAAGTGGACACCGCATCTTGGAGACTAGTTCCAATCTTCTTGTACAAATAGGCACAAATTCTAATCTCCTCTAAAAATAAAGAATGGGTTCTGTAACTACTTTCTACACTTGTCAAGAGATAATCCTGATTCATGGTTTCCCTCATTTGTAATGTCTAGGTTTCTTCTAGAAGAGGATCACAATAGCTCAAAAGCCATGTAGTTATGGCCATATAGGAAACAAGGGGTTTATCCTTGTGATTGTTGTTCTTAGGGTACTAGGTGAAGTGGTTTTGTTCTCTATTGTTTCCTCCTATGGTTTATCTCATGTTGTTACTGTATCTGACTTTAGTACCTGCTATATTGTACATATGTTTATTTGAAATAGGGAAGGGAAATGGAAAACAAGATGACAGGGAGGGGGTTGGGGGAGGAAAAGAAGGAGAAAAACATGAGAAGTGGTATCCATGTTCAAGAAGTAATGTACCTACTTACCTGATGAATGTTAAGTGTAACTCCTCTATACATCAATTCAACAATGAAATACAATTTTTAAAACTAGAAAAAGATCCTGAAGTAAATGAACATAATATTCCTTTGCTAATCCATTTACCAGGTACGGATTAATAAATGATGTATTTGTGTCAATAAATAATTACACCTGCAAATAAAGCATATTCTCTCAGAAACATCAGACTTGTGAACTTAACAATAATATTGATGTAACCTCTTTACATAGGTCTGTGTACAATCAATCATCCAAGATGGAAATCAGTATAGTTGAGAAATTTTACAAACTTTACTGAAAATCTCTATTACGTAGATCACCTCTCACTAACATATAAGAGAAGTATTGAGGACAAGAATCTGAGAACCAGTTGTCTCATTGAACAGTTCTATGCTGTTTATATAGCTCTGATATTAGAGAATAAAAACAAACCATCAGTAACTCTTCATCTTTTCTTCATGATTGGAATAAATCTAGCCTTTCTTTTCTGCTATCACCATTAATACCTTGTGAATTATTCAAAAACATCATTGCATTCTGGCAACAGTAGCTCAGTCCTACAATCATAGCTACTCATGAGGCTCTGAGGATCACAACAGGAAATCAGACAGAGCAAAAAATTTGGAAAGATTCTCTCATCCAATTAATCACCAAAAATCCAGAAGTGGAGGCATAGTTCAGCAGATAAAGTGCCTGTCATCAGAAAAAAAGTTGAGTAAGTATTGACTGCTTCAGTATCAGCGAATTGCACTAAAAATAAACCAACACAAAAATTAATGCTCTGCATCATGCATTAATCTCAACTTAAGGTATACAGAGAACTGAGCCACTAAAATGACAATATAACCTTGAACTTTTAGGCTCCATTAAGTGAAGGTGTAACTTGTGACTCCTTCAACTATGACAACCAAAATTCATCCCTCACTGGTGCTCATCTATTTCTCCTTCATTACAAGGGGAAATATTTTCATCAATCAGATATATCAAAGAACTAAAATTTTGTTATTGGAATATTCTCAGTCTCATTATCAAAAATTAAAAAAAAGGTTTTCCCTTCAGATTTTCTGAAGAAGTAATATACTAGGGAACCATATGGAAACAAGGTAGTGTTAGGATTACTTTTCACCATTATAGAAATTAATCATGAGTTATTTTTCACCATTATTATAGAAATTAAATGTGACTATATTACTGGATTCTTTCTTCTCCAGGAAAATTAAACACTAATATAGTCAATTTTAAAATGTACAAAGCCATTTTAAGGAAACACATAAATAAAAAATGTCTAAAATTTGTTTGAACTTAAGTCATCTTCCAAAGAAGAAAACTTCTATCTACAGTACCAGGACAAATGGCTTTTCCAAAAGAATGGCTTCCACCTGAAAATGGACTGGAGCTCAAATCCCTGTGCTTTGTGTTTCTTTGGAGATTATTTCTTTTCAAGATGTATTTATTTTGTATCATTTAATTGTTATTATACTTAAGGAGTTGTACCAAAGGGATTTCAATTTACCATATTAGTTTGTGAACTTAGTGTATCTTTTTTAATATTTTTTATTTCAATGCATAGAGGGGTTACAGTTATATTCACCAGATAGAAGGTGCATTACTACTCACACATTGATGTACACATCTATGGAATATACCAGGTAACAAAGTGGGATACTGTAACAATATGAGATTAACCAAAGGGCAACACAGGAGAAGAGAGAAAAACATAATAGATAAAAAATAACAGTCACTTATAATGAAGCTCTTGATTCCATATCCTGAGGTCAATTAATTTGGCCTCATCCTATATGGCCTTATGTATCTAGGGTTTGAGCTATTGCAATCTTCTGCTAGAAGAGTTCTAGACCTGTACTAATTATTACAGATGAGGGAAACCATTGAGTCTGTGTTCCTTTGGGTATGGCTTACTTCACTTAATATGATTTTTTACAAATTTTTCTATTTCCTTACAAATGGTGCAAAGTCATTTTTTTCTGATGGCAGCATAGAATTCCATTGTGTATAAATACACATCTATCAATAGAGCCCAGATACTTAAAATCTCATAAACAATTTTCTGATGTTCCACACCAAAGAGCCAACTGAAAACTAATTCCTTAAACAAAGTATAACAAAAAAATAGTTCAGTATTTCAATTAAGAGAAAGGGTGAAACACACAAGCTGATATTTGACATCAATACTCATTCAAAATGACGAGAAGCTGGGCATGTGGATATGTGTCATCAACATGATGTGATGTCAATTTGGAAAAATTATGAGTCAAAGCCATCCTCATAAACATCAAGACTCTCTCCAACAACAGTAATATAAAGAATTAACCAGGCATTGATATCTCATAATTATTTTCCTAGACACTCAGGAAGCTGAGGTTTGTAGAATTGCAGTTTGTAGAGAACATGGCAAACTATATCCATAGAATCCCATTTCCAAACTACTAAAACCTAAAGTGCATCTGATCACAAAAAAATAGTATTAATCAAAATGAACTCTAGGAAATAGAAACAGGAGATCTTTTTTCTTTGTTGTCATTTTCATTTACTTTTAATCTTGTTTAATCATTTATATGTCTTTGGAAGTGTAAGGAATGGCACAGAAATGTAGTGACAAAGGAAAGAAATGCAGCAGTGGTTCTGCCTAGATACCGTGTAATTTGTAGGTGGTCTGGGAAAGGAAAAACTGTGAGAAAGTGAAGAGAGGTGGAACATTGTCTGAAAAGAAATGCACTGTTTACCTGGATTATGTAACTGTAACCCATTCCTACATCATCATCACAATAATAAAAAATCTTTTTTTTCAGCTTATGACAGGTTTCCTTTTTTCGCATTTTTCCATATATTTTTATTGTAATTAATAGAAGGGTTACATTACATTCACCAGATGGAAGGTGCATTACTTCACATACATTGATACCCTTTCGCTTGTCTTGGTCCCCATTTCACTTCCCCCCACCCCCACCCTCATCTTATCCAATTTCAAATAACCAAATATGCATATATCCAATATATCAGATAACGAAGTGAAATACTGTAACAATATGAGATAACCAAAGGACAGCAAAAGAGATGAGAGATAACATAGTACATTAAGGACAACAATCACTCATTATATGGCTTTTGTTTCTATATCCTAGAGGTCCTTTCATTTAGCATCATACTATATGGCCTTATGTATCTGGGTTTTGCTCTATTGCAAATCTCTCCTAGAATAGTCCAAGGTTTCTACTGATTATGACAAATGAGGGAAACCACTGAGCCTATGTTCCTTTGAGTCTGGCTTACTTCACTTAATATGATTTTTTCTAAGTCTTTCCATTTCGTTACAAATGGGGAGATGTCATTCTTTCTGATGGCAGCATAGAATTCCACTGTGTATAAATACCACATCTTGTTGATCCACTCATCAACTGAGGGACATCTGGGCTGTTTCCATATCTTTGCTATGGTAAATAGTGCTGCAATGAACATTGTTGTGCTAGTGGATTTAGTATGCCCTTGTTTCTGGATGATGGGGTAAATGCCAAGTATTGGAATTGCTGGGTCATAGGGGAGCTCTATGTTTAGTCTTTTGAGGAACTGCCATACTGTTTTCCATAGTGGTTGAACAAGTTTGCACTCCCACCAACAGTGTAGTAGTGATCCATCCTGGCCACATCCCCTCCAGCATCTATTGTTATTAGTTTTCTTGATCCTGGCCATTCTAACTGGAGTGAGGTGGAATCTTAGAGTTGTTTTGATTTGCATTTCTTTTATGACCAGAGATGTCGAGCATGTCTTCATGTGTTTATAAGCCATTTTTGTTTCTTCTTCAGAGAAGACTCTCTTTAAGTCTTTGGCCCATCTTTTCATGGGATGGTTGATTTTTTTGAAGATTAGTTTTGGAGAGATTCAATTTTTTGAGCTGGTGATATATTTTAGATATGTCCATTGTATGGTTAGTGAAGATCTTCTCCCATTCAGTAGGCTTCCTAATTAATTTACTAGCTATGTCCTTTGCTATACAGACGCTCAGATTTCTCAGCAGAGACCATGTAAGCAAGAAGAGATTGGAAACATATATGTCAAGCCCTTAAGTGAAATAACTACCAACCAAGAATACTGTACCCAACTTAGCTCTCGTTCATAACTGAGGGAACAATAAAAACATTCCATTCCAGAAAAAGCTGCAACATTATGTAGCAACCTAAAAAATCTTTAAAAAGCTGGGATGGAAAGTGGCTCATGCCTCTAATCCTAGCTCTTTAACAGGCTGAGATCTGAGGATCATGGTTCAAAACTAGCCTGTGCATGAAAGTCTATGAGACTTTTACCTCCAACTAACCAACAAAAAGCCAGACTCAGGTGGCAGAGCAATATCATTAAGAATAAGAGCTCAGAACCAACACCAAGGACCAAATTTTAAGCTCTAGGAATAACACCAAAATAAATAAATAAATAATATAAACAACAACAGAAAAAAACTAAAAATGAAGACACAAAGACTAGTTAAATAAATCTCATACTTCAAATTCAACTATTAATGTAAAGCTTATAGAAAATCAAACTTTGTCCAAATGAGGAGAGCTACTCATTAAAAATCCTACCTTTATGTTTTTAACTACATTCATCGTGTCACCACCATTTCTGTATGTGGCACATATGAAACTATGGAAACAAATTTGAAGATAGATATCATCTAAATACATTCAGGCAAAAAATACTGGACTGGAAGCGTGACTAAAATTATAAAATACTAATATTAATGAGATTCTGTGTTCAAATCCCAGCTAGCACAAACCAACAACAAAAGTACAAGTAGGAAATTAATATTTTCTCAAAGAAATTAACATTAACTACTTTTTAACAAATTTATACTTTGTAGCTGGCTGTAAATGGTTTTTTTATAATAGGAGAAAACATTATCAGCCTAATGCTTTAATGTTCAAAGAAAGAAGAAGAATAGAAGACTATATAGAATTTGGAGTAACAATGTAAGCTTATGCCGCACAGAAACCTTTAAAGTGGTGGTTGAAGAAACATCAATAACTAATGGATTCTCAATAGACATAAAGATAAAATGTGAGACAGGTGATGAAAGGAAGTAAAATTTCTACAATTTGCATGCAAAAGTATATAGTACAGATAAATGGTGAAAAGTTGTATAGATATACTAAAGCAACTACTAAGAAGCACATATATTATGCTTTTTAAAAATTCATATATGTACTTAGACCTTAAAATATTTTCAAGAAATACATGGGAAGACAAAATGAAGTCATCATATATTAAGAAATATATCACATGTAAATTGCTTAACCACGTGTATTAAAAGATATGTATTAGAAGAACAAATTGAAAAGTGGAAAACTATGTACTGACTCTAAGAAACTCAAAGTAGAATGACATAATGTACAAGGAACATGTTAACAAAAATTTAGCATACACACGTTAGAATTACAAGTGAGGGTATAACATAAGCTAAACAAAGTAAATGAAGGACCCTATATTATTTCAAAGAGACGAGTCCAGCAAGAATTTGTAATGATGTAACTTGTCTTTACTACTAACTTTAGAGCCTCAAAATAAAATCAATATTTTTTTTTATTTTTTACTGTAATTAATATAATGGTTATATTATATTTACCATATAGAAGGTGCATTGCTTAATAATCATTGCTACCCTTCTCATGTTTTTGTCCCCATTTCCCTCCCCACCCCCCTCCCCTCATCTTGTTTTTCCCCTTCCCTATCCTAATTTAAATAAACAAATGAACGTATATGCAATATATCAGATAACAAGGTAACATACTGTAACAATATGAGATAACCAAGGGACAACAAAAGAGATGAGAAATAACATAGTACATTAAGAACTACAGTCATACCTTATATGGCTGTTGTCAAAATAAAATATTTAAAAAGCAAATATATCAGAATAGATGAGTAAGAAATTTCATTTTATTAGTACTTCAATATTTAGAAATCAATGAGATTTTAATACTGACTTTTCAATGAACCAAAGAGTTTAAATATACTTAAAAGCACTCTCACAATCGTACTTATTTTTAAAGGCTAGTGTAAGATATATCTACCCTAGATTACAAAATAAGCCTCTATGAATTTTGAAAACCAATAGCTCATAAAAATATATTCTCTGACCATCTAAAATAACACTAGAGATCAATTATGAAATAAACAAACAAAAATCATTACATGTAAATAACTTAAAAAACCTAAGTGTTGGGGCCAGGCATTTGGCCTAGTGGTACAGTGATCACCTAGAATGCACGAAGCCCTGGGTTTGATTCCTCTGCATTACATACACAGAAAAAAAAAATGGAAATGATGCTGTGGTTCAAGTAGTAAGAACTCTAACCTTGAGAAAGCCCAAGGACAATGCCTAGACCCTGAGTTCAAGCCCCAGGACAACAAACACACACACACACACACACACACACACACACACTGCAATTCCATTCTGCCATCAGAAAGAATGGCATTGCCCCATTTGTGAAGAAATTGAAAAACTTGGAAAAAAAAACAGATTAAGTGAAGTAACCCAGGCCCAAAGAAACATAAGCTCAATGGTTTACCTCGTTTATAATAATTAGTACACACCTAGGACTCTTCTATCAGAGAATTACAATAGTGCAAAACCTAGACACATAAGGTCACATAGGAAGAGCCTAAATGAAAGGCTCTCCAGGATATGGGAACAATAGCTTTATCTTGTGTGATTGTTGTTCTTAATGTACTATGTTATTTCTCTTTTCTTTTGTAACCCTTTGGTTAATCTCATATTGTTACTGTATTTGACTTTGTTACCTGGCATACTGTATATGTGTTTATTTGTTTATTTGAAATAGGAAAGGGAAGGGGGGAAATAAGATGATTGGAAAAGAGTGGGGAAGGGAAATAGGGACGAAAACATGAGAAGGGATATTAATGTGTTGGAAATAATGCACCTCCTATCTGGCAAATATAACATTAACCTATCTATACATTACAATAAAAAATAAAATAAAATAAGAAATGTACTCATTACCTGACTTATGTAACTGTAACTCCTCTGTACATCACCTTTATAATAAACTTGGTATTATATGCATTGAACTGAAGTAGGAAAACAGTAAATGTAAACTGGACCCTCTGTGCCCCTTCCTGCCTAAAGGTAGCAGCTATGAATTGTCCTTTCTCTAGAGCTGGCTCTTTCTTACTCCCTGGGGCATGTACTCACAAACACTGGATTCTGTTTCCAGTTTAAAAATTTAATAACCATGTATCTTATCCTTAATTTAAATTAATCAGTTACTAACATATTTAATTATAATGAGAAAATAATGTTGTGCCATATTTGTCTTCCAAAGTTCTTTTAGTGCTCTAACAGTGTCATTTCTTGTATTTTCTTTCCTTGTGAACAACATAATATCTTATGACAATTGTTTTGCACAACAATGTCATTACCTGTCCCACATATGAATCATGAGTAAAACTGAGACACTCACTTAAACAGTTTTAGTGCCATTGCCTATCTGAGTTTCATTTGATATATGTTGATATTTGAAGAATTGCCACAGAATACCATCTTTTATTAACTGAAGCCTAATGCACTCTAGTATCAGTGGCAAGAGCATAACAAATTGTTAAGTTATGAAATTGCAGAAAAATATAGCTCTGCCTGTTTTCTGTATAAAAATAAATGTGTTTGAGAAAAAAATTTTAAAAACTAAGTGTTAAAGAAACAGTCTCAAAGTTTAAATTATTTGCAGCACATGCAAATATTTATGACATAGATAAATAAATTTAATAGAAAATTTGCTGCAGCAAATTCTTAAATAAGCAAAGAAGAATCACTTCAAGAAAGTAAGATTTGCTCTTGTCCTAGTAATCTATGAATAGTGGATAGAAATAAATGTCATTCAAAAAAGAAATCCTAAAATAAACTCAATGTGGAACAGTAGAATAAAAATGAGAAAAAAGGGAAGTCACTATGCTATAAAGGTAGTTAATAAAATCATTAATAAAATAAATAAACCTATAGAAAGTCTGATTAAGATGAAACAAAGACGTAATTACTACTTTCAGAAAATCTGGAGGTCTTAACTGAATTCTTTTGCCACTAAAATCAAAGTAAGAACTACAAACAACTTTGTTCTTAGACGCTAATAATTTTTCCATTTAGTAAGATCAATCAATTCTTCAAAATCCACAAACTACCAATACTTAACTAAGATAGGGAAGACAAAATATTAAGTTTATGTAGTGATTAAAGAAACTGAATTGTTAATTAACATCCTCCTTTAATGGTAATTTCAAGGTCTGTTTTTCATGGGAATCCAACCAAAATTGTGTGGGAATTTTAATATCTAATTACCACAATCACTTCTAAAACACAAAAGAGGATAACTTCTATAATTCAATTATAAAGATAATGTTCTCCTGATGCTAGAAACAGACAATCACAATACAATTAAAACTACAGAAGGATTTTGCTCATGGACTTAAATTTTTTTTAAGACAGCATTAAAATACATTAGCAATTGGCAATAGAGAAGATGTTACATAACATAAAATCATAAGTTATTATAGTTCGTGCTATTTAAAAATTAATGTAATTCAACATATAAATATATTAAAAATGAAAGCAAAAATGTTTTTATGCAAGTAAAGCATAAAACTGAAGTACATATTTACATGTTTTCATTTGTAGATAATATGATGATCCATGTAGAATTTGCAATAAGCCTCTAAAACAGTCAAATCCTTTCCAGAGTTAACAAGAGAGCAAAAAGACTGAAAAATATAAAATCAATGTGCACTATGAAAAAATGTGCAACATCTCTGGCAATAAAAGAAATGCAAATCAAAACAACTCTAAGATTCCACCTCACTCCAGTGAGAATGGCCATGATCAAGAAATCTAATAACACCAGATGCTTGCAGGATGTAGCCAGAAGGGATTGCTACTGAACTGTTGGTGGGAGTGTAAACTCGTTCATCCACTATGGAAAACAGTGTGGCAGTTCCTCAAAAGACTAAACATAGAACTCCCCTATGACCCAGAAATTCCACTACTTGGCATTTACCCAGTGGTCCAGAAACAAGTGCTAGTAAAACCACTAGCACAATCATGATCATTCCAGTGTTATTCACCCTAGCAAAGATTTGGAACCAACCCAAATGCCCCTCAATAGATGAATGGATGAATAAAATGTGGTATTTACACCATGGAATTATATTTTGCCATCAGAAAGAATGTCATTGCTTCATTTGTAAGGAAATGGAAAGACTTGGAAAAAAATCATATTAAGTGAAGTAACCCAGACCAAAGAAACATAAGCTCCATGGTTTCCCTGATTTGTAACAACTAGTATACTTCTAAGATTATCCTAACAGTGGATCATAGTAGCTCAAATGCTAAGTACAGGATGAAACTAAGTGAAATGAACTCCAGGATATGGAAACAAGAGGTTTATCTTTGTGATTGTTGTTCTTAGTGTATTATGTGAAGCTATTTTTTCTCTTCTTTTCCCCTTATGGTTTATTACATTTAGATACAGTATATGACTTTTTTGCCTAGTATATATTGTATATATGTTTATTTGTCTATATGAAAAAGGAAAGGCAAGGGAAAAACAAGATGAGTGGGAGGGAAAGTGGGAGAAAAACATGGGAAGCGGTGTCAGTGTTCAGGAAGTAATAGTCCCACTACCTGATCAATGTAGCTATAACCCCTCTATACATCACCACAATAACATTTAAAAATTATCTAATGTGCACAATCAATTTTGTATGCATACACAAGCCTTGAATATGTGTATACAGAAATTAACGGCACAATACCATTGTGCTCTAAAAAAATAAAATGCCCTATTGCTCCCAAGAGAATATAGTGGTTAGCACAATTCTAAAAACACATGTGAATATTTGTGTTCTGAAAATGATGAAATAGAGATTACAAAAATCAAGTAAGGCCTAAAATAAATTAAGATACACATTACCAGATATCTTGGAAAAGTAACATAATAAAGATAGTAATTGTCCCCAACTAAATGTGTAGAGTCGATACAAATACCACTAAACTTCCAACATATACTTGTGTGTACATAAAAATGAATATCAGTTCTAAGTTTCCATAAGGAGCTACATGCACTACAATTTTCAGAACAATCATTTTAGTGAAGGATTATTATCATCCTAGGAACAATGAAAATGTCATATGTGAAAAAATAGAGGAATAGACCCATGTTTATGAAAGGAAGAGAAGAGAGACAACAAATCATACAAGTAGGTATGCAGATAACTTTGGTGAGGCTAAAGTGTGATAGAAACAGGTGGTCAGGCTTTTTACGTATTCTTAAACATAAAAAATCTAAGTAACTTGATTTGAACTTTACATAACTCAAAAAATAAACACAATCCAATCCTGTGTTTTGCTGTAAAATGAAAAATCACAATATTGTTAGAAAAAATCACACAACAAAACTAAAATTTGACCAGTATCTTTGCCTTGACCCAAAGTTTATCTGTATTTAGAAGTATAAACATTAGATATCATTAAATATACTAAATGATTAAATATTAACAAAACACCTACGCAACCAAGAGCGAGTAAGAGAGATGTGAGTAAATCTTAAAATTAAGCCATTAGAAATGTAGGTTTTAGAGATCTCCAGAAGGACATCTCAATGAGATGTAAGATGCTTGAGCTTACACTTAAAATCCCTGGGACAACCTATTTCTTTTTCGCATTATCCAGTGTCATTAAGAGAAAGAAAGTCATGTTACATTCCATAGCATTCCAAAAATATTCAGACGTAGCAAATACATTGACCTTGTTTCTCCTTGATTCTCGCAGGTGGTTGATTATAGCTTGCTATATAGATAATTGTCATATCTCTATAAGAAGTTCATACAATCTGTGATCAGCATCCAATTAATACTTTAAAAGTCATCAGACTGTAGAAAAGAAAAGCAAATCTGACTGTATTTATAGATGGTAATAGCATTTAGACAATTATGCATCAGTTGGATGAGGAATACCTAAGTTCTCTCTGTGTAATTTCTTACAATTGCATGCAAATCTGTAATTGCATTTTTTAAGTTACACTAAATATCAAATTAGGGATATGACTCACATTCAGTGTTTAGTATAATGAGTAAAGCTATGGCAGAAAAAAGTAATTAAGATCATGCTATTTCATAGGAATCTTAACTACTGAAAAATGTAGATGGGGATGATTTTTGTCTGGGTATATCATTATAGAAGAATACATGAATGAAAATCTATACTACAAATCTCAATAGAAGCATGCAATTTTTATCTATCAAATTTTTATATGTTATTTGGGAAAAATGTTTATCAAAGAAAACCTATAAAAATGTTGGGACGAATGAAATGATTAGAAAAAAACAATACTATATATCACATACAATACAACCTACAAATTATCATTTTTCAGGATTTATTTTTAGAAGGATTATTTAGCTTGGTAAATTATACACTAAATTGTAAACTTATAAGGAAATTGATCCCATAAACTCAAGAAATAATTGCAGTTAATGTGAAATGTCATTCATCCATTGAGTGGCAGGTAGTCACGAAAATGTGATACACACACAGATATCCATATGTACATTCATAAACACACACACACACACACACACACACACACACACTCACAATGAAATGTTACTCATCCGCCAGAAAAAATTACATTGTAAGGGAAAGAGTTGTAAAAATTACATCAAGTGAAGTGAACTGAGACCCAGAGAAACAAAGTTTGCATCGTTTTCCTTATTTATATAAGCTAGATTGTGCATATAAATCAATATGCAAACAAGTTCAATAGTAAGTAAGAGCATACAAATATATTAACAGGTATAATAGATCCTGTGGAGATCTAAAATAGTGTAATTATTTAGAAAGACATAAAAATACATATCAGGAAATGCACGATGGGGTATGGAGCCAAAGAGCGAGGGGTAGATGAGTGGGGCAGGGAAGTAGAGCACAGTCAAGAATCTACTTTGTGTACTACAAAATTAAGAAAACTGACCCGGGAGTCTGGCCTAGTGGTAGAGTGCTTGCCTACCATTCATGAAGAACTGGGTTCGATTCCTTGTTACCACATACAGAGCAAAAGCCAGAAGTGGTGCTGTGGCTCAAAGGGTAGAGTTCTAGCCTTGAGAAAGCCCCAGGACACTGCTCAGGCCTTGAGTTCAAGCCTCAGGTCTGGGGAAAGGCATCAAACTGGAACTGAACACACATCTCCACCAACGAAAACCCTGTAACTCATGGAGACTGAACAACACATTGTTGAATCACCAATGGGTCATCGAAGAGATCAGAACAGAAATCCAACAGTTTATGAAATTTAACAGTAAGGAGCACACAAAATACCAACTCCTTTGGGACACAGCAAAGGCAGTACTCAGAGGAAAATTTATAGCGCTGAGTGCCTACAACAACAAGTTGGAAAAATTGCAAACCAACAAGTTAATGTCTCACCTTAAGCTCCTGGAAAAGGAGCAACAAACCAACCCTAATCCCAGTAGAAGAAAGCAAATAATTAAAATCAAAGCAGAATTAAATGATTTGGAATCCAAAAAAACTATAGAAAGAATCAACAAAACAAGGAGTTGGTTCTTTGAAAGAATTAACAAAATTGACAAGCCCTTAGCAAATCTTACCAAAAAAAGAAGGGAGCATATTGAAATAAACAAAATCGCAGATGAAAATGGTAGTATCACGACAGAAATTACCAAGATCCAGAATATCATGAGGGAATACTTCTCAAACCTTTACGCCAACAAATTTGAGAATCTAGATGAAATGGATGAATTCCTAGCCAATATTAACATACCCACACGGAACCAAGAAGAACTAAGCCAACGCAAAAGGCCTATTTCAAGCTCTGAAATAGAAATGGCAATTAGAGAACTTCCACCTAAGAAAAGCCCAGGGCCAGATGGATTCACAGCTGAATTCTATAAGGTCTTCAAAGCAGAGCTCACACCAATACTCCTCAAGCTCTTCAACGAAATTGAAAATGAAGGTTCCTTACCAAACTCATTCTATGAAGCCAGTATAACCCTCATCCCCAAACCAGAGAGAGATTCATCAAAGAAAGAGAACTATAGATCTATATCTTTGATGAACATCGATGCAAAACTTCTCAACAAAATACCGGCCAACCGTCTACAACAACTCATCAAAAAAATTATACACTATGATCAAACTGGATTCATCACAGGAAGGCAAAGCTGGTTCAACATACGCAAATCAATTAATATAATTCAACACATCAACAGGAGCAAGGACAAAAATCACATGATTGTCTCAATAGACGCGGAAAAGGCATTTGACAAGATCCAACACCCCTTTATGTTAAAAGCTCTGGAGAAACTAGGAATCCATGGAACATTCCTCAATGTAATAAAGGCTGTGTATGAGAAACCTACTGCTAGTATTACACTTAATGGTGAAAATCTAAAGCCATTCCCTCTAAAATCAGGAATGAGACAAGGATGCCCACTCTCTCCACTCCTCTTTAACATAGTACTAGAATTCCTAGCCAGTGCAATAAGGCAAGAAGCAAGCATAAAGGGGATCCAAGTAGGGAAAGAGGAAATAAAACTATCCCTCTTTGCAGATGACATGATTCTGTATTTAAAGAATCCTATAGACTCTACTCCCAAGCTCCTTGAGGTGATTCAAAACTTTGGAAGAATAGCAGGCTATAAAATCAACCCTCAAAAATCAACTGCCTTCCTTTAAGCCAACAGTGAGAGGAACGAGGCAATAATCAGGAAAGAAACTCCTTTCACAATAGCCTCAAAGAAAATAAAGTACCTAGGAATTAGCTTAACTAAGAATGTAAAGGACCTTTTTGACGAAAACTTTAAAACCCTAAAAAAGGGAATTAAAGCAGAACTAAGGAAATGGAAAAACCTCCCATGCTCCTGGATTGGAAGAATCAACATTGTGAAAATGACAATCTTGCCAAGAGCTATCTACAAATTCAATGCAATACCCATCAACATACCAATGTCATTCTTTAAAGAAATAGAAGAGGCAATCCAAAATTTCATACGGAATAATAAAAGACCCCATATAGCAAAAACACTTCTTAGCAGAAAGAACAGTGCTGGAGGAATTTCAATTCCAAACTTTAGACTCTATTACAGAGCTATAATTCTCAAAACAGCTTGGTACTGGCACAGAAACAGGCCTGAAGACCAATGGAATAGAACTGAGGACCCAGATATTAAACCACAGACCTATGGCCACCTAATCTTTGACAAGGGAGCCAAAACAATAGAATGGAAGAAAGACAGCCTCTTCAACAAGTTGTGCTGGCAGAACTGGTTAAGCACCTGCAGAAAACTAAAGCTGGATCCTTCTTTGTCACCTTGCACTAGAATTAACTACAAATGGATCAAAGACCTGGAGGTAAAAGCTGACACACTGAAAACTCTACAGGAAGGAATAGGAGATACACTAGGCCTCCTTGGCACAGGTTGAAACTTTCTTAATAACCAAGAATCACAACAAATCAGAGAAAGGCTGGATAAGTGGGACTGCATTAAACTGCAGAGCTTTTGTATGGCAAAGGACATAGCTAGTAAACTAATCAGGAAGCCTACAGAGTGGGAGAAGATCTTCACCAACCAAACAACGGACAAAGGCCTCATATCTAAAATATATCAACAACTCAAAAAATTGTATCACTCCAAAACTAACCTCCAAAGTAACAACCATCCCATTAAAAAATGGGCCAAAGACTTAAAGAGAGTCTTCTCTGAAGAAGAAACAAAAATGGCCTATAGACACATGAAGAAATGCTCAACATCTCTGGTCATAAAAGAAATGCAAATCAAAACAACTCTAAGATTCCACCTCACTCCAGCTAGAATGGCCAGGATCAGGAAAACGAATGACAACAGATGCTGGAGGGGATGTGGCCAGGAGGGATCACTACTACACTGTTGGTGGGAGTGCAAACTCGTTCAACCACTATGGAAAGCAATATGCCTCAAAAGGCTAAACATAGAACTCCCCTATGACCCAGCAATTCCACTACTTGGCATTTACCCAACCACCCAGAAACAAGGACATACTAAACCCACTAGCACAACAATGTTCATTGCAGCACTATTCACCATAGCAAAGATATGGAACCAACCTAGATGTCCCTCAGTTGATGAGTGGATCAACAAGTTGTGGTATTTGTACACAATGGAATTCTATGCTGCTGTCAGAAAGAATGACATCGCCCCATTTGTTAGGAAATGGAAAGACTTAGAAAAAATCATATTAAGTGAAGTAAGCCAGACTCAAAGGAACTTAGGCTCAATGGTTTCCCTCATTTGTCATAATCAGTAGAAACCTTGGGCTCTACTAGCAGAGATTTGCAATAGAGCAAAATCTTGATACATAAGGACATATAATGTGAAGCTAATTGAAAGGACCTCCAGGATAGTAAAACAAAGCCATATAATGAATGATTCTTGTCGTTAATGTACTATGTTGTCTCTCATCTCCTTTGCTGTCCCTTGGTTATCTCATATTGGTATAGTATCTCACCTTGTTATCTGATAAATTGAATTTATTTGTATTTGGATATTTGAAATTTGATAGGGAAGGGGGGAAAACCAGGATGGGTGAGGGGTGTGGGGGGGGAGGGAAACGGGTACCAAGACATGTGAAAGGGTATCAATGTATGTGAATTAATGCACCTTCTATCTGGCAAATGTCATGTAACCCTTTTACTAATTACAATAAAAAAAAGGTAAGAACATGTTAAATATTGGTACGTTAAATTTAATATGTTAAATATTAAATGTTAAATGTACAGCATTTGCTGTACATTTTTTACTCTAAAAAATAAAAACAGGCAGGATGGGCACCAGTGGCTATTCAAGAGGCTGAGATCTCAGCATGGTGGTTCAAAACCAACCCATGACACTCACATCCAGTAAACTAATCAGAAAAAGCTGGAGGTGGTACTGTGGCTCAAGTGGTAGAGCATTAGCCTGGAACAAAAAGAGGCTTAAGGAGGGTACCCAGGTCCAGAGTTCAAGCCCCAGGACTAGCAAAAGAATAATCCATTAAATAAATAAATAAATATTAATTTAATAAATAAAACATTGTGTTATTTAAATAAATATATATAAAGTGAAATGCCAGTGAGTATTCCCTCAACAGTAAAAAATTAAATATTTTAAAAGTATTTAATAGTTAAAATATTAAATTTTTTTATTAAAAATAGCTCCTAAGTAACTTTTCACCACAAAGGCTATAAAAAGGCAAAAAAAACACAAAAAAATTTTCCCAAATCATTCAATATTAGTAAAATGCAAGTTGAAATCACTGTGAGCTAACATAATTTACCTAAACAGATTGGGAGAACCAGTAAGTATTTTCATAAAAATTTGAAGATGCTGGCAAGGATTTTGAGAACCTCTAAAAGGTTGAAAAGTAAATTGCTTGCAGACATTAAAATAAAATGCATATACCTAGGTGCCCATAATCACATTATTCAGAATGCCATGATCTGAGGATCATGATTTAAAGTTAACCCCAGCAAAAGAAGTCAGTGAGACTCTTGTTTTCCAATCAATCACAAAAAATAAAAATAAAAATTTGAAGTGGAGTTGTGGCTAGCACTGTACCACAAAAGCTCAGTGATGGAGAGCAGACCTTGAGTTCAAGCCTCAGGCCCTGTACCAGTTCATATCCTCCCCGCTCCCAATTCTAAGACAAAGAAAACCTCAGTCTAGTAACTGGCTTTTGGGCACTTGCCCTAGTGAAACTTGCAATGATGCAAAACACTAGACCAGGTCCCTAACAGCTATATTTTCAGTAGCCCCAAATAAAAAAAATGGCTCCCATATCCTACACTGAAGAAGTGATTAGACAGAGGTTCTCTACACAGCAACAAAAACTAAGAACTATTGATAGACACAATAATGTATTTTAAGGCAATTACACTCAGTAAGAAAAAGGTACCAGTTCCAGAAACGTTATGTATTTTGTTGTTCTGTTTATATAACAGCCTTAGAATAAGGGGAGTATAGGTGAAGGAGAAGAGATGACATGTCTCTAGGATTACAGAAGGTAGCATCTATGGCTTTAAGAGAACAAGGCCCATCCTTTGGTGATGGAAGCTCTCTGTATCCTGATTGAAGAGACAGTTAAAATAATCTATGTATCTGGCATAAAACTTAATGTCTAAAATGAAGCTTACACACACACACACACACACACACACACACACACACACACACACACATCAAGGTGCTGGGGGAAAAGGTACAATCTATGAGGGGAGGGAGAGCTATTCAAAATGAATTTCCTCTTTAGAAAATTATACAAAATGTTGCCTCGGTAGTAACTGGATGGAAGTTATGTGAAATCTTTTATTTGTTGCAACTATAGGAGCAAGTACAAATCATCAAATTAAAAATAATTTTGAAGATCTCTATTAATAAAATGCTCTGTTAATACTTTTTTCCTTTGATATGACCGTGAATTAGCATACTCTGGAACTGAAAGCATGTTTGCAGATCAGTGTGCTTCAGTCTCCATAGGTGAATAAATACCTTAGTCCAATGCTTAATAACAGTGAAATTACCAACATAGTTATTAAAATATAAATTAAAAGCTTATATCACTCTTCCAATTTTTCTTATAATTAATGACTCCATTACAACTCCAAATCACTCCACAAAAATATAAGTATTCTAAGTTCAGTAAACATTAATAACATGGAAACCCAGAGAGGCATAAAATTTTACTGATCTTTCAATTATAAAATGAGCATATTTATAAGATTTTGAGTTTTATTTCCTCTATTGCTTGTTCAAAGGAATCAAGAGCCAATTATAAGACTTAGGAAATAGATCCAGCAAGGAAAAAAAAATCTATTAAATGCTTAAAATCAGTAACCTGCACAAATTCTAGTATTTTTGTCTTAATGATCTATATTTGACTATTTTCCCAGAGAGAATACTTCTTCTTATTGTTATCTTAAGAATACATCATACAGAGTTGGAAGATGGCACCGAGACAATAGGGACCCAGTCTAGCTCTCTCCCACAAAAAGAGAGAATCAGGGAATCCCATGAGCCAACTACCTTAAGAAATCCACAATAATAAATTTAAGAGATAAGTATACAAACTGGAAAAGAAATCCAGATAAAGCTTATAGCCAACATTCTCAAAGAATCTGAAATGCAAGGGCCCCTCCCCCACCCCTTCCTGCTGCCTCCAAGCCACAAAGCAGAGGGCACCGGCCCAGGAAGCCCAGAACTCTAGCAATGCCAGCAAGCGTTGTATTCCAGAAGCAGGAACCAGCACAGACCGAGCATGTACAGCACAGATGGCAGCGACCAGAGGGGAAGCGAACAACCACTAACAGCGTGGAGCAGCTCACATCTAACTCGGTCAGTAAGTAGCCCAGCTCGTTCCCCCAAACGTATCGGGAAAGCAGAGCTGGTGGCAAGCTAGAGAACTTAACCCAGACCCCTCCACCCCACCCAAGAAGACTGGCAAGTGCAGGGGGGGCAAGGAATTCAGAATCCTGTCCCTTCTGCCAACAGCCCCCTCCCCCACGACATTGACTGGAGACTGACAGGTGGGAGCTAAGACCCAGCACCCCACCAAAGGGGGCGGAGGTGTCCCTACTCCCACATGCCCAACAGCCTCCTCTCCCAGGCCACTGAAACTGGAGACCGAGGGGCACTGAGACACTGCCTTCCAACAGTGGGTGGGGTGTATGAGAGTCTTGGAGCCAGCATCTGACTGACCCAAACCTAAAGGAGGCACCCTCCTGCTGAGAGTCTCCAGAAAGACAGCACCAAGGGGCCCCCCCAAGGAGTCAAAGAAACACAGCAGGGAACTGAAGGGCAGAACAGCAGGGGTTGAGCTGGAAGCCTGAGAGCCAGAAAGGCTCTATAATTCACTAAAAACAAAAGGGGAGAAGAGAGAGAGAAAGAAACTTAGAAGTAAAAAAAAAATAATGACAATAGACACTGACCACTTCTCCATAATTTCCCTAAATGTGAACAAGCTGAACAATCCAATCAAAAGACACAGAGCAGCAGACTGGATTAAGAAACACAGCCCATCCATATGTTGCCTCCAAGAGACCCACTTCACTGTCAAAGACAGGAACAAATTCCAAGTGAAAGGATGGAAACAAATTTTCCACTCCAATGCACCTTGCATAAAAGCAGGAGTAGGGGCTGGGAGTTTTGCCTAGTGGCAGAGTGCTCGCCTAGCATGCACGAAGCCCCGGTTTCAATTTCTCTGTACCACATACAGAGAAAAAGCCAGAAGTGGTGCTAGACTCAAGTGGTAGAGTGCTAGCCTTGAGAAAGTCCCAGGACAGTGCTCAAGCCCTGAGTTCAAGGCCTAGGACTGGCAAAAAAAAAGCAAGAGTAGCAATCTTAATCTCCAGCAAAATTAACTTCTCAGTAAAATCAGTACATAAAGATATAGATGGCCACTACATATTAGTAAAGGTTACAATCCATACCCACATTATTACAGTTATAGACATTTACTCCCCCAACATGGGAGCACCCAAATATGTCAAACAAATTCTCTTAGAATTACAGAACAATTACAGAACAAGATAGACTCAAACACAATCATAGTGGGAGACCTCAATGCGCCACTCTCAATAAATGACAGGTAAACGCAACAAAACTTAAGCAAAGACACCATCGACTTAAATGACACCATAGCCTAGCTGGGCTTAACAGATATACAGTCTTCCACCCAATGGCGAAACTTTTTACATTTTTCTCAGAAGCACATGGAACACACTCCAAAATAGATCATATAATAGTTCATACTGAAAACTTAAGCAGATACAGGAGGACTGACATAATCCCATGCATTCCATCTGACCACAATGGAGTCAACTAATTCTGAACAATGCAGTACAAGTCAAAAAGCATTCAAACACCTGGAAGCTGAACAACACACTTCTGAATAACTCTTGGGTTACAGATCAAAACAGAAAAAAATTCAAAACTTCCTTGAATGTAATGACAATCAAGAGACATCACAAAGGAACTTATGGGACACAGCAAAGGCAGTTCTAAGGGGCAAATTTATCACACTAGGAGTATATATTAAAAAGACAGAAGAAGAGCATATAAATACCATAAAAAAAAACTGAAACACCTAGAAGAGAAAGAAAAAGTTAATATTAAAACAACTATAAGGACAGAAATAACAAAAATAAAATCAGGAATATCAGAGATTGAAATAAGATCTACTATATACAAAATTAATAAATCAAAAAGTTGGTTCTTTGAAAGAGTGAAGAAAACAGACAGACCTCTGGCAAGATTAATCAAAAAAAGGAGAGGGGAGACTCAAATAAACAAGATTAGAGACCCCATGGGAAAAATCACAACTGATATCCAAGAAATTCACTCCATAATGAATAAATACTGCCAGGGGTAGTATTCAAAGAAATAAGAAAATCTAATAGAAATGCATGATTTCTTAAATAAATATAGGCTATCTACACTGAACAATGAAGATGTAAACAAATTAAACAAACAAATCTCTTACAATGAAATTTTGGAAGCTATCAGGGAAATGCCAACCAAAAAGAGCCCAGGTTCAGATGGTTTCATTGATAATTCTACACAACATTTAAACATGAAATAACACCTATGCTCTTGAAACTCTTCTGAGAAATAGAAGCAAACTCATTTTATGAAGTTAATATTACTCTCATCCCTAAACTGGGGAAAGACCCAACAAAAAAGAAAACTACAGACCTACCTCTCTAATGAACACAGACGCAAAACTCCTCAATAAAATATTAGCCAACAGAATCCAGAAACAAATTTAAAAATTATACAGTATGATCAAGTAGGCTTCATCCCACATATGCAAGGCTGATTTAACATTCGCAAATCAATCAATGTAATACATCACATCAATAAAGCTAAGGAAAATAATCATATGATAATTTCTCTGGATGCAGAGAAGGCCAAAATACAACATCCACTTAGGTTTAAAGCACTAGAAAAAATAGGAGTAAGAGGTACATTCCTTAAAATAATTAAATCCATATATGAAAAAACAACAGCCAATGTTATGCTAAATGGTGAAAGACTGGAACATTCACCTTAAAATCAGGAACTAGACAGGAATGCTCTCTCTACTTCTCTTCAATATAGTGCTGGAACCCTTAGCCAGAGCAATAAGGCAAGAAAAGGACATCAAAGGAATCCACATAGGGAAAGAAGAAATTAAACTATCCCTATTCGCAGATGACATGATCCTCTACTTGAGTGACCCAACAAACTCCATTCCCAAACTTCTAGAATTAATAAACTACTTTAGCAAAGTGGCAGGGTACAAAATTAACCTTCAGAAATCAGTAGCCTTCTTGTACACCCACAATACACAAACAGAAGGCCAAATCAAGAAAATGATCCCATTCGCAATAGCCCCCAAGAGAATAAAATACTTAGGAATATACTTAAGCAAAGATGTAAAGGAACTATTCAATGAAAACTATAAAAGCCTAATGAAAGAAATTAAAGAGGACACTAGGAAATGGAAAGACATCCCATGCTCATGGCTAGGGAGAACCAACATAGTGAAAATGGCTATACTGCCAAAATTGATATACAAATTCAATGCAATCCCCATCAAAATCCCAAAGACATTCTTTACAGAAATAGAAGATATAATCCAAAGATTCATATGGAACAAGAAAAGACCTAGAATAGCCAAAACAATTCTAGGCAAAAAGAGCAATGCTGGTGGTATTACAATACCAGACTTCAAACTCTACTATAGAGCTATAATAACAAAAACTGCTTGTTATTGGCACAAAAACAGACCAGAAGATCAGTGGAACAGAATAGAAGACCCAGAAATAGAACCACATACCTATAGGCAACTTGTATTTGACAAAGGAGCCAAAGATATACAGTGGAACAAACACAGCCTATTCAATTATTGGTGCTGGAAAAACTGGGCAGCCACATGCAGAAAACTAAAAATTGACCCTAGCCTTTTGCCATGCACAAGCGTTAACTCAAAGTGGATCAAAGACCTCAACGTCAGACCGAAAACCGTGAAACTGCTACATGATAAAGTAGGAGAGACACTGGAACTCAGGCACAGGCAAAAGATTCCTGAACAGAATCCCAGGGTCACAATAGATTGGAGAGAGACTCAATAAATGGGACTACCTAAAAATAAAAATTTCTGCACAGATAAAAGCATAGTCACAAAAGTAGAGAGACAGCCAACCAACTGGGAAAAGATATTTACCAATAATACATCTGACAAATGCTTAATATCCAGTATCTACAGGGAACTCAAGAAACTAATCCCCCCCAAACTCAATAAATCATTGACTAAATGGGCAAGGGAACTAAAGAGAGACTTATCAGGAGAGGAGATTAAAATGGCAGAAAAGCATATGAGAAAATATTCATCATCGATGGTCATAAAGGAAATGCAAATAAAAATAACCCTAAGATACTACCTTACTCCAACAAGAATGGCCAAGATTTTGAACTCAGACAATGAAAATTGCTGGTGGGTTTGTGGAGAAAAAGGAACTCAGCTATACTGCTGGTGGGATTGTAAACTAGTTCAGCCACTCTGGAAAGCAGTGTGGACCTTCCCTATGATCCATCCATACCACTTCTGGATATCTATCCTGAACATCATGACTCAAGATATTATAAGGACACCTGCTCATTTATGTTCACTCTTCACAATAGCCAGGTGATGGAAACAATCCAGATTCCCTACTGCAGGTGAATGGATACAGAATATGTGGTATATCTATACAATGGAATTCTACATAGCCAACAGACAAGATAAAATAATGGCATTTGCAGGGATGTGGATGAATCAAGAGCGTATCATGTTGAGTGAGACAAGTCAAGTCCAAAGAAACAAAATGTGTATGGTATCCTTAATATGTGGCTATTACATCCAAACAGTACAAAAGTGAGGACTCAATATTTGCATACCTAATGTTGTGGATATGTTATTGGAAATATAAACATAGCTACATAGACATAAAAACCTATGACTCTATAGACAGAATGTTTTATTTCATAAATTAATATGTATCTATGATATATATACCCTTAGCCTAATTTTGATTATGTTCTAAAAACTAAGTGCCAGTGATTGTATATAGAGATTCCCTTCTTGAATACTTGTTTGTTAAGCATTTCATTTGAAATATCAATGTTAATAAATTCTTTAATTAAAAAAAGAATACACAGTACTCAAATAGATCCAGCAATACTTTTTTTGTGAATGGCAACCTCTATGTTCAAATAAAGATAATGAAAATATATTTAAAAAATAAATGAAATACAGAGACCCAGGAAAATTGAGACAGGACCAGATAAAATTATACATAGAAAGTTTCTTTGGCTAGAGTAATATTTAAAATGAATTAACCATATAGTATTAGGAAAATTAAGTTTCCCAAGTCTCATGTTCCCCACTTCTAAAATAAAGGCAGGAATAACAATCCCCCAAGTGTTTCATGACCTTTAAAGGATATTTTCACTGGAAAATAAAACAAGACTAAAAAAATGTAGTTTTCTTAACTTTGATGTTACCCCCCCAATGAAATTTGCTAATTAGCACTAAAAATCTCTATTTTTTTGTTCAGAACAACACTGTTCCCATGAAAATCAACGAAGATATTTTTGTGTATTACATATTCATGTGATCGTATGGATTTTATGGTTTGGCTTGGAATTAACTGTTACAGAATGAGACACTAGAGTAATAGCCTTTTTACATTTTTTGGTCTGCTATGGGGCTTGAACTCAGGGCCTGGACAATGTCCTTGGAGCTCATTTGCTCAAGGCTAGTGCTCTACTACTTAAGTCACAGCCCCATTCCTGGTTTTTGAGTGGTTATTTGGACATAAGAATCTCATTGGGATTTTCTTCCTTAGCTGGCTTCTAACCATGATTCTCCAATCTCAGCCTTCTAGGTAGATAGAATTACAGAAGTGAGCGCTGGGTACCTGGATTATTAATGGTTTTCTTGAACTACATAGAAGCATGTTAGAAAAATTTAATGTCATTTATTAATTATGTAGTACCTAATTAAATCTTCCAACTTTCAATGACTCAGAAATCTCAAATTAAAATAGCCAAGTAAGAAAAATGGGACTATGAACTTTTGGATTAAAATATAGTATAGGTCACAGGTATTACATATATATGTCTGGCATATACAGTGATTTTACTGTTGCTTTAGCTTCTTTTTCAATATCCAGATATTAACAATTAACAAATACTTAGTGTCATCTAGAAAACCTACTACATGCATCAGCAGATAATTAAACAGATGATAGCATTGAATTGTGTTCTTCAGTTTATATCAAAGTTGCTTAATTGGTTTCTAAATTCACCAAGACATGATATATATATATCTCTCTCTATATATATATATTCAATGCCAGTTAAAACTGGTTTTCTTAGATCTCAGTATTTTACAAAATTTAAAGTTCGAGCGTACAGCAAAGCTGCATGTTATTTTCCAAAGTGAATTTAATTCCACATTAGTGACATCAACTTCTCATTCAAATTAACAGAGGGGAAAAAAAGCAGGCGCTAATTCCTCCTCATTTAGAAACAGTATACTGAAAATTCAAAGCAGAATTTGGCCAGGAATGACCACTAATTGAAAAATTCAATAAAGCATTAAATGTAATTAATTTCAAAGTTGAAGAGAGTGAAACTCTTGATTTGAGAGTGCTGTGTGTGCCAGAGGCAGATATAACTCAATGTTAGTACCTTTGGTCTCCCTCAGTCACAAGCATCAGGTTTGCCAAGAACATTCCTCTAAAAATACAGGGTTATTTTAATTATTGTAAAATGCTTCACTCTTTGGCATATATGAGTCTACTTTTACTTACTTTAAAGTCTTATGGAACAAATGGAAAATAAATTCTATAGGTACATGGGGCCAGGTTAATATATTTACTTGTTGATAAACAATACAAAATATGTAAATTAATAGTCTGAGATTTAATTCATGCCATCTTTATACATGATAATATTACTTTTACACTTTTTTGAAGATTTCCTTCCATGTGCTTGTGTAGCATGTAGCCCATTAAAAAGAGTTTCATATATTTGTATATGTTATGTAAGTATATAAATACATGTCTAGGAGAGAGTTTAAAACTTAGCAGAGATTTGCAATAGAGCAAAACCTTGATACAAAAGGCCATATAGTATGATGCTAAATGAAAGGATCTCTAGGATATAGAAACATAAGCCATATAATGAATGGTTGTTGTTCTGAAGGTACTATGTTATCTCTCATCTCTTTTGCTGTCCCTTGGTTATCGCATATTGTTACAGTATCTCACTTTGTTACCTGATATATCTGTATATATTTGTATTTGGTTATTTGAAATTGGATAGGGAAGGGGGGAAAACAAGATGAGAGGTGGGGGTGGGGGGGAGGGAAATGGGGACCAAGACTTGTGAAAGGGTATCAATGTATGGGAATTAATGCACTATCTATCTGGCAAATATCATGTAACCCTTCTATTAATTACAATAAAAATATATGAAAAAAACTTGTCAAGATCTTTCCATAATTATCATGTTGCTAAATCATTAGTGAGAATGTCAGTGTATTGGAATAATTCAACTGGAGGTCAGGCTATGGTGCCCCAGCCTCATCTCTCCCACAGAACTCATTAGTTTCATACAGGGCTATCCTCAAGTTTTGAGCTGCAGACTACATCATTGACCTCTGCCAATCATCTGACAGTGCTGGCCACAAAGCATGAGTATGTAGTCTGGGAAGAGGTTGGCTCATATCAACTGCTACACTGAAAACAATTTGGTGTATTGATCTAGTGGTGTTAAATGGCTTGTCGTCATTATCGTCGTCTCATCTTTTCTCCTTCTTCTTCTCCTCCTCCTCCTCCTTCTTCTTCTTCTTCTCCTCCTCCTCCTCCTTCTTTTCCTTCTCCTTCTCCTTTTTCCTCCTCCTCTTTCTTTTCCTCTTCCTCCTCCTCCTCTGCCTCCTCCTCCTCCTCCTTTTCCTTCTCCTTCTCCTTCTTCTTCCTCTTCCTCCCACTACTATCATCATTATTATCAAAATGTAGAATTCAGGTCCCCATGTTTTTTTCATACTGAGAAAATAATAGAAAACTGGTTATACATTTATATAAATAGCTTTTGCTGTTTTGATAAGACTGAAAGCTAGAGTTTGGGGTGAAGACTTTGGCTTGTAATAACCAATCTTTGGAAACATTTATCCAGATGACAAAACAATATAGAATGACAGGTAATATAGGCTGCTGGGACCTGTTTGGAGGTTGAAAACTTAAAAGAAACTGGCAATATAAGCTGCTGATATAGACTGCATACCTCCATCTAAATATGAGATCCATATTCAGTGAAAACAATGACAATAATAAAAAATACATCCAGCAAAGTAACTGAGCACACACAGTGGTTGACACTTATCCAGTTTTTTTCTTCCGTGAAAACGTGTCGATTCTGTAACACACTGAGGAGTCCTTGTTTCCAATTTTACCCGTGACAAGTGTCTGAGCTCTGAGAGGTCCAGCCAGGCTTTCTGTGGAGAGTATGTGTAAGCAGCAAATGTTACAAGGGCAGTTGTCAGTAGTGTGGATGATTAAACAATGTTGGAAGAAAATAGTGCTCTGTTGAGTGCCACTGCCACCTGACTTTGACAAATGTCTTCTGACCACAGTCCCAGGGCAGGTTCAAAGATACACTCCTGCACTTTGACCTCTCAGTTGGCACTTCCTCCAGTCTGCTTATTTCATTATCCTCTAGGACCCAGCTTCTGAAAGCTAGATCGATATCTGAATTTTTTTGTTAACAGTTTGGTTTATTTTTGGTTCTTTTGTTTTTGTTTTGGTTTTGGTTTTGGGTTTTTTTTTGCCAATTCTGGGCTAGGTAAACATTCTACTACTAGGCCAAACTCCCAGCTGTGTTAACAGTTTTTGACGTCCCTTAGCTTATTTGGCTCATTAGCTGGATTGGTGCTCTGTCACATGAGCCACACTTCAAACTCAGCTTTTTGCTCAGTCATTTTGGAGATGAAGTCTTGAAGACCTTTCTTTCCAAGTTATCTTTGAATCCAGATCTTGTAAAGCTCAGTCTCCTATGTAGCTAAAATCAAAGGCATTAATCATCAGCATCCAGTTTTTCCTGATTTTAATGTTCATATGTCTGAGATTTGTTATGAAGAGTAAAGCCACATCTGCTTAGCTGTGAATATGATTGGCATACAAAAAGAAAAACCCTCAATCTATTTGGAGGAAGATATCAAGTGTAAAAGTGATCAGTTTTCTAGCTTTGACCTGCTATTGTGTGTCTCTGCTACAAACAGGATGTAGTTTTCATATGCACAGCTCAACTGTTCTCAGTACAAGAGTTGCAAGCCCTTATCCAACTTGGTTCAAAAGATAGGTCTGGTTTAAAATAACAGTATGCATAGGTTTCCATTAACTTTAGAAATCTATCTTACTCTTTTTCTAAAAAAATTAAAATCAGGAGGATTTGTTTGTTACATACTTTTGAGAAATAAATTACCTGGTTAAACCTGATAATCAGGACAAATTATTTAAATTTATTGCCAACATGAAGTTTCAAAATTATCACTTTAGATAAATTTTAAGTCTTGGAAAAACTTTAGATTTATAAAAAATGTTGCAAAGATGGTACTATTTCTGAATTTTTCATATTTTGTACATATTGTCAAGTAGATAAGGCATCATGATGCAACAAAAATATTAAAGACAAAGTAAAAAAATTAAAAATTCCTACAGACATGTAAATGTAAAACATATTAAAGATTGCCCAGTGTCACGGTTTTTAGTCCTGGGTCCCTCTGACCTGCAGGAAGGATAGAGAGAACACGACCGGACTTGGATAAGCTGAGAAAGGAGAGGGCCAACTGACTGGCCGTACCCAGCCCTCCCTTCAATGGAGGACAATCAGACACGTCAGGGAGACCAGTCAAGGCAGGAGCTCCTTTATTGAAGAAGTACATTCAGTTAATATAGGGTGCAGGAGTCTCTCGGAATAAAAGTTAGCAGGGTAGGGGAAGTCCACATGTTTACTCTCTATATAAGTAAAGAAGGGGAATCATGTGCTGTCCACAAGGGCAGAAGGGTTCAGGGCCTATCCCATAGGTGGCCTTAATTTACATCACAATCCAGTGCAACACCTTCCGACCAGGCAACAGGTGGCATCTTATCCAGGTGCGGTCCCAAGACCAGGAAGCAAGCACTGGACCACGAGTTAGGCCTCCTTTTCTACACATAGGTTTCTATTTCCCTGATGTGATATGCTCCAAAACCCAGGAGAAGTATTTTTTGTATAGTAAAATATTTTTAAAAGCTCCTATGTTTTCACGATCTTAAAAACTTTGGGAAGGCAAGTGGAGCTGTAGCTAAAGTGGTAGAGCACTAGCCTTGTGTATAAACAAGCTCAGGAACAGCATGCAGGCCCTGAGTTCAAGTCTCAGGACTGGCAAAATGAGAAAAGAAAAAATAAAGATGAAAAAAGAAAAGAAAAACTGTGGAAATATTTTTGAAGAATCATGTAGATATATTATGTAAGTGGTTAATTATTTTAAAATTCTAAACAAAAAGAAGTCCTGAACATGTAAAACTCAAATCCTAAAGTACAGCATTACTATTTAAAATCAGATAAACATGCCACAGGGTGAAAAAAAACACCTATTTCTCAAAACAATAGTAAAGAGAAATAATAAAATCTTACAGAAAGCACAGAATTTCTTAAGAGATTTAAGGAAAGCAAACTAATATGGCAGCAGTCAGGCCTTGATCTTGTCAAAGGACCTCAGCACCTGCTCTGAGCAAAGGATGGGCTGGGGAGAGTCTATAAGACCTATGTGAGCATGTGCATTAAAGACAGAGAGTGAAGTTCTAAAATGCACCTCACATTTCAGCACAGGAAGCTTGCAGATCCAAGTTGAGTATGCTTCTGTCAATCTTTTGCCATGTTGTGAGAAGCACTTAGGAATAATACTTTCCACAGACGTGAAGGGATTTGACTGAGCCTTCAGAAGTGCATCCCAATTTGTAATATGCAATAATTAGAAACTTAAAGCTATGCTGAAAGTTTTCAAGCTTTTGCTTTCTATTCCATGTTTTACAAGTTTTTATAAAGAAAGTCTTTCCTACACATGTATACATATTTATGCCCATATAACAGCTCTTCCATCTGGTTTCACTTCTTCTAAGTCCCACTGTGATTTTGTCACCTGAAAATAAAAACACAATATTTAAATACAATGTAAAACAGCAATAAAGTGTTATATAGTACAATTAGTTTGTAGTTTGTGCTCCTTGTTGGAAGACATGGGCATTAAAGAAGGAAATTCTTCATGGTCTCCTACAAGCAAGAAAATCTATGATTGTCTAATTGTATCTTGAAGGGATACATGAACATCTGAACATCTGACAACTCTTTTCAAGTAGAGTTATAGATTTAACAGATTTCCAATTAAAAGCCTAATGAGATACTTTATGAAACCTGACAAACTGATTCTGAAATTCATTAAAAAATATAAATGAGAAAGACTGCTTAATATATTCTGAAATAAAAAAGAAATGTAATGAGGGACTAAAGATCTTACCACATATCAGATACTATCATAGATTAAAAGTAATTAAACATATTGGAAGGAAATAAAATTCATAGAAAAAATATTGAAATAACAAAGCATCCACAAAGGATAACATATATCAAATAGGCTTAAATAAATCTTGAATTCTACAAAAGATTTAAAGAAACAATTCAGTATGGCACGTGATGTAGCTACATATCAATCCATGTCAAAAATGTAATGTGAAAGATAAAACTTGGTTATTCAAGTTTCTGTCCTGGCCTTATATTTTAAATTCTTTCTTTGTTTGTTTGTTTATTTACATGATTACATGTGAATAGCCTCCAAATGGAATTGCAAATAAACATATAAAATAGAGACTGGACAAGGCTCTTCCTACTATTAATTAAGAGATAATACATGTGGTATGCAGAACAATACTCCATAGAGGTGCTCAGTCACATCTGGTCTGCAGGAAAATTGCCAGCAGCCCTACTTGATCTGCTAAAGACCATCTTTGCCTGCATTCCATCGGGGCAAGGGAATGACATTTTCAATTTATTCAAAATGTTAATTACCCAAGACCATCAAAAGTGAAGTTAAATTCTTGTGCTAAAAGTATCAAAATTCCTATTAGCAGAGTGTCCAAAGGAAACAACATTAACATAGTAGTTTTAAAATATATTCATTTACTAACATAAGATATATATATTATATTTATAGGTATATTATGTATACTTATATACATACATTTTATATACTTCCACTAAAAATTTGATCATTTACTTAAAGTCTAGCTACCAATGGATATTATTCCATGTTTTGAATTTTGAGTAATTTTAAAGTTAGGTGAAGAAAATTTATTTTTTCAATCTTTGCATAACTCATTCACAATGTCTGCCTTATTTCTTTCTCCATAAGTTATACATAATTTCTACAAATTTTATTTGTAGCATGGATTCTAAAATCATATATGCTATCTATAGAAGATATTGAGGTTCTGAGACATTGATAAAGTGTTTAGGGTACTTGGACCAATGAATAAAAAATAATGGAGGGCCGGGAGTTTGGCCTAGTGGTAGAGGGTTTGCCCACCATGCACGAAGACCCAGGTTCAAATCCTTGGTACCCCACATACATAGCAAAAAGCCAGAAGTGGTGCTGAGGCTCAAGTGGTAGAGCTCTAGCCTTGAGAAAGTCCAAGGACAGTGCTCAAACTCTGAGCTCAAGCCCAGGACTGGCAAAAAAAAAAAAAAAATATATATATATATATATATATATAATGGAAAAGTTGCCTAGTATATTCAAAGCTCTGAGAAAGAGAAATAAGAATGATTCCATATGTGTGAATGTATGTATGTATGTATGTATGTGCACATGTGTGCGTGTCTAACTCATTTGCATGCTTAAAAGTCATATGTATTTTCCTTTATAAAGGTGATAATGGTTTCCCATTTTTTAGACTCTTTATAAAATTATAAACACATTCTCCTTTTCAGCCAAGGTTATGAACATTGCTAGATATTTGTTCGTTTCCTTGATCTTCAGGTCTTGAAGTTGTTTCATTTGAGAATATTTAGTTCTATTGAATCTCCTTAACTGGACAAGAAGCATTTCAGAGAATGTAGCATCCTTTATGAAACCATTCTTCCATCAATGAAAGACATTTGCATTATTTGCTAAAACAGCAATGTAATTTAAATGGGTAGGGCAGCCATGCTGGGCAAGAAAAAAAACACATCAGCAGGAATCGCACCCTCCTGCCATGTCGCGTATATCACAGCCTTTCATCCTCTCTTGAGGCAGCTCAGTGCCATGCTTGCAGTCTGTGTGTGCAATACACCCTGATTCTTGAACTTGGTCTTCCTACAGAACCACTCGGTCATCTTGTGGTTGTCGAATGAGCTTTACCTTGAGGAAGAGGCATTCCTTGGCAGTACCCAGCTGTTCTTTCCTCTTCTCTCTTATAGAATCATTTGGTCTGGTCACTTCCTTTGCAGGATGCAATTTTGTCACTATGTACTCCCTGTCTCCAGCTCATTTGTTTACTGAGGGCCAAATGCTGCACAGATGTGAAGGAAATTACACACATACATGTATATGTACATATTTACATACGTACATATACATCTATACATATATGCATGTAGATATACATATATGTATGTGTGTAATAAAGTGATTAAAGAGATAACAAGTAAGTGCCATTTTGGCCCAGAAACACATTTCCTATTTGTAATGGATTTTAATAATGTCTGAACAGGAGAGATGAAGGGTCATAGATTATAGGGAAATTAATCTGTGAATGAGGAGCAGTGTTTCCCTGGTGATCATTACTGGCCTCTTGCTGTCTCCCTTCAGAGGACTCCGGGCACCCTAAACTCGGAATTTCTGCCCTCTGGGGTCTGTTCTCTTCTTCTTAGCAGAAGACTGTGAACACAAGCAGTATGTACCCACCAACCTGGAGAATGAAAGTCATACCATAGGATCTTCTGTGACACTCAGACTCAGACCAGTCTTTGCTTCTGAGTGATTAGGGAACAGCCGCCTCTTGCTAATCTAACCTGAAACCTCAAAGAAGGGGAAATGGCTTCCTGTTTGGATTATATCTATCAAGTGAGAAGCAAGGTTCTTAGTTTTTGCAGCAAACCCTGTGTCTTCTCTATTTGCTACAGCCTGACAGTTCCTCTGAATCTGGAATCATTGCCATCTTACCACTGCCCTTGTTTAATTGGCAAAATGATTTCACTTGTAATCACTAAAATTTGTTCTGAGTTCTGAAACACAGTGAAGGCAGATGGCAAAGAACAGCTTTTTGTTCTTGTGTTTTCAGACCAGAATAATAAGTATTTGTGAATGAATTAATGAATAGTATAAAGCATTTAATACTTCCTTTATTGCCTAAAATCGTATTTCATAAGTTTAAACAACTCCTAAGGCATTAACCCAAACTACCTAAATTTTGATAGAAAACAAGAATAATATTTCTTTGTGGACTTAAAATTATGGGATTACATTTGCTTTTTAATTTGTTAGAGTTCCTGAAGGGGGAAATAAATACACAAGGCAAGCTCTTACTTTGTATATGCCCTAAGGGGGGGGGGGCAGAAGCCTGAAGAATAAAAGCCTTTGGGCCTATTATCTAGGAGGTCTGTTCTTTTTTCTTACAACACCAAATGTTTTGTCTAAATGCTCCTAATCAAAGCCATAACATGACTTATTTCTTCATTATTTATCTCTACCACCCCCTCATCCCTTCTTTCCTACCAGATATCAATTTCCCAAACTTGTAAGGAGCCTCTGACCTGGTCCAGACTGAGCTTGTGAGATGCAGAGGACCATGCTGCACACAGTAGAAATCTCTAGAATACTAATCAGACAGCTTCTCTGGGGCAGGGCTTGGCTGTGTGGAGGGTACTTTTGCTAATGCTACGGGAGAGAGGCAGTGCATGCACTGAGCTGTAGGTGGGGACCACAGGATATAAAGACACCAATTTGAAAGCTTTCCATGCTCAGACAGCATGGAGACAGCTTCAATCCTGTTATCTCTATATTAAAAATCCATCCTTATTCTATTACTTCAGCCAAAGTTGGACAATTTGCCAATAAATTTGGACATAGGCTTGTGAGGAAGACAAAAGCAAGATTGATCACATAAATGGAATAGCGGGCTCCATTCCACCACCCTGCCCTAAGTTTGTCAGTTACATTTCATGATGAGCTACCTCTTCCAGAGAAGACTGCTGGTTCTCATACTTGACTTGTATGAGGAAAACATATGTGTGTGTGTGTGTGTGTGTGTGTGTGCGCGCGTGTGTGTGTGTGTGTGTGTGTGTGTAAATGTGTGTGGTAGCTTAATTTTGCCTAATCTGGAATCTTTTTCTGACCAAACAATACAACTACAACTTGCTCTACCTCTGGATAAAAAAGAAGTTAAACATTTTAAAATATGTGTTCAAACCTTGTTATATTAGTGATAACAGCATATGTCATATTAGTCTTTATTCTTCAGTTGTGTAAAGGAATATGCATAATAAACATTATATGGTTAAATTATTCACATCTGATCACAATAATGATAACACTGACAGTCAGTTCATTCAATACCACAAAGCAAAGAATTAAAAGGTGATAAAGAATTTAAAGCAGGCAGACTAAGTTTATTGAGAGTGAAAGAAAGGCAGAGAAACACTCTCTCAGGAGAGGATATTCAAAGATGAGAATCCATATCCCTTTGTCCTTTGTCCAGAGCAGCCAGACTTCAGTCCACCTAACCTTTATTATACCATATAATTCTGCTGAACTGTTTCTCTTTGAAAACAGTGGTATTTAGAGAGAGTTGGCTTGTATAAACTTGTATCTTGACAGAACACATTTATACCATACATTAATTTTAATCATAGATATAATAGATATAATGAAAAGTATTATATGGATTGAAATAAAATAGAATGGATGTTTGAAGGTGACAGGTAAGCTTTTCAGAATGATAAAATGTATCATCTTTTTTTGAACCTCATGCTTGTCAGGCAGATATTCTAACAACTGAGCCAAATATCCATCCTTTCCACACTTCAGTTATTTTTCATTTTGTAGTCTTGCATTTTGCCATGCCAACTTCTTGCCTCCTGTGTATTTGGGTGCATATATATGCTCTGTCACGCCCAGCTTACTGGTTGCAATATCTCATTAATTTGTTCCTGATCTAGCTGCACACTACACCGGATCTCCACTTCCAAATTAGCTGAGATTGCCAGCATGGTCCAACACACCCAATCAAAACAGCTTTCTTCAAAATCTCTTTCAAGTAGGGAATATTGACCAATCCTCTTTCTAACAATAGTATTGTCGATTATATGAAGTCTATAACAAGGTATGATAATACATAGTATTAAATAATATGGAGACTCATATTGTTAGCTAATAAAAATAAAGGCGAGAGTGGTTGATTTCTCAGATTTGTTTCTTTTCTTTTCTCCAGAGAGAATTTATGATGTGTGAAAGGATCAATTGCTCTTGCAACAATAATTCTGAAAGACAGGAAACAGCTGACACAGTAAATAAGAAGTGTCTCTCAGGGGCTTAGCCCATCTCCACAGAGCTAGAGTTGTGCCTGGTCCTTGACAAAAATCAAGGAGAGGCCCAAGCCCGTGGTGCCCAGCTCCTGTAGCTGGGCCTGTGCCATCCTTGTTCCTTCACAGGATCCTAGGGGCCCAATCAGAGCAGTTTATATGAGATGAGGCAGTTCAGAGAGGAAAGGTACTCTGCACTGTCACTAAGCTTCCCATCTCTGTGACTGAACCCTTGCAAACTTCTTCCAAAATGCCTTTGAACTCTTCCCAGTAAAGTCTGCATTTGGCAAACATATTCCCAAGCTCTATAAAGCCGTGAGAAGTGACTATAAATGTTCATGAGTTTTTCCAAGTTGTTTTAAGGAAGGAAGACTTAAAAATGGCTGTGTGGGCCAGGAGTTTGGCCTAGTGGTAGAGTTCTTGCCTAGCATGCACGAAGACCTGGGTTCGATTCCTCAGTACCACTTACTAGCAAAAAGCCAGAAGTGGTGCTGTGGCTCAAGTGGTAGAGCCCTAGCCTTGAGAAAAATCCAGGGACTGTGCTCAGGCTGTGAGCCCAAGCCCAGGACTGGCAAAAAAAAAATTGCTGTGACTGAAATTGAGCCTCCACCTGGGCTGGACACACAGGGAGGTAAGTTAGTAGTGACCACAGGTCTCTTGGTAAACACCTCTCTTGGGGGCATTTGGGTGATACCTTCATACTACAGGAAACTTCTGGTGATATGTGGTGATTTTTTTCAGCATAATAGCTAATATATATGCATACATTTCTATCCGCTGTGCCTTCATCAAGTGTTCTAATAAATTTTGAAAACTAAATTTGAAAAAATTAAATTAAGGGGCTGGGAGTTTGGCCTAATGGTAGAGTGTTTGCTTAGCATGATTCCTCAGTACCGTATACAGAGAAAAGCCAGAAGTGGTGCTGTGGCTTAAGTGGTAGAGGAATGCCCAAGGACAGTGCCCAGGACTGGCAAAAAAAAATTAACACTGTTTCTATACTGTAAAAATTTTCAGAAGATTCAAGAGAGTAGAAACTACAAGAAATAAGCAGATAACAAGAGGCAGCTTCAAAAATTTATCTTTCATGGTGCATGTGCATGTGTGTGTATATGTGTGTGTTAAGGTGTACTTGGTGTGTCTTTGTATGCATGTGTATATTTGTGACCTCATTAATATCTCCAAGAAATATTACATTATTCTGTGTAAAGAAAGAAGGAGGCTAAGATCCATTTATAGGATGAAAGATTTACAAAAATTTTTTCCAACTTATTATTTATTTTTCCCTGATCTGGGCTGCCTTTTTGTTTGCAAACACACTGGTGATAAAAGTGATAAAAACATTGATGAGCTGAGAGAGTTTCCTGCTAGCTAGACCTCCAGAGGACCCTGAACAAAATGATGGCTTTCAAGTGAGGACTGGGTGCAACTAAAGAGCTCTGAAAAGCAACAGCTTTTCAGAGAATCACATAGCAGCCCAAGGACAAATATCTCTGAATTGAGAGTGATATTTACATTTGTTGAAACACATCTGTTGTCTGTCTTGATAATGGTCCCTCCAAATGTCAAACATGAGCTGTTACAGTAATATATCCAGGGCTGAATGGGGTGGTGATGAAGTAAGCTGGGTAGACAGTTGAGCCCATGGTGTATACTTTTTAGGACAGGGATTTTAGCAGCAAAATTGGCAACCAGATTGCTGATATGGGAGCTCCAAATGGATAGAGGAAATGTGGTATATTTACACAATGGAATTCCATATTTGTGTCAGAAAGAATATTGTGTAATTTGTAAGGAAATGGAAAGATGGAAAACATCATATTAAGCAAATTAAGGCAGACCCAAAGAAATAGAGGTTGCACGGTTTCCCTCATTTGCTGTAACTTGAGTATACTTATAAATCTGAAGGTAAACACGCTGCATAGTAAAAGACAAAAAATATATACTATTAGGCATGATAAATTGTACAGGACTCTAGACATTCATACAGACTAAAGGAGAATAGTCTTAGGAGAGAAAAGTTCAATAGCTATGGGCATATGATCATATAAAATATTTATCGAAATGAACTCCATGAAATGGAAACAAGAAATTTTATACTATTTTGCTACTTGGTTTTTTTCCTCCTTTGCTGCTGTTTTTGATTTCTGTATTTTTTTTGTCTTGTATGTAAGTTTATCTCTTTGGGTGAAAGTAAGAAGAAGGAAGCACAAAAATGGTGGGACAAAGTGTAAATAAATGCAGCAGTGATACTCACTAGAAACTGTGTTGAAAATGAACTATAAGACTTGAGGAGAGGAGAAGGAGGCAAAAAACGGGGAGAAAAGTAAGCAAGAGTTGACACTTCAAAAAGAAATGCACTCATTAAAGCACTCATCACACCTATAATCTTAGCTAAACATGACACTGAGATCTGAGGATCTCTGTTCAAAGTCAGGCCAGATACAAAACACCTTGAGACTCTTATCTCCAGTTAATCACTAGAACACGGGAAATCGGGCTGTGTTTCTAGGTGTAGGGAGGTAGCCTTGAACTGAAGAGCTCAGGGACAGCACAGAGATAAAGCCCCAGGACTCACAAGAAAAAAAAAGAAAAAAGAAAGAAAAGAAATGCACTCATTACCTTACTTAACTATAAGCCCTCTGTAAATCTCCTTCACAATAAAAAAGAAAGAAACAAAGAAATATCCTAAGATTCCTTTCCAGTCTTCATATTTCATCCAAGAAAGTTCTCAAATAGAAAGTCATTCTTCTCTATGCTGTTTGAAAACAAATTTCAGGAAATATATTAATGTGAGATACGGCAATTTTGCATTTCTTCAACTACAATATGTGAACAATATTACTAGGAAGATTCTTTAGCATTCTCTTTTTCTCAGACTTGTATTGTGCTGTGTGGCTATTACACACTTGTTGGTGTGAAGACATTCCACAAAAACTGGCTGTTAACAGTAACATAACTGTTGCTAATTGAAGACTATATATTCAGAATTTTTAAATGCATATGTAATTTAGAGTAAATATCTGTCCCCAAACTGTATTATAGTCCATAATAGCTATACTTCATATGTAAAACATATTAATTTTATTAATAAATCATTTATAAATTAATGTTAAATATTTATAAAATAATAGTTTTGTGGTTTCTGTTTTTTCAAATAGAGAGGTTACAATTATATTCATCAGATACAAGGAGCATTACTTCACACACATTGGTACCCCTTCTCATATTTTTGTCCCCACCTCCTCCCCTCATCTTGTTTCCCCCTTCCCTTTCTATTTCAAATAAACAAATAAATTTATACACAATAAACCAGATTACAAGGTAAGATAGTTTAACAATATGAGAATAACCCAGGGACAACAAAAGAGATGAGAAACAACATAGTAAATTATGAACAATTTCTAATTTTTAAGATGTCTCTTAACTTTGCTGTTTGTTTCTTTTGCTGGGCAGAAGGATTTTAGTGTGACATAGTCTGTGTACTTTTGTTTCTTGTGCTTTAGGTTTTGTTCAAGTTTTCCCCTTTTCACCCAGTGTCACCCTACATTTTCTTTTAGAAGCTGATCATTTTAAGACTGATGTTTAAGTCTTCAATTTATCTTAACTTGATCTTTGTAACTGGTGACAGATAAGTATCTAATTTTGTTCTTACACATGTGGCTTTCCAATTTTCTCAGCATCATTTACTAAGGTCTCTCCTTTCTCAAATACATGTTCTTAGCACTGTTTTTTTTTTTTTCAAAATTCAGGTGGTTATAAATGCACAGGTTTACATCTAGACTTGTCATTCTATTTCATTGGTCTAAGTGACTTTTTGTGCCAGTAACAAATTATTTTTATTACTGTACAATTGCATTCTATTTTGAAGAGAATGTATCATGTTTCCTACTCTTTTGCTGAGGATTGTTTGGATATTTGGTATTTTGTCATTTTATAATACTTTTAGATTATCTCGTTTAATTTTGTGAATAATGTCATTGGTACATTGATAGAGATCTCACTGGATCTGAAAATTGCTTTGTGTAGTATGGACAAATGACAATATTGATTCTTCCAGCCCCTGAACATAGATTATTTCTAATGTGTGTGGGTATATGATGTATATATCCTCTTTTGTGGTTTTCATCAATGTTTTATAATTTTCATTGTAAAAACATTTTACCTCTTCAATTAAACTTATTTATAGATGTGTTCTTATTTTGTAGCTATTATAAATGATATTGATTTCTTGATTTCTATTTCAGTTAATAGGCTATTAGTGTTGCTACTGATTTTTTAAATTATTGGATTAATTATTATTCATACATTTGACAGATTTGCAGGATAAAAATCACTCTTCCAAAACTCCACTATTTGGAAGGCTTAAAAGGCTTTTGTATGCTTTTGATCCTCCAGGAAACTATCAAGACTCCTTTGGGACACTTCATGGCTAAGAATTACCGCAGCACAACAGATACATCCATTGACACCTGTTCCTTAAATCAGATCTATTTTTAATGTCTGTATATTTATTCATTTGTCTTGTTTACTTGCAGTGCTACAGATAGAATTCAAAAGTTGCTAGGCAGATGCTAGCATCTTAGTCTAAGCTAAAACACTAGAAGAGATCATCACCCTCACTTGAAATGTCTACATGTTTGTTTGTTTCCCATAAAGGCATTCCATGTGCACCTACTCTTCCATTATGTAGTGATTAATGAGGAATTTTAATACATTGAAACTATTGGTAGCTACACAGACAAAAAAAAGTACGTTATGTGTGTGTTTGTATGTGTATGTCTAGAAGCCTGGGAGAAGAATGTGATGGCGGAGTCTTGTTGAACAGAGATGGATGATCAAGGGCATGTAAACTAGAGGAAGGCTTCAACTGTGTAGGTGAGTTCAAGAGTTCCTAACTAGGATTATATATTTTTTATTATAAATTGTAAAGATGATGTACAGAAGAGTTACAATTACATAAGTAGGTAATGAGAACATTTCTTTCTTTATTATCTTAAAATAATAATTTATAATAGACATTCCTGCTTATAAGAAGGTCTAGGTCAGTGAACTGGTAATCATATTTTGTTAATTTCAGTGCAGCAAGATGTCCACAGAGCATGCTGTCTTAGTTTATGTTCAGCTGCTCTAAGAAAATAGTGGAGGCTGGAAATTTTTGAACAAACAGCTTCTACCTAGCTAGCTTTTTTTGGAGGTTGTCATGAGAAAATGTCAAATGATTTTCTGGGGAAGAGAACAAGAGTGGATGCTTTGCGTTGTATTCATCTGTACTTCATAAACTCACTCTCAAAAGAAAGGCACTAATCCTTCTTAATTATCAATCATTAATCATGTCTCTGTCTCCAGATTCACCACAGAGAAATTTCAACATGAGCTTTAAAGGAACACAGGCTTTATGTTCTGAGAAAAATAAAATAGACTCCATCACTTGCTAGGCAAAAGTGTCATGGATGTCTTCTTCTTTCTGCAGCACAACAGAAATGCTTTATTTATATGGAGTGATAATATTCAAATGACAGAAAAGACACTGCCAAAGTGTGGCTCATGCTGGAGAATGCTTATAAATATGAACTGGCTCTATTTCAAAAAATGTGAATATACACATTACCTCAAGGAGTGGTGCTAAGAGTAGATTTATTTACTATATAGATATTAATTGATATTCACTATTTATTAACTATCAAAGCAAGTATGGTTATTTAAGGGCTAATCCAGTAAAGAAGTTTAAGTGTTGCCAGTTAATGAGGACACTTGGAGCACAGAGAATAACATATAGAAACCAGTATCAAAGACGTGCCATTATTTTTCTGATTTTTCAACTCTAGAGAAAGAAGGACTGAAACATTGTTGCCTGGTAATCAAAGTCTGCATGCTATGCCCATCATGACTCTAATAAGAACTCCTGCTGCTCTTCACTTACAAAACTCCATGAGCAATTCACTCCCCAGTTGGGTTTGCATATGAGTTGTTTTGATAGAAGATGGCAAGTTATGAAAGCATGTGACATTAGGACTGTCAGTGGTAGGAGATGGGGTCTGAGGAACACAAACACCTTTTCTGCTTCCTGTGAGAACTGCACTGTCCACTTGCAATGAAATATGCCACCTGTTGCATGTTAGTCTCTTTCTGAAGGCATGCATGTTTTCCCTTTCTACTACCTATAGTCTTGGACTCTGTTCATCTTGTACCACAGCCTTCAAAAGTCTTGTTCCTTCCTTTTGCTAATATAGTCTTACTTTTAAAGTGTGTCACCTATGAATTCTTTCATAGGTACTAGGGGTTGACCTCAGGACCTTAGGCTTGCTTGGCTTCTTGCCTGGCTGATGCTCTACCACTTAAGCCATAAAACAAGTTTAATTTTTCACTGGGAACTTTGGAATGGGATTCTTGGGGATTTTTCTGTCTGGATGGGCTTCCTAGAAATTCTCTACATATCTGCTTCCTCCGTGGCTATGATTATATATGTGAGCTCCCACCCCAACCACCAAAAATGGATTTTCAATGTCTTTCACACTCATTAGCATCCTTTTACTTTATGCTAATAGCAACATAATAAGTTTATATCACTACTTTTAAACAAATAATATTCTAATGACAGGGCCATTCCGGAAGTTCCATCTCAAATCCACACATTGAAAAATAAGACAAGAAGGAGCTATATAAACCACCACATAAACAGGTTCCAATAAGGGAAATTCATGCAGAAAATTTCAAAATGAATGTTATAGAAGTAAAATTATTGACACCATGTAAAAACAGCAAAAGTAATGACAACAAATCTATTAAGAAAACAGGGGCCGGGAGTTTGGTCTAGTGGTAGAGTGCTTGCCTAGCATGCACGAGGACTGGGGTTCGATTTCTTGGTATCACAAGCATAGAAAAAAAGCCAGAAGTGCTGCTGTGGCTCAAATAGTAGAGCTCTAGCCTTGAGAAAGTCCAAGGACAGGGCTCAGGCTCTGAGCTCAAGCCCAGGAGTTTGGCCTAGTGCCGAGTGGTAGAGTGCTTGCCTAGCATGCATGAAGACCCAGGTTTGAACCCTTAGGTACCACATACATAGAAAAAAGCTGGACGTGATACTGCAGCTCCAGTGTTAGAGCTCTGGCCCTGAGAATAGGCCAACAATAGTGCTCAGGTCCTGAGTTCAAGCCCCCACCTGGCAAAAAAAAAAAAGTGGCCAGAAAACTACCTAAAACAAAACCAACATTTTTTTTTCATCGTTTGTGGCCTTCTGAAACACAAACAAGAAGTATAGCTAGATACTGAAAGCCTACGGCAATATTCTATGATTGAAACCAAGGTTCAGCTAATTGTTTTCTCAAATGGGCAATACAATAATCAACTTTAGTACAGTGAAATCAAAGTGCAATGGGGTAACTTATAAACATGACTTATAAACAGGAAAAGGAGCTGAGATTCTAGGATTAAGGAACTAGAAAGTAGGAGCTTTTTAATTTTGTAAGTCTATATTCCTACTCTTTAAAATTTATATATATATATGAAACTATTTAGCATTTTGAAATATGTAGAGAAATTAAATTAAATTTAGAATTTAAAATATATATATGAAGCTTTATAATTCAGAAATATACATATATATGAAAAAGATCAAGCCAGTGTAATCTCACCATCAAGAATATTTTATCAATGTGAAATAAAAGTTGACCTGGAGTTTTAAATATGTCATAACTATAATAAAAATATTGCAGAAAAACAGAAGAAATGAAGCAAACTAGAAGTTAAAACTTCTTTCACAAAGTAAGAAACACAAAACTTACAACCAATTGCTAATGTTTAATATAAGATAAAGTGGGTAAAAATTAAATAAATCCAATCAAACATATGAAAAAATATCGAATGAGATTAAGCACATAAACAAATATGAAAAAAGTGAAATGTTGAAGGAGATTAAGACCATAACCAAATATGAAAGGACATTAATACCAAAGAGATTTATATGTAGCACTAATTACTAAAGCATTTTGAAGGATGCCATCTTATAGGCAATGAGTTTTGATAAATTATCATGACTTAGACCCCAAATTATGAAAATATTTTATACATAGCAGGTGTTTAACTCTAAAATTTCCATAGCGAGAATATCTGTCAAGTAACATCTATCAAGTAGAAATAATAGAAATAAAGGTGCTGAACTATTGCCTTCATGAATACAGGGCAGAAACATAATCCTGGTATGTAATTCCCTAATTCCCACTGTGCAATAAGATTTGCTCAGTGAAGCTGGCCACGTGGTCAGAGTGACTGATTGGTTCAGATGTCAGCACAGAAGCAAGCATTTGACATTTCCTTCTCTCCCAAGAGAAATTGAGGGCAGCATAAGTCCAGGTCCCTTTTGCTGTTGGAAAATGCATGCCACAAGCAGCTGGGGAGAGATCTTTCCACTTCAGTATCCACTAAAGACAAGATTGACTCTATAAATCCCAACCAAGAAATTACCTAGAAATTACTTCCTCAAGTATGATTGGCTGAATGAGTGAGGCTCTCGTAAGGCAAGCAGTCAATGCTATTTATATATGATGTTTAGGGTATCATTTTTAAAAGAAAACAAAATTAATCAAAGAAAAATGCAAGTTTGATATACATTGAATGACTATTACCTATCTATATAATATACATATCGTCTATTGATCAATCTATCATCTATCTATCTATCTATCTATCTATCTATCTATCTATCTATCTAGCATCTGTCACCCTGACTTACTCACTCACTTTCTTACTATTTTCTGAATTCCTTGAACTAACTCTGTGTCTCGTGACTTAGAGAACTGGCAAAGAGTAAAATATGACAGTAAAATTGCCTCCATTCATTATTTCATCAGTTTTAGAGAGGTTGTATTAAAGCAAGATACAAACCCAGTTACAATTGTGTTCTTTGAATTTTTTGGAGTCTTCTTGAAAATTCTCAGTGGTGATTTCTCATCTCCAGTAAGATTTTTAATGGAGACATGTTTTGATTTTCCTTGTAATTACCCTCGAATCTGTACCAGAAATGTCCAGGAACTGGAAATTCCCTTTGTTGTTCTTTTTAGAACATACTAGGGAGGAGTTCCCAAGTTGTGTGGTGAAACCTTTTCCCCTGAGGCATTGCTCACTACTCACCCCAAGGGGCTTTTCAGAGATCATTGAACATCCACCTCTGTGTACTTCATTGTCACCCTGTAAACTATGAAAGAGCTGAGAGAACGCTATGTGTCAACAGAAAAATGGTTACTTTGAAATGGTTGAAAACACAGTGCTATTTTCTTTTTGAATGTTTCTGCACATAGAAGGTGTGAAACTGTTGACAAGTGAGGGTGGAAAATAGGATACTATATTTCTAATACTAAATTAAATTCATATCGAAAATTTTCTTTCCCTAAACTGGTCATCAATGTATATAATAAGGAAGAAGTACAGCAAATTGAGCCTCTCCCACTTCATCAAACTGTTGAATTCTCAGACTTCTGCACATGTTATCCAGAATTCTCTCTCTCAAGCATGAAGTCTGTGAAAACTTTCTACCATGCTGAGCCACACTGCTATGGTCATAAGTGACACTTTGACAGATTCTTTTGTATTTTAGAGACAATGTGTCTTCTCTTGCCCCAAGTCTCACTCACCTGAAGAGGAGTTGAAATATTGTGAGAGAGGGAGAGGTTTGGAATCTTTTCCATGGAAACATAAGGCAGTTCTTCAGCCAGATTATCCAAGATAATCTGTGTGTGTGTGTGTGTGTGTGTGTGTGTGTGTGTGTGTGCTCTTTCTTAGCTTTTATTTTCGTTCTACCAATTGAACCATGTTTCTATTTCCAGCATTTTACTGATTAGAGATAAGAGTCTCAAGGACTTTCTTGCTAGTTGGCTTCAAATCTTAGTTCTCAAATCTCAGTGTCCTTTATAGCTAGAATAATTATAGGTGTGAGCTACTGGCACCAAGCATTCAACAGACTCTTGCCACTCCCTTGTTTTTTCCCCTCTTCTCAGCCTGAGGCTGAACTTCATACTTTCTCCCCTCTATTGGTTAGTTAGCACTTTCTCAAGTATTCAGTCATTCTATTCTACTCTCCAAGTCTAGAAACCGCCCTTAAAATAAAAACTGGGCAGAGATGTGAGCATTCTGTTCCTCAGACCTGAGAAGATAGAGCAAGAGAAGAAATAAGATGATCTATCCAGAAGGTCACAGTTGCAAAATAGATTGATAGGAGTCTGGGAAAAAATGGACACTAAAATGAGATCTGGGGAAAAGCTTAGAACATCCATGGGCATGTCAGCTTTCTCTCACAGATCAGTGGTAAATTCCTGGGGCACAGATAAGAGATATTTGCACTTGCATGTCTGAAATAATCTGCTTGGTAGTTCTACAGGCTTTCTTATACCAATTCCTTTGCTTCTTTGCTTTAATTGCATTAAAAGAATTCCTTTACAAAGCAACTCTGGCACCATTAAGGTTGTTCCTGAAACCCATTTGCCCATTTCCTGCCAGATTAATGGCCCTGAAACAGTTAAACTACTTCAAATTTCCCTGACAGTTCCCTTGACCCCAAGAAAGTGTTCTGTTAAATAGCTGATTAAACTTAAATGCTGTCACCTTGATTTTAATGCCTTCCATACAACGGTTTTCATGTCAAAATATAGCTTGCCTCAAGACAAATTGATTTGAATGATGTTAAGGGTTGCTAGAAGGAAAAGGAAAAAAAAAGTTGTTCCCCTGGGAGTATTTTCCCAAAGATGTATGAAGGAAGAGAAACGACTTCCCTTGTGGTAGAAAGATGGAGAAATGTGTGATTGGTTGGGCTGAAGGAGACTGCACAGGCTATGAGCTACCTTGGCATTGATGTAAGGAAGCTAAATGATTCAGCTAAGAGCAGAGGCTCTCCATTGGAAGTTGCTAGAGGACATACTCAGTATTGAAGTTGGTAAATGAACACTGACATATCCTAATGGTAAAATCATATGGTGTGTGCCAGCAGACATTGCATGGGCAACTCTTATTTGTGGACAGAATGCTATAGTGGCAAAAAATCAAGGTTTGCCTATCTTTCTCTTTCATTTTTAATTTTCTCTCTTCCTTCCTTTCTTACCTCCATCCTTTTATTCTCTTTCTTTCTCTCTTCTTTTCTTTCCTTCCTTCCTTCCTTCCTTCCTTCCTTCCTTCCTCCCTTCCTCCTTTCCTCCCTCCTTCCATTCCTTCATCTTTATAGGGACTTGAATTTAGGATCCTGAACTCTTTCTAGGCTTTTTGTTCCATGCTACCATTCTGGCACTTGAACCACCCCTACCTTCAGGCATTTGAGCTGCTTAAATGGAATAAAGTCCCTGGAATTTTCCTACCCGAGTTGGCTTTGAAACTTGATCCTGAAGTCTCAGCCTCCTGAACAGCTAGGATTATAGGCTTTAGCTACCATCCCCAAATGATCAAAGGTGTTTAACCAGAATACTCAAAGTCTTTATCCCACTTCAGCCTTTTATTAACCTGACTTTTCTGTTTAGGTTGCTATTGTATAGATATGATTTATCTCCCAAAGGCTTATGTACTGGATGCTTAGTTTATACTGTGTTGGTGTTGAAGTGATAGAATCTATACAAGATAAGTGGTCTACTAGATTGTAATTAGGTCCTGGGATCCACAATCTCATGAATAAATCTGTGTGACTTCAAGAAAGTAGGCTCTGTCTCCTGATACTAGATTAGTTTCCAGAAGACCTGAGCTGATAGGATTAAATCTGATATCTGTTCTTCATGTATCTTGTGCATTGCATTGCTCCTCTCATTTGTGTCTTCTTCCCTTTACCCTGAGCCCCTAACTAGAGCTGAGAAGATTCTGGCACTAGACTCTTGAATCTCTAGAAATATTGTGTGGAGAGAGAGAGAGGGGGGAGGGGGGAATCTTGTCTTTATGAATTATCCGGCCTTGGCCATTTTATAATAAAAACACAAAACAAACTAAGAGGAGAACTCGGACCTTGTTTACCAGTTTCCATATCTTCATAAGTAGATAATGATAGTGGTGGTTTCCTAAGATTATTGTGATGATTAAAGTGTTACATAAGCAAAGCACTTAAAGGGATGCTCAGCCACTTACTTAGGGTGTACTGGCTGTGATGATGGTGACATTTTCATCTCTGTAGTGGACTGCAGAGGCCCTGGGGACACCATCTCCATGCATGCTGTATTCATCCTCTTGCACTGCAGAAGGTAGGCAAAGAAAACACATCCAAGAAATGATTTCTCATCTCATTTACAATACCATGGTGAAAGTCAAAGCAACATCCATCATACAGGGGAAGATGGCACTTGTCCAAAGTTTGCTATGATTTCCTAGGAGATCCAGATGAAAAACACCTTAGGATTCATGAGAAAGGAAAAGAAGGAATGGAATAAAGGGAGTAGATGATCTTACAACTCGATGAGAATAGGCACTTCAATTTTATTTGGCTTTTCTGCGCTACTTCCCCTGAAGAAGATACTTAAGAAACTAAATTTAAGTGCAAGTTAAATCAGACACTGGAGAGCCAGCAACTGAAGTATTTTCAAATCACTTGACTTCGCTAAAGATACTCAGACATTTTATGGCTACGGATTGCCAGACCAGGGCTTTCAAATTGAGCTCTAACTGGAGGCGAATAAAGATGAGGAAGGTATTTTTTTCCCTGTTTAGTTGATGAAGGAGGATACACATTGCAAGGTCAATAGGACCCACCTCTAAATTTTCCTGGTGTCAATGCCTTAGAGAGAACTTGAATATTAGGTACTAAAAGAAATGGCACGAACAAATGGTTTCTTCAAGCAAGGAATCTTACTGGGGAGTAATACTGTAAGGTTAAATAATAGTTATGTGCTGAAAATGGAATGAGCAAAGGCTTATTATATGGTCTGTTGACAAAAATTTGCAAAACAGCACAGCGTAAAGACAGGATTCTTTGTCCACTCGCTTGTGAGTGTGTGTGAGTGCCCCAAGGTTTGTCCTGTCTAAATACATTGGAGAGTGTGTTTCTAAAGCAGCTGAGCATGTGACAAAGGCAGGGGAGCACTAGATAGCATATACAGAACTCAGCCATGAAAGCCTCAGGAAGACCACAGACAAGCTCAGCTTCCTCCTTATCTCTACTGAGGCACCATCACACAGAGAAAGTGAAAAGGGTGGCCTAATCTTGGAGAAGCCTTTGAAATGCCATGTTGTTGTTTTTTCCTGTCCAGAGTGTCAAGTGGCCCACTGAGCAAATGAACTCCTTAGCAAAGAAAAAAAAAAACAGCTATTTTTTTTTTGAAAAACCAGCAGGTTCCTAAACCAGCCTAACCTTCTTTCTTCTATATTTCAACTTAAACCAAGCCAAGGTTCTGACATGCTGCAAGATTTCAGCCAATTAGTTTCAAAGGATAAGCTGAATCACAAAACTTTAACCAAAAGCATCAGATGTTTTTCTAGAGAGCACTTGATCTTTTACACATTAAGTTGCAGACCATATAGTATTAATGTACAAAGGTTTCACTTTGCATGAAAACAATCTACCCTCAAAGCTTTCCTGTTGTTTATCATGGTGGGAAGTTGAATCCATTCTTTGTACAAGTGCCTTTTAATGATAGAAGATAGCCACTTGGTAGTAGATGGCTGTATTCAGACAAGCTTTCTGACCACAGTTCTTGTGTTCTCTCCCTCTCTCTCCTCTCTCTCTCTCTCTCTCTCTCTCTCTCTCTCTCTCTCTCTCTCTCTCTCTCTCTCTCTCTCTCTCTCTCTCTCTCTCTGTCCTCACACATCTTTCTCTTCCTCTTTTCTTGTTCATCCTTCTCAATTTCCTCTTTTCACAAGCAGGATCTGATCTCCCTAGATTTCTACCATCAGAGTTGATCAGCCCCTCTTTTTGAAAACACCTTTTCCACAATTCTTTCAAGATACCACATCCTTCTTCTTCTTTTTTTTTTTTTTGGCAGTCCTGGGGACTGAACTCAGGGCCTGCACACTGTCCCTGGATTTTCTCAAGGCTAGGGCTCTACCACTTGAGTGACAGCACCACTTCTGGCTTTTTTATATGTATGTGGTACTGAGGAATCAAACCTAGGTCTTCATGCATGCTAGGCAAGCACTCTACCACTGGGCCAAACTCCCAGCCCTCAAGATAGCACATTCTTTAAGTACTTTTTTCCTATTTTACTTCCTGTGCTTGCTGAGTTAAGTCTTTGCATTTATCACTCTCTAAAATGTGGAATTCCCTAGAGGCTACCTCCATCTGTCTATCTACCAGTGATGCAGGTGCATTCCAACACAGATCCAGCTTAAGAACAACTGTCTCCCTCTACTCCCTTGCCCCCAAGACATTTTCATCTCCATGAAGAGTAACTTCAACTCAACATGAATCACACTAACAGCCTGTTCTTCCCTTCATCTCTATTTTACCCACAGATTTCTTCTTGTTCCATTGTTCCTTTCTCATTCAACATCAATGCCATCAAGAGCAAACTCAGTTTCTAAATGTTTGCCAGAGACAGTGGTCTTGCTATCTGAACACTCCGGCCAGTCAAGAGAGGCAGAATCTGCAGTCTGCCAATCATTCTCCTCCCCTGAATTCTTGTGGTCATCCTCTGAGCTAACCTCTCTCAATTCCACTTAGTATACCTGCAATCTAGTCTCAAAGCAGCAATAAAAGTGAGTTTCATGAAACATGTTTTTAGTCAATTTACAGACCACAGTTCCTCAATGTCTTTCCTTCAAACTCAGGATTGTAGGCAAAGCTCAGAATCCAACTCTTCAATCTCTCTCAATTCAATCCTTACAAAGTTTGCCTCCTAGCTCTGTCCAGAATATTAATTATCCTCTAATATCAAGATATTCATTCAACTCACACTTGTATTTCCTCTGGCAAAAATGCCTTCACCTCTTCATTCAGCCCACTACACAAACATTGATTTATAAAATCTGGCCTCTTCACCTTTCTCATTCCCATTACCAGGTTGATAATTGGCTGATTTACTCAGTAGTTTTTCTTTTAAGTCTGTATTGTTCCTTGTGCTTGTTGCCACATTGTACATTATAGAAGTCTTAATTTGTTTTGTGTGAGTAATGTATCACGTTTGAGTAGAATTGACTCTATGTATTTTAGAAATTTCTTGATTGTAAATCGTAATAATTCATCAGTGTTTCAAGTTACCCATGGAGAGATCCACTTAGATATCTAGATACATCTACCACAAAATGTGTGTTCCTGTCTTCTAGTCAATAGTCTACAGAGTAAATAGCCTAAAGGTGCCTTGTAGACCAGCAGCAAAGATCAGCTGAGTGTAGTTTATTCTTCTATATCACTTTGGACCAAGAATTCCTAAGCCCAGAGGCTCTGTTTGGGACATGTTCCTCATTTGCAATTGACAGTACTCAGGAGAAAAGTGAAGGTGACTTTGTATTATTGTTGTTTCCACCTTGGTTTGTATTACATGTGTTTTATTTTAAAAGCTTGGCCATTAAGTTTGGTTAAATTATTTGGCTGCCATTTTAGAGGCAGTATACTAGAAACAAATAGGGGAAATTCCTGAAGCATCAAGTGACCACCAGAGAAATTATAACATTTGCTACTGGAATTCATATACTAGAGACCTGGGCCAGTATGAACTGAGTCTGTATTCATGCCTATTTTGTTGGCTCACAGTCAGGTGATGCTATGTCCAGCTACCAGGACCAGCACTGGCCAAGGACTGGGCATCACCCAAGCAGAAAATCGGTAGTACGCAGCCAGAATGATAGGAATGGAGGGTTCAAGCAGCATCTGTTTCATGTTTGCAATTAGCTCTAAGTAGCACGTAAATACTTTAATGACTGTTGATTAGTAGCCTGAGTCTGGGGGTTAATATAGATAAAAACACTGGTAGAAAAACATGCCAATCATTCTGTCCTGGCACAGCCTACAGTAAAAAGGAGAAACAAGTTCAGCTCTCAGTCCTCCACTCATCAAACCCCACTAGACTGAGGGAGTAAAAACACAGAACAAGAACTAGAACAAGATGTGGATAAGGTTTAGATGACTTTTCCAAGAAAAAAAAAACATATTGGAAGTCCAAAGAGAAGACATTTCTGCCCTGATCTCTTCTGCATTAGCTGGCACAAGCTATTGTCTGTCATCTGTCTGAGAGATCCATCCATCCTGGAGAGTTCGTTCACATAGGAAACGAACATCAGCATTGAATTGTTGGTATAGATTGGATGAGAGAGATTCATGACTTCAGTTAAGAGTTAATGAGTTCAAAGTCATACTTACTAGAAATTCTCAGACAATGTACAATATATTTAGGAAGGGACTTGACTAGGGATCATTTTGATTTTAATAATTCAAGATTAAAAGATAGAAAGAAACATTGTTGAGATGTTGCATCTTGTCCGGGCTTTGATTCAGACACAATTAGTATCCCTCAGATTATTTTAAACATCAACTGGTCTCAGATAATTGGTAACAGGCACTTAAACTACTTTTGATGCAAAACACTATACTTACTGTTGCTCATGAATTAACAAGAGAAAAAGTAAAATCTGGGTACGCCTATCCCTTGATCTGGGACCTTTTCTTCTGCAATCACTTTGTGGTCATTTGGGGTTCACAGAATAACAGGACTTATCCTGGATAACATATTTACAAGAAAGCGTGGAGTAAAAGCCCCTGAAAGGAACAGAGCAGCCAAAACTCAAGACACCTACTCATGAGCAATAGTTATTTGTCAATCCCCTCAAGTGATGACAAATGATAGCAATAAGGCCTTGGAATAACTTCTTCAGAACTTGAGAGACAAAGACTGAGATGATGGTCAACTAGCTTACAGCTGGGCCTGGAACCATATAAACAAATATTATTCATACCTTTTCTCCCCTCCTCACCCCAATGTCCAGTATTTTGTTTATTTAAACCTATTGCTCACATCTGTACCCAGAAGATTGCCAAAGATGAGCTGAAGTACTTTCTTCTTGTCATATGCATGTTACATTATAAATCTTTCTCTGCTGTTCATCACGGTTTATTATTTAGCATATAGGGGTGGATGGCCAGGCCTCATGTGTAGACCCCCTGTTTGGGCAGGGAATTTTGACCTGGAGTCTGAATCTTTATTTTCAAACATGACCCTATTTTGTTTAAATAAAGAATGCCACAGATGTAATCAGTCTTTTAAAAATGGATATAAATTTTGGAAACTGAGTCCTCTAACTATAACAATTAATTAATAAATATATCCTTTTTCAATAGTCTTTTGGAAAGGTAAGCGGGTACCCTACAAATTCTACATGAATTCTTACATTTAATTGTAGCTCAACTCTTTTTAAATAATAGAATAAAATATATTTTAAAAAGTATACTCAATTACCAGCTGTGTATCCATATGCATATTTCTTTCTAAGCATGACATTTGAATGTAGAAAATAATTGGTAGCTTACTTATTTTTTCAAGATTATTTCAAGAGTTGAAACATGTTAAGCACTAAATTTTTGTAGCTTCTAAAACTATCAAGGAAGGGACTCTTAATTTGGACTGAGGAAGAGATTGCACATTTTATAGGTAAAAGGGAGAAAACTGAGGGCTTTTATCTGGAGGTAAAACAGAAAGAGAGAAGGTGACTGTAGTTGTCTGGGAAAGAAATGAATCAGGAGCCAGACACCATAAAGGGATGCAATTAAAATGCCCAAGATGATAGCAGCCCCTGATTTTCTGTTAGTCTCCATCCCCAGGCATCCTCTTCAGCTGCTGTGTAGGGAGATATTTTCTGACATAATACATGAAAAGGAGCTGTAGCAACTTGACAGTTCACTCTCATCAGACCGCCTCTAAAGTGGTTTGCAACAGCTGGGCTGCCCTGAAAGGACATCAGAATGGCTGCGAATCCAAAATCATTTTCTTGCACATTTAGAAGCCTTCTCCTAAACATCACTGGTAATCCCCAGGTTTTCCAATGTTATATTTGCCATTTTTTAGTGGCCTATCCTGGTTAAGAAGAGCCAGGAGGATTTCCCACCAAATAGAATCTTTTAGAAACCCATGACATTTGTCGAGTGAGTTAAAATTATATTACTTCTTATATTTTAAGGAAGTGTGTATAGGTGATTATGTACTGTACCTAGAAGAAATGTGACAAGACTTTGAGTTATAAGCATGGAGGGAAACCATTCTCCTTTCTTCTACACTTAAATAATGCCTTTAAAAAAAACTGTGAAGCCAAATGACAGTACAGTATTTCTGACAGAATTTCTATAATGAGAATGAACAGACCCACATTGTGTAATGATGTAATGAATTGTTTAGACACCTGCTTCCAGAAAGGACACAGGAGAAAGGAACTGAAATTATCTTGGCTGACCTAGTATGTGACTTTACATCTGTGGTGCTGCAACACATGCCCTATGGAATGGAAGCTTTCCCTCCTTCCTCCTCATCTCCTGGTCCTCTCAAATACCAGTGATTTCCATCATTCTGTCAACACACTTGCTATTTCCTGACATTCACTTTGGCATAACACAGAGAACTTTCCCTGTTCAGCTTTTTCTTAAAAATGGAAGTTGTTCCCTTACTTTCTGGTGTCATATTTAGGTGATTAAATGTGGCATTATTTTAATGCCATTTGACATGTTTCATAGGAAGGATTTATGGATTGTATCCTAGGAATCCATGATCCCTCATTAAACACAATGCCTGGTGGGAGGCCATTAGTCAGTACCTCTATATAGACTGCCAGAAACAACAGCACTGTGGTAGCTTAATTTATGATACTATTAATGTGGCAGGAGTTATTTAGATGATATATTATGTTCTTGGGTTATTTTACCAATATTGTTAATGTTCTGATTTGCATTGTTCACCTTTGGATGGCAGCATTCTGGAAAATAACTGTAAGTAAGTGATTTAGGGGAAAAATATAATAACTATCCTGGCTTGTAACTTTAAAACTTCCTAGCTAGGCACATTGGCTAGCTTCTATAATGCTATCCAGCAGAAGGCTGAGATCAGAAGAATTACAGTTCTTGAAGCTCTATATCCACTGACAGATATAGGTATAGGAGGATTGAAATCCAGGCCAGCCTGGAAAATAAGAAATACCCTATCTCAGAAATAATCCTAGTAAAATGGAATGGAGTCATGTTTCAACTAGTAGAGAACCTGTCTAGGAAGTATGCAAGCATGAAGTCCTCAGACCAAACCTCAATAAAACTATATGCATATTTATGCATGTAGCTAGATGGAGAGAGAGAAAGAGAGGGGGGGGTAGGGAGAGAGAGAGAGCTGAAATCAATGTCTTTTGCTGTTTTTAGCCTTTAAATAAATCTATTCTATCCTTTAAATTTTTTCCTTATCCTTTCATTCTTTAATTATTAGAATAAACAAACATAAACCCTACATGGTACTTGGATGAGAGAGAGAAGATAGTGAACATGTGCATGACATCTTGAAAGCTATTAAATTATACAAAAAGCAAACCAAAAAACTCAGACTTTCCTTTTAAAAAAAGTGGTGGGAAGAACATTTATTCATCCAAACTTTTTTCACTGGAACTTCAGAGATTATCTTTAAAGGAGTTTACTTGCTATTTTTCAAGAACAGATTGGTTAATCAATTTTCTCCTCTGCTACTCTGTGATTTATGATTTGTTTTGGTAATGCATTTTGAATTCTAGGTCTCATCAGCTAAATTATGTTCTTGGATCCTAACAAAGCATTAAATTGCATATTAAGACTAAAACAGCTCTCTTTTCATCAGATCAAGACTCTTGTGCAACTTTACTTTGATCTTCGGGGTGACAGGTAAACAAAGTGGAAAATGCACCCTCTATCTTTCTCAAAGTCTTTCCCCATTTTTGTGCTATTTTCTAGGTAATGGGTGCCTGGACACTACAGAATTCCATCTGCACACCAGGTATATACCCTCATACCCAACAGAAAAGGTGATCGGCTATTGTCTCGACCTGGTCCCATGTTAATTTCCACAAGGAGGCTTCTGTATTTGCCTGGCTCTGCCTTCTTACATAAAGGGTATGGACTCACATTAGCAGATGCTGTTGTTCTTATGAAACTCTCTCCAAGTTCAGAGATGGCTAAAGAAAGAGTCTGATCATGATGGATGAACACTCCATATCCATAGGTATGACTATACTCTGCTCCTCATGGATTTGCTCTGCTAGATTAGTTTGGTAATTTTTCTTTCTAACCATCTTGTCCTAGATGGTTCATGATAATATTAGTGCATTTGTGCGTTGACTTGAGTGTTTTTGGAATATAGATGAAATTGTGTCACCATTCCATAGCATGCATATTTTAAGAAAATTGAAGAAATGGACACATTCAGCTTCTGGGCATATTTTTAGTCATATTTGCCAGTAATACATTCTAAGCCACCTTGGAGATGAGTATTGTGTGAATTTTTTCCATTTTCTCTTTTTTCCATTCTTTCCTTATTAACCAAGTAAGACATCCATTTCAGCCATCTCACCTTGACCTTCACCTGAACTTTATCCCATTCTATCACAGTGACAAATTTAGCTATGACCATCAGAGATCAGGAATCACTAAATCCCCTACCTCTCACAGACTGTTTTATATCTTACATAATATTACTTATTCCTTTATTTATTCCTAATATTAATGAATTCTATAGTATATACATACTTAATGTATTTATACATTATGCTATATCACCTTCAGTATTCAATATATTAACATTTAATTATAGTTAATGGATTACATATTAACCAATATGAAATAACATTCTACCACTCACTGTTATATCATAAATGTATATAATAATTTGATATACATTTTTCATACTATATTCTATAAATAACATGTGTCTCCCACAATTTATGTATAAATTATATATTCAAATGTATTATTTTTATACAAACACTTTATACAATATGTATACATTTACAGTATATATCATTTAATGTACACATTGTTTATCATAATTGTATTTTAGTGTGACTGGGTATCCACAAATATATTTTCTGTTTCTCTGGACAGCCCTAGCTAACAGAGTCCTGCATAATTATTCATCTCATTAAGTGCAAAGGCCACAATCAAATACTGACTCCCAAGCTGAGCAAGGAAGTGGACAGGATTATAAATACTCTGCGCTCTCTCTCTCCCTCCCACCTTCTCCCCCCCACACTTTCTTTCTTCTCAGAATTCCTAATAAGGTCGTTCATTGGTTAACCAGAGTTAAGAAAGGTCCACTCCATTCATGTCAGCCTCTCAGAAAGAGTAAGAGAGGAGGAGAAAGAAGGACCCTTGATTAAAAAAAAATCTAATAGCACATTAGCAGACCTAGCTAGAAAATCTGGGCACAAATATCCTGCCACTTTTACTTCTCAGGAAAATGGACATCCTATAGCCAGTGTGTTTGACTGTACTCTCCAAAATTTGCTTCTATTATTAGACTCATGCATCAACATGGCATTTCTCGTCAGTCACTCTACTCCTCAATTTATTTACAAATTGTATAGGAAAAATGAGCCTTGTAAATTAGTAATAATAATATATTGACTATTTTGTTATTCTAAGAATTATCAAAAGTTACTCATTGAATTAACTGGCATATATGTTTGCAGACTTCCCGTATCATAACATTTTGCAATTCAGTGATGATTTCCCTTGAATATTGATCAGGACCCTTTATCCTCTAGGGTAAAACAGGTTTCCTCCATATGTATCACTTTTTCAACTTTTGACAAAAATACAAATGTCACAGGAGGAAAGTAAAATGAGCTGATTTTAGAAATTATATTGGTTACAATATTTCTATTTGAAACCAAATGCTTTTCTTTCCAATTCCTGACATAAAATTTTTATAGGAAATATGAGCTACTTTTACATGAAGAACACAATGACAGCAGTCTGACAAGCTATGTATCTGAGAAGGAGGTGACTGTGTTGGTGAGTAACCATACTCAATCTATATTCTGGTGGAAAATCTTGAATAATTTATGATCCTCATATACAATTTCCTGGGGAGGGGGGTAAGGAAGATATTTCCTGACATGCAGTGTGGAAACAAGTGTCTCATTGATCTGAATGTGTGCTGGTGAAAAGGACTTGAGCTTCCTTAAGGCTGCCTAACTTTCCATTGTTCTTATTGTTGTTGCTGCTGCTGTTCTGTTTTGTTGTTGTTGTTGTTTGTTTGTTTTTGTCAGCCATTGGACTTGAACTCTGGGCCTGGGCTCTGTACCTGAGCTCTTCAGCTCAAGGCTACTGCTCTACCCCTTGAGCCATAAGGCCATTTCCAGTTTTCTAGTGGTTAATTGGACTTAAAAGTTTCACAGACTTTAGTGCCCAGGCTGGCTTTGAACAGTAATAGTCAGATCTTAGCCTCCTGAGTAGCTAGGATTACAGGCATGAGCTACTACTATGCTGGGCTTTTACCTTTGATTTTGTTGCCATTCCTGGTCCTGGGGTTTGAACTTAGGGCCTAGGTCCTGTCCCTGAGCTTTTCTGCTCAAAGATAGCACTTTAATCTCTACTTCTGGCCTTTTTGGTAGTTTATTGGGTATAAGTGTCTCACAGAACTTCCTGTTTGGGCTGGCTTTCGACTGTGATACTCATATCTCAGCCTCTAGAGTATCTAGGAATAGAGGTGTGAGCCACCCACTCCTGGCTCAATGTCTTCTTCCTACCACTTGGAGTAGATGAAGCATGCTCGTTCTCTGAAGCAAGGTAACTTTTAATTTCTTAAAATATATTATATTATCTTTAAGTAGATGTGCAGAAGAGTTGCTATTTAACAGTTTATAAACATATTATATCTTTATCAATCTCACCCCTTTCATCATTCTCACCCATTCCTCCCCTACCCACCCTTTCCCTAACACTTTTATAGAATGAATGATGAAATATCCTAAGAGGTGCCAGATAACTTTTTTTTTTAGTTGTGTGGCTTGGACTCTGGGCCTGGGTACTGTCCTGAGCGCTTCAGCTAAAGGTTACCACCCTACCCCTGGAGCCACAGCACCACTTCTAGTTTTCTAGTGGTTAATTGGAGAGAAGAGTCTCACGGTCTTCAGTCCTGGGCTGGCTTTGAACAGCGATTCTCAGATCCCAGCCTCCTGAATAACTAGGATTACAGGTGTGAGCCAACACATCTGGCACTTGATAACTTCTTAATACTGATTTCTATGACCATCTTAATGTCTTGACTAAGTCCTCAAGAGGAAATCTGGCACAGATCCCATGGAAATACCATAAGATGACTAGAGGACTTGAGAAGACAACCATGGAGAGAAACTCAAACTTGTACTGCAGTCCAACTGTTGGAAAGAACAGGACAAGATGACCAATAAAATTTGATCTCTATACAAACCACAAATGCCTTTATTATTGAAATAGCAGGAAAAAGTTTTAATCAAATGGCCAATTGGGGTAGGTGGAAGGCAAGCATTTCAGCCTCTGGAGTGCCTAAGAACATGGTAGAAGCTGGTGGTAAATTGTCTTAGTGATTGCTATCTCTGTGACATTCAGCCTTGAAGAGGGATAGGAAAAATAAGGCATTATCAGTTTTCAAACTGACCTTCTTTGAGTATTAACATGCCTACAGAGCTATGCAGGAATTGTACCCTAAGTATGAAAACAGCAGACCAAAGGATCACACATGAGAAGGTTTCCTCCCCTGTAGCACTGCTGGAGATGGTAAACACTTACTGAGAAGGCCTAGGTTATTCAGGGCCTGGCCTGGAATGACAATTGTTGAACCTTTCTGCCTTCTCTCTTGTCAAGGGCATCTAAGAAACACTTTCCTTCACCAATTATTCCCTGGCAAGATATGTTACCTGAAGTCATGGCTCCTCCCTGACTGTACTCTAAAACTTCAGAAATTTTGACACTAAGTACGTCTTTTTTTGTAAATTGTTTTTTTCCCACTGTCTTTAAGTACTTATACAAAGGAGCTACATTCAACAGAAGTTTATAAGTATAATGCATCTTGAGTTGTTCCAACCCCTTCAATATTCTCACTCATACTTCCCTCACTTTTCTAATTTTGTAGGATGAACATTGAATTCTTGACTGTATTCCCTCCTTCATTTCTTTGTCTATGTCTCTCCCCTCTTTCAAGTACCACTTTCAAGTACCCCCTTTTTGGGTCTTCATTTTAACATTGACTTTACCTTCCTAAAGAATTACACCATTTGAGTTCTCCCTTGAATCTACCATGTTTCCATTTATACATTTACATATACTCACATACCATACCCTGTATTGACTAGCTTCCCCATATGAAAATTGTGGTGAGCATTAACAAACAGCCTTCTACTACAGGAATATGATTAACCAAATGCAAAACTTCATCACTGGGGAATTTTTATACATTAATACTCTCTTAAAGACAAATGCTTACCACATTCTGATTATCCCAACTAGACCCCGGAAACCAAGATTTTTAGCATAGCCTGACTGTGGCCATAGATCCTTGTACACTACATCGATAGGGAAGACCACAAAGACTGCACTTCAGATGTATTTGCTGGAGAGTGCTTACACCCACCTCATCCTTAGAGCTCATTATTCTTTGCTTTCTGGAGTGATGGAGATTAGGCAAATGGGATTGTGATTATCATCAAGTGAAGGACATATGAGTTTACCCCATATGCTCCACATTTTTTGAATGAACAACAGACAAGATTTGTGAATAATTGTGTCCTGACCTTGGCATATAGACAAACCAGCGGCAATACTATCAGTGTTGAGAAGGAAAAGCAGAATAATGGAGGACTCTACAGCACGTCAGGATGGCACCTAGACCTCAGGCCCTGCAGAACTAATGGTATGAACAGAGTCTGCCACTGACACAAAGGCTATGTGAAGTCTCTGAATATTCAGAAGAAAAAGCCCATGCAGCTTGAGGATTTGGTGGTCAGAATTTGATTCCCATGCTGACTGCAGTTCTTCCTTGAAAACCAACTCCCAGCTTGTTACTTGGTTTTAGAAGACTAGGCCAATCATGGAATCCTCAAGTATTGTGAGACCCAGCGTGCCCACCATAAGATGGTCCTGGCTTGAAACCACAGTCTGTCTAAGTGAATGTACAGAATAGCACACCATATAATTTCTAAAGTCAGGTATAAAATGAAACAGCCCCTGCTAGGACCTGAAGGACAGGTAAGATGCTTGGGAATGTGGTTCAGACTCTAGGTACTGCCTCTTCTGGTGGTGTTAACATTATCTCGTGTGTTAAGCCTAACAACAGTTCCAGAGGTGGGAAACACAGGTGGTCCACTCACACATGAGCTAAAAAGAAGAGTGCCATCTGTGTGGGTATGATTCTTGGGGATATATTGACCAAGTTAGATAAATTGCTGGTAAACTAGGCTTTGAATATGGTGCCATACTGGTGAATACTCCTTTACTTAATCATCCCATTGGATAGAAATTGGCCTCCTAGGAATTTGAGCATCCAGCAGTCAGCAAGAGGTTGACTCACTCATCCTCCCCAGGAGAAAAACCCATTGCCCTGCCCTGCCCTGCCAGAGGCCATGGATCCAGGGCTGCATATTGTAAATACTGATGCTTGTGCATAGCAGCAATCAGCTTTGCTGGATCACCTGGACGTCCTTAAGGCATGGGTTTCTGTCATCTAAATTCTGAGCATGAAGTGTCCTTTGGAGCAGGAATACTGTTTCTGTGTGTCTAGGGAATTGCTGCAGGATCACCAAAGACTCATGGGTGTGGCTACACCGACATGCTACTCCCAAATGTGTAAAACAGTACAGAAATGATTGCAGAGCTTGAGGAGAAGGGGAAGGGTTTTATGGAAGCCTGTGGAGGAGCTGAACTACTAACCAATACTTGAACAAAATGAATACCAGGAAACCGAAACATGTTTTGTCTGGGAAGGAAGAACAAGGCTGCCACAAAAGAAGGGAGAGGAAAGCTAGGCAAATACAGTTATTATATTCAACATACATAATATAAACAATGAATATAAAAGTTGAGGGTATGAATGGGATTGAGAAGGTGAATGAAGTAAGAGGAAGGAGAATTGATATTGACCAATATACATTATATTCATAATCTTATTTGTACAGTTGAAGCCTTTTTGGACATTTTTAACTTATAATGAATAATGTCATCACTAGGAATTTAAAGTAAGCAAAATCAGGAGAGAATTGGCCTTTTGATATCTGCATTTTACCCAGAAGTTAGAGTGAAAACAAATCATTGCATAGAAAAATAAACATGGTTAATTTGCCTGAAGAGATACACAAAGACTGCACTTGGCTCAGGTTCCACCAGAGAATAGGAACAAAGAGTTCTGAAGCATATTTTAATTATAGAGCACCAAAGGGGCTCACTTAGTGTGACATTTGATCAAAGATGCTAAAAATCATGTGATGCTTACCGTAAAAATTGTCACTGGAAGTGTCAGAATCAATGAGGCAAAGCCCTTTTGTGCAGGATGGGGAGGGGGAAGAAGCATTAGAGACAACAGCCCCCAAATCGGAGAACTCTACCCTTTCTCTTTACATTAATTACTTTATTAGGTAATTTAGCTTTTGGATGGTGGTTGAACCATGACCTTGCACTTATTCTGCTGGTGCTTCTACCATTTGAGCCATTTGTGCCCAGATTTGTGCTGTTTATATTAAATTTGGTATCTAATAAAATTTTCTCTTCTGCCTGGCCTTGAACTGTGATCTTGCAGATCTCAGCTTTCTGCATAGCTATGTTTAAAGATATGAGCACCAGCATTTTACTGAAATCCCTAATTAATTCATTTTCAAACGGGAACTACTCTTCAGTCAACATGCGTGTCTCTGATTTATAACAGGGTCTGCAGTCCACAGTCTTCCCTTCTACACCCTCCACAATGTCAATGGAGTTAACAAGAGCTATCCTTACTGGTTCCCCTGGAGAGACATTTTCCTGAATTCTCTCCAACTTCTTGGTTTGATTTCTCCTCCTGGTGCTTGCACCTTCCTGCTAAATGTAGCTACATTCATTTGTCCAAGTCAAAGCTTTAATCATCTCTCCTGTGGCATTCTATCCTGCTGATTCTCTTGACTATGTAGAGTTTTATATTGAGGATCTTAATTCTCCTTCTTCTCTATTTCCAGATTCTATTTGACATATCTTCTTGAATGATCAAAATATAACATTCCCCAAAGATAATTTTGTGCTAAGCCTCATCCTAAACATATCTTATGTCAATATTCCCTAACTCAGTTCTCAGGAAAAGCAACACTCTCCCTAACCTCAGTTATTTAAACTTAAAACTCTAGGTATCTACTTGTCTCAGTCCAGCTATTTCAAATGCATCTGTTATCCCATTTTCTGATTATTCCAACCAACTCTTGATGAGCAGTGACCATTATTTTTTTTAATCCTGGATTAAGGTTTTTTTTTTCTTGCATCTTTCTCCAACCTACTTGGACCATGATGCTTATGTTTCCAACTTTCAAGGAGCATTATATTTATAAATTTGATTCCACAAAAATATTGTTATTTATTTATTTATTTATTTTGAGATAGGACTGTATTAAATTGCCTGATCTTGACCTAAATCCAGAATTCCCTTGCCTCAGCTTTCTGACTTCTGGGATTAAAAGCCTGAAACACCATGTTTGGCTTAAAATGCAGGTCTTTGTGGCTATTTAGAATCCCACATTAGGTGACTTTTGATGAAATCCACAACTTCTACTCACCATCTCAGTGCTAGTTTCCTCTTGTTTGATGTGTCTTCAGCTGCCTCTTCTCTTCCATTGCAAGCTCCTCACTTGCATCTCCAACATTTGCCACATAGTCCTTCTCCTGGCTATTTTCTGATCCATCCCCAGCTATTAACATTGAAGTCTGGTATCATCATTTATTCTTCCTTTATTATAGCAAGGGGTTATGTTTTACAAGGTGTGATAAATGTGCTCTTCTTTAGCTGTCCCTTATGTGGTGGGAGTAGGCTGTACCTATGGAATACACTACTTCATCCCGAGGGCACAGGATAGTGGTGGGCTCAGAGGTACTCAGAAAGTGCCATTTAATGAGCAAGAAAAAATAAAACCCCAATTGTAATTTTAGAGATGAAGAAACAAAATAGAGAGATGCAAAACTACTATCTACTACCAACATTCTTTGCATCTATCTCCTTTAACTTTCTCAGCAATTGTGGGGAGTCATGTGGCTAACTCCCTGCAGTATTTATTGGAGGGGAACACACACAACACTGGTCACTTCATATAGATTCTCTCAAGGAGTCATGACCAAGACTGACAAGTCTCACTTTGTAGAAACAGCCTTCAAGAAAACATGCTGATTATTCTGACACAATTGTCCTTTTGCATCCATGGATACCAACTAACGAAGATTGACAATACCCAGAAAGGCAAATTGTGCCTATACTAAATAGGTACAGCCTTTTCCTCATTCATAACTGCAAATCACCATTAAGGACATTTAGTAATTGTTTCATATAAGGCATTATAAGTAATAGAAGATTTTTAAGTATATAATTGAGGTGAATGGACTGTGTGAATACTATGTCATTCAAACAAATGAATTGAAAATCTTGGCATCTATAGGGGCCTGGTACCCTTTCTCCATTGATCCTAAATAATGGCTATATTTACTTACTGAAGAATAGCAGGATTGCCGGTTGTTGTGGGACATCTTTGTAATTCTAGCTACATATGATATTAAGATCTGAGGATAATGGTTCAAAGCCAGCCCAATCTGAGCTGTCTATGAGACTCTTATCTCCAATTAGCAAATAAAAACCTAGAAGCAGAGCTTTGACTAAAGTCGTACAGCACAAGATTTCAGAGAAAAAAATATGAGAGCATGATGCCCTGAGTTATAGCCTCACTATTGGCACATGTGCATGTGCACAGAAGCATATGCACGTGCGTGCATGTGCACGCACACACACACACAACAATAACAACAACAACAACAGGACCAAATGTATGTATATCGACCTTATTAAGATTTAAAACATGACTTATTCATAGCAAACCACTGGGTTACCAGAGCAGATTCCATGCTAGCCACCAAAAATTGGGCAACTTCACAAATATCAAACTCATCTACTTCTACTTCTTTTAGATACAAATCCAAAAATTAGGGTGCCAGCAGGGTGCCTCCAATGGTTTCTAGGAAAGCAGCTCACCTTGTCCGGTCCACCAGAATCAGGGGCTCCAGGGAATTCTTTATTAGTGGCAGCAGTGATCTCTGTCTCAGCTTTTACTTAATGATTTCCCCCATAGTTCTCCGAATCTCTCTCTTCTTATGATGACAGCCGTTATTGCACTTTAGGTCCACTGATGTCTCACATGATCTCATTTTACCTTGATTTGATCAGTACACACATGCTCTATTTCCAAATAAGGATATAATTGTGAGTGCCAAAGGCTGAGATTTCAATGTACAACACAACCCACAAAAGACTCTTGGAAAAGAAGAATCCAAAATGCAGAGAATGTTCTAACAACAACAAAAACCCAAAAAACTAATTTACAATGAAATATCATCAAGAGAATTCTCCCATCTCATCTCAGCATAGCATGAGACTCATGAGCCTGTTCAACATTGTCATTTATTCCTGACACTGTTAATGTCCATTCCTATGTCAGTCTGTTATGGTTTGGATGTTAAATATACCACAAGGCTTATGTGTTGAAGGTCTAGACCCCAGATAACGGCACTGTTGAAACTTTTAAGTGATTGGATCTAGGAGAGAAAAAAAAAGAATTAAATGACTAAGATGTGAATTTAATGGGAAAGTTGGAAGATTGTTCCCTTCATCTCCCTTTATTTTCACTTCCTTTCTGCCAGTATGTGAACAGATCTCCTGAACCACACTCCCCTGTTAGAATTTCTGTCTGGCCATTGCCTTTATAACAGTGGATCCATACAGCTATGAACTGGAATCTCAGAAGTAGTGAGCACCCATAAATCTCCCCCTCTTTTAAGTTAATTTTCCCTGAATTTTGTCACAGCAACACAAAGCAAACACACAGCCCTAAGATAAACCTTCGCCCCCCACTCTTTACTTGATGAAAGAAACCAAATATTCAGCTGCCAGTCTTGGGACCATTCCTTGTGAAGTCAGTATTTAAGATTTCTCATTCATATACTTTAAGAGAAAGAGAAGCAGACTGAATGGAAACATACACACATCAAGGAAAATTAGTATAGAGCTCATAAAAAACTTTGGACTCTTTTTTTAGGGGGGGGGTCTTGACGCTTGAATTCAGCCTGGGTGCTGTCCCTGAGCTCTTCAGCTCAAGGCTAATGCTTTACCTCTGGGCCTGGATGTTTTCCCTGAGTTCTTGTGCTCAAGGCTACTACCCTACCTTTGAGCCTTGGCATTGTCCATGATCTCTTCAGTGAAAGGCTACCTTACCGTTGAACTAAGCCAGACTTCCCATTTTCTAAAGGTTAATTGGAGAAAAGAATCTCAGGTCTGTTTGTGCTGGGGCTGGCTTTGAACCGTGATCCTCAGATCTTAGCCTCCTGAGTAGCTAGGATTACAGGCGTGAGCCACGGGGGCAGCCAACTTGGACTCTTGTGAATCTCGATGGAAAAACTTGGCCAAGCTCTACTCCCATTATATTTATGGAAAGACTCAAAGCCAAAGTTGAGAGAAGAATTAATGTTGACAAACAAGAGGAAGGCATGCTAATTTGCATATCACCTATAAAAAGGTAATCAAAAATGAACCAACAAAAAACCAGAATGAGATGAGATGAAGGGAAATACCTTCATAATTATACACATATATTTGAGTCCCAAGGAAAAATTAGTAGATATGCAATAAGCCTCAAATCCATTCTCTAAAATATGAGCACTAAAGGAGAAAAGTTCTCAAATAAATCCTTGTGCAGAAGTATTTAAAAATACTTGAATTAAATAAAAAACAAGGATAAAGCAGCCTAAGGAAAATTTAAAAAGACATCAGATTTCTGAGAATATACTTTAAGGAATAAAACTCACTGTGAGTTTGTTCTATAAAGTTTCATCCATGAAAAAGACAAGCTAAAGAGTGAATTACTCTTGTAGATATAATTAATTCAACTGGTTTTCCTCATTTGTAACGATATTTAATATATGTCTAGGATAGTCCTAGCAGAGTATCACAATAGTTCAATAGCAATGTACAAATGACCATATAAGATGACGCTAATCTAAATGAACTCCAATATTTAGAAACAAGAAGTTTTTTGTTATTGTTGTTAAATCTTAATGTATTATGTGAAGTTGTTTCTTTTTTCTTTCATTTTTTTTCTTCAGTTTATCCCAAGTTGTCACTATATTTGATTTTGATACCCTGTGTTTCAGATATACATTTATCTGATTTGGGGAAGAGAATGGGAACAACATAATAGTGAGACAAAGGTCAAAGGGTGAACCAATTCCATAATGACATTCACAAGACAGTATGTTGGAAATGAACTTTATAAGTTGCAGTGAGGGGTGGGGAAGAGAGGGAGGGATAATGGGAGAAAAATGGGGGAGGGGTAAAAATGTTCGACAAGAAATGTACTCATTACCTTTCTTATGTAACTGTAACCTCTCTGTACATCATCTTGACAGTAAAATTAAATTGAAAAAAGGAAAACAAAAAATAAATAAAACAGAAAATTAATAACTTGGGGAACACTTTAAGAGAAAAAATTCACTGCATATATATAGCATCAAATGAGAGATAATAGATTTTTACAATACAATACAGATATTTTTCTCTTAAATAATGGAATCATTAGATGTAAAACATAAAAATCAAAAAGGACCTACCTATTACTCTAAACACATACTTCAATTCTGGATGTTATGCACTGGTGATTAAACTTCAAAGATAAGAACAGAATTCTTCAAACTTTCATGGAGAAACAACTTCCCCTAAAAGTCAAGGGTACTTTGGTTAAACTGAGGCTATTTAAGGTAGCTTTGGATCCAGGGAATACTCAGCACAGCTCCTTCCTAAAGTGTGATATACAAAGGACAAAGTATGAACCAAGGTTAACAGTGATACACACAAGACAATATGTTAGAAATAACCTCTACATGTGAGGGAGCCCACGGGGGAAGGGAAAGTAGGAGGAAAACATGGGAGGAGGTGACAATGTCCAACAAGAAATGTACTCACCACCTTACATATGTAACTATAACTCTCTGTATATCACCCCAATAGTAAAATTTTAGAGAGAAGAGAGAGAGAGAGAGAGAGAGAGAGAGAGAGAGAGAGAGACAGAGACAGAGACAGAGACAGAGACAGAGACAGAGACAGAGACAGAGAGACGGAGAGAGGGGGAGACAGGTGTGGTGGCTCCTGCCTGTAATCCTACCTAATTAGGAGGCTGAGATCTGAGGATTGCGGTACAAAGACAGACCAGGCACTAAAGTCAGTGAGACTTTTATCTCCAATTAACCACCAGAAAACCAGAAATGGCACTGTGGCTCAAGGGGTAGGATGGTAGCCTTCAGCTGAAGAGCTCAGGAACAACACCCAGGGCCAGAGTTCAAACTCTATCACTGACCAGAAACAGAAAGAAAAAAAGAAAGGAAAAGAAAAAGAAATTTCAAGGCCTGCTACATTTTACTTCTACTCTGTAAGCCCCCTCCACTGGTGCCATGGTGCCTTTCCATAATCCCTCTCTGTGTATCTGGCAGCACTGCAGACTGCCCTTTGGAAATTCTCCTCCTTTGTCAGCCTCTCCGCTTCTCTCAAAAGGAAGCTTCTGTGGGGAAGAAATTGGAATCAATATGTTTTAAATGACATCAGCTTCCAGGTTTGAGGTTGCTAAGCCATTAATAATGCTACTTAAGTCTGATTGGCTCCCGGTAGTTTCTAGAGCACTGCTTTTCCAATTTTCAGCATTTAGTATACAGAGTCCTCCTCCTCTATCTGACTTGTCCATTTCATACTCACTTTCCATTTTGCTCTTTAGCAAGATAGCCCTGTTCGCTAGTCATACCAACATGCCTGCGACTCCAATACCTGCTTCCTGCTGCTTTCTCTCCTGGAAAATCCACTCTGTTTTTGATTCCATGAATTTTTATGACAACCCATATCCTGAAAACTGGGTTCTTTTGAATAGATGCCTATTCCATTCACCGTGTTGCCAGGATTCTGCACATAACTGTATTAGAGTTTAAATGCATAGTATATCTTTTTGGTTTTTTTTTTAAATCAAATCACTTCTAGAGACATCTGAAGTCCTTCCAGGTAGGGACAGTTTGATGTTCTTTGATTGTCTGTGAGAGGAGGACTGCCAAGCAAGCCTCATGTGTTTGTTGAGTGATTTGACTGAGATTGAAGTAGGGTATGCAGAAAGATATCAATTTCCAGGTCCTGACACATTCTGCTGAAAGATCTCACTGATCTCACCATATTCTTTCTGAAAAGTTTGTTGTTTCTAATTGAAAAGCAATCAAGTTCAAGCAGGAAGTTGACACCCAGAGGTAGGTGCAGAAGTAAATATCATTTGGGAAAAGTGACTAAAGATCTTCTTGGGTGAGGATTGATGACTGCAGCTAAGTCCAACCCAGCAGTTGAATGAAAGCATTTGGACTCTCTATTTCATCATTGTCATTATTGCTGTATTTTATGCAATTTTTGATATTTTGAATTTTTCCTTAGGGATCAGAGTAAATGTTTATTGGGCTTGCTTTCTCTGATTAGCTGGACTGTTCTATATTTTGTGTATTGAAACTATTTGGGTTAGCACCACTCATATATCTTTGCTAATTTTATGCTGTAAATCTTCTGATGATGGTTTAGATACTATGTATATTTATCTTCTAGTCTTTCCACTAATATTGATCTTTATGTTGCACTATCCAGTTCCTGCCATACGATAGAATCTGACCATCACCTTTCAACACTTCCATGGAATGGCAGCCTGCACTCTGCATCACCTCCCACTTTGTGTGACTAATCATCAGAAGGGGAAATTTTTTCAGAGTTTGAGTTATGCATATTAAAAACCATTTCAGGGTTGGAGGTATGGCTCAGTTGTAGAACACTAGCCCACTGAGCAACAGTATCAGGTAACGAGTTTGAGTCTTGGACCAAAAGAAGAGAAGACGTCAGGCTCAGTGTCTCATGCATGTAATCCTAGCTACTCAAGAGGCTGAGATCTGAGGACTGAGGTTCAAAAACAGCCTGGCACTAAAGAATGTGAGACTCTTATCTCCAATTAATCACTACAAAATGTGAAGTGGGTCTGTGGCTCAGGGGTAGGGTGGTAGCCTTGAGCTGAAAACACCCAGGTCCAGAGTTCATGTCCCATGACCCACAAAAAAATTCCTTTTTCCCACTACTTTTCCATTCCTTTAGCTTGGAGCAAAGTAGAGAAACATAGGATACTCTCCACCAAGTCACTTCTCAAGTCCAAGACACATAGGCACCAAGTTTCTTCTTCCCATTCTTTCCATTTCTCACAGTTTTACTGAGGTGAATTCTGTCCAGGTTTGTTTATGTGCTCATTTAGTTTTGTAAGTGGAAAGTCTTGGGGCAAATGGCTTTACTTTATGTTGCTGTGAACAACCGACTTTAAAACATACACAAAAGAACTTCTGTGTACCATTCAACATTGCTAAATCATGTTATTTTTACTAGGATAAAGATGTAATTGTCATGTTTTTCCAGTGTTTGACTTTCTCTATTTCTTGACAATTCTTCCTATACATCAGCTATCTCTCCTCTGAAATTGTTATACAGTAATTTCTTTCCAATTACAACTTAGGGTAATCACCTCACACCTGTTTGTTCAACCTCTCATTTTAAAGTTAAAAATAAATTGGGTACATTATTTTCCTTCCAAGATATCGCAACAAGAATTTTAGCAAATGATTCCTATGGAACAAAAAGTATCACTACCATGCCAGGATTTAATACAGCTTTCTTCATCACCTGCCAACAGATCATTTTAAAATTATTTTACAGAAACACACACCATCAGGATCCAAATTCTTAATCAGGTAAGATTTAAGTGCCATCACTCTGTTGTTGAACAAAACACAAACACTTTTGCAGTTGTTGTTATACAAATAGTACAACACTGAGAGTGCTGAACTATGACACCAGGGCACATTGCTTTTAGACCCAGGTTGACTCAGTGACTAACCTGAAAGTCCCTCCTCTCATAAGGATGGAGGAGATCACGGTGTAGTATGGACTGGCTCTCAATACTTGAGGGAAATGGGGACCAAGACATGAGAAAGGGTATCAATGTAAGTAAATTAATGCACCTTCTATCTGGCAAATATAGTGTAACCCTTCTATTAATTACAATAAAAATATATGAAAAAAGAAGGCAAAAAAGAGAGATGATACCTCTTACATTCCATTACATGTCCATCACGAGAATAAATGATGAAGAGATTAATCCAATCACACTTTCTAGAATAAAGTACATTATGCTAGATCCAGACTCCATATTTTTCCCTCCTTCATTTTGTATGAGCATTTTCTCTGATCCTTCATGTCAATTGTCTGACTAACTTGAAACACTCTACATATTGGAGTGCCTTTTTCCCAAACCCCTGTATTCACTATGACTTTGCTTCTGCTTTACAGAAGAAATGAGTCCTCAGATTGAGAGTCTTGCTATCTCCTCACCTCTACCTTGTTTACTGTTAGATAAAAGGTGATTGGCAGCAAGACTGCCTAGAATCCCTAACCACAGAAGCAGGGCCCACAAACCCAATAAAGCATCTCCTTAAAAGATACAAATTTTATGGAAATGTGAATTCCTCCCTTGAAGGCACAAGTCAAAGCCCCTTTTGCTTTAACCACTTTGGGAATGAAAACCACCTTGGCTTTTATGGCAACATTTGTTATTACAGAATATATTGCAACTTTATGAAAAATGAGTGCCACAAAACCCTTCCCTTAACAATTCTCCAAGGTAGTCCAGGATACTTTATCTCAGCACTGATAATAAAGGCAAAACTAGGCTCATTTCCAGGAACTTAATGAGTTTTCCCAGCTGCTATGATGTACACAGTATTCTTAAATAGGAAGAGGGAGTTACTTTGCAAGCCATCGCTGATTGTTATCTTCTGACTAGTCATCTATAGTGCCCACTAACTCATTTTCTCAAATGGTGCCTTTATGGCTTATAAATGACAAGCAGCAGTGAGGCAGTATATTTCTGAGAGCACCATTGGCTTTTCCCTGTTTAAACAAGCTGTCTTGCATCTGATAATGTGATGTTTTTGAATAACCACCTACAGGTCAGATGAGAAAACTACATCGGCTACATTATTACCAATTACAAGGGTTCGTTTCCAATGCTTTCTGGCTGAACATTCCCCTTCCCTTAAAAATGCCCAAGCATAAAAGAGGACAATAAATACTTAAGGCTATAATAATAATAAAGAAAAACTTAATTTGCTCATTCTACATCTAAATTTACATAAATAGCTGAGATAAAATTGACGTTTTAATTATAGATTGCAAGGGAAAGAGGCCATATTTCATTGAATATTTTCAAGTTACTGCATTTAAATGGCCTGCACAGAGTGGCTCAATCAGTCACTCCTGGAGGCTTGATGATCTCGGGTAAATGTGGAAATCTGCACTTCTAAATAATTACTTTAAGTATCATTAAGGTTTTAAAAGCCCATTTCTGCTTGTTATAGTTTACATATTAAAATGTATTTGCTGAGGTTTTTGGATTATTTCAAAGATGAGAGGGAGAGTGAAAGGCCAGAGGGGACAGATAGTCTGAAAATAGGTTTAGCTACAAGGGTCTGATGCGGTAGAAGCTCCAAACTGCCACCTGTCTGATTGTGTTCTTTTCCCCTCAGCCCCTGGGTCTCCTTCTTCGGTTTGTAGTACAGTACTCGAGAAAAGGGATATTAATGTTAGATCGAGGTGGGTAAAGCATGGAGGATAGACCTCACACGGGTGGTAGCATGTGTCCCATCATGGTCATGATACTTATTCTCACAGCGCCTCAGGTTCCTGCTCAAATTCTTCTTTTTCCCAGAATGCCGTGGGTACCCTCTCAATCAATGAATAAACCTGGGCAGTGCACTTGTAAGCCACCAAAGCAATTATCAGAAAGCCTAGGAGAGAGAACTGGGAGGAGTCCCATACTATAAAACAGCCTCCGATAGGATTCTACTGGACTCCTTTTAGTCCTTTGGTGGGGAGGAGGGAAATTTCTTCTACTTACTCCTACTTTCCAACGTAGTTTCTCTTTTCATGACCTCAGACTTTATCTCTTTACTGTTTCAGAGAACAAGGACCTACTTAGTTATGTATGCATGCCTAGACAGTGGTTTGCTGGTTCATATTATAGCTGGGTTTCATTGTTTAAGAAACACCTAGACTTCTTTGACAAGGGAGCCAAAAAAAATAGAATGGAAGAAAGACAGCCTCTTCAATAAGTGGTGCTGGCAGAACTGGTTAAGCACCTGCAGAAAACTAAAGTTGGATCCTTCTCTGTCACCCTGGACTAGAATTAACTCCAAATGGATCAAAGACCTCGAGTAAAAGCTGACACACAGAAAACTTTACAAGAAAGAATAGGAGACACACTAGGCCTCCTTGGCACAGGTCGAAACTTTCTCAATAAGGACCAAGAAACACAACAAATCAGAGAAAGGCTGGATAAGTGGGACTGCATTAAACTGCAGAGCTTTTGTATGGCAAAAGGCATAGTTAGTAAATTAAATAGGAAGCCTACAGAATGGGAGAAGATCTTCACTAATCATACAGCCGACAAAGGTATCATATCTAAAATGTATCAACAGCTCAAAAAATTGAATCACTCCAAAACTAGTCCCCAAATAACAGCCATCACAAGAAAAGATGGGCCAAAGGCGTAAAGAGAATCTTCTCTGAAGAAGAAACAAAAATGGCCTATAGACACATGAAGAAATGCTCAACATCTCTGGTCATAAAAGAAATGCAAATCAAAACAACTCTAAGATTCCACCTTACTCCAGTTAGAATGGCCAGGATCAAAAAAATCTAATAACAACATATGTTGGAGGGGATGTGGCCAGGAGGGATCACCACTACACTGTTGGTAGGAGTACAAACTCGTTCAACCACTATGGAAAGCAGTATGGCAGTTCCTCAAAAGACTAAATATAGAGCTCCCCTATGACCCAGCAATTCCAATACTTGGCATTTACCCAATTGTCCAGAAACTAGGGCATACTAAATCCACTAGCACAATGATGATCATTGCAGCACTATTTACCATAGCAAAGATATGGAATCAACCCAGATGTCCCTCAGTTGATGAGTGGATCAACAAGTTGTGGTATTTATATACAGTGGAATTCTATGCCACTGTCAGAAAGAATGACATTCCCCCCTCCCCCCCCGATTTCTAAGGAAATGGAAAGACTTAGAAAAAATCACATTAAGTGAAGTAAGCCAGACTCAAAGGAACATAGGCTCAAGGGTTTCCCTCATTTGTCATAATCAGTAGAAACCTTGGGATCTCCTAGCAGAGATTTGCAATAGAGCAAAACCTAGATACATAAGGCCATACAGTGTGATGCTAAATGAAAGGACTTCTAGGATATAGAAACAAAAGCCATATAATGAGTGATTGTTGTCCTTAATGTACTATGTTATCTCTCATCTCTTTTGCTGTCCTTTGGTTATCTCATATTGTTACAGTATTTTACTTTGTTATCTGATATATTGGATAAATGCATATTTGGTTATTTGAAGTAGGATAAAAACGGGGGGAAAACAAGATGAGGGTGGGGGTGGGGGGAGGGAAATGGGGACCAAGACATGGGAAAGGGTATCAATATATGTGAAGTAATGCACCTTCTATCTGGCAAATATAATGTAACCCTTCTATTAATTACAATTAAAAAAAAAAGAACCAAAGCTAAAAAAAAAGAAAAGAAACACCTAGACTATCATTCAAATGACCCTGGAATTATGATTCTACATAATTACCAGAAATACAGGAATATTCTAATTACCCTCTATTTTCACCAACACTTTTCACTGCTTGCTTCTTTAATTTAGACCACCCATCCATTATATGCAATTTGATACATTATTGCTTTCCTGACTTGAATTTTCTTGAAGGTTAATCATGCCAAATGCCTTTTGAGATGTATATAAGTCTTGAAATTATTTCTACAAAAATGTTTTCTGAGTGTTCAATTGGGTCCATTTTATTATATATATATATCATATGTATTCTACAGGGAAGATCTTAAAAGATATGTGATTTGAAAATATTTTCTCCCATTTAACAGGTTAATTTTCCCCCTTTGGACTGTGTTCTTGTATTTTACTTTTGTAATTTCACTTAACTCTAATTTGTTTATTTTTTTCCTTTTGCTATGATGATTTTGATGTCATGGTTCAGAACCCTTTTTATAACTTAGAATCATAAAAATTTACCTAAATGTTTTTTAAGCATTTTATATTTTAACACCGGCATCAAAGTTTTTAGCCCATGTTATTTTATGGTTGTACACAGAGAGAGATAAGATCTGCATTAATCTTTTAAAAAAAAATTGTATCTATCCATTATCCCAGCACCATTTATTGAAATGCTTCTTCTGACCTTGACTGAAAGATTGTGGTACCCTTGTGAAAAATTGGGTGAGCACAAATATAACCATGAGTTTATATCTAGTCTCTCATACTTGAGAGATCAATATGTCGGTTTCTGAAGCATTATCCTGGGTTTTATTATGGGTCTTTTGTAGTGTTTTGAAACTCAAAACTCTAAGCCTGCTTTTCTTTCCTGATTTCATTCTTTCCATAGGAAATTACTATTTATTCTTTTTTATAACAATAATAATATAAAGTGAAAATATTATTATTGTCACTCCTGGGATTTGAACTCAGGATCTGCGTGTACTGTCCTTGAGCTTTCTCAAGACTAGCACTCTACCACTTGAGCCACAATACCACATCCATATATATATATACCACTTGAGCCACAATACCACATCCATCTCTCTCTCTCTTTCTCTCTCTCTCTCTATATATATATAGATAGATAGATAGATAGATAGATAGATAGATAGATAGATAGTGTGTATATAGTGTATGTGTGTGTGTGTGTGTGTGTGTGTGTGGAGGAATCAAACCCAGAGCTTTCTGCATGCTAGACAAGCAATCATCCACGAGGTCACACACTCAGCCCCAATTTTTAGCATTTTCAATATAAACTGTTGGTTTATGGCCTAATGTATTTTTCTGTACTTACTGAGGTTATCACTTGCTATTCATTTTATTCCATTGGTATAATTCACTAATTGATTTCAAAGGCTGAATTAAACTTACATTCCTGAGATAACTGCATTTCACCATAGAAAAATATTGTATCTGCTGCTTGATTCAGATGCTAACATTTTGTTGATGAATACTGTATCAATTTTAGCAAGATATATTGGTCTATAATTTTCTTCATTATTTGGCTTTGGTAAATGCATAATACTGGATTTGTTAAATGAGATTGGAAATATTTCCTCTTCTATTTTTGTAATACTTCTCAAATGTTTGGTATTTTTCTTTGCAAGCTTGGGAAAATTAAATACGGATGACATATATGCCATGGCTTATCCTTGATGGTAGGACTTTAATGAATGATTTAGTCTCCAATCATTAGTCTATTCAGATTATCTATGTACTCACAGGTTTGTTATTATAACTTTGGTTTTTCCTGGAAATTTTCTAATTCATCTAGAATACATCATTTTTGCTGATACAGAATTGTTTGTAGTATTCAATAAAAAATGTCTTTAAATGTATGTAATATCAGTAATGTACTGTGTTTCTACTATTATTCTAATAATTTGATTATCCATTCTTTTTTCCTGGAGCAATTCTTATTTTATGTTTGTCAATTTTTCTTCAGATTTATTAATTTCCTACTTATTGATTATCTATCTTCTTTTTCAATAATTTTCATTATTATATTTATTAATTATTTCCTTTTACTCACTGTAGTTTTAGCTTCATTTCCTTTTGCCATTGCCATTAGGGATAAAAAGAAAGAAAGTTTTAAATGTTTTGTTGTTTAAATTTTTTTTTTTGCCAGGCTTGAGGCTTGAACTCAGGGTCTGAGCATTGTCCTTGGGTTTTCTTAAGGCTAGCACTCTACAACTTGAGCTAAAGCACTACTTCTGGATATTTTTTCCTAACTATGTGGTACCAAGGAACTGAACCATGTCTTCGTTCATGCTAGGCAATCACTCTACCACTAGGCCACACTGCTGGCCCGGTCTGTTATTTTAATATGGACATTTACATTTATATATTTGTTCCTAAATACTTATGATTTAATTCACATGTATTTTTGTAACAAGTAGTCTTTTTTATTTTCCCATTTTTCTAATTTTAATTTGATTTGTTTTTTAAAGAAAAAAATCTTTGGTAACATAAATATTGCTTAATTTCTACATAGCTTAGGGTTCAAAATGTCTCCTTATTGATTTCTAATTTTTTTCCATTTTTTTATTTCAATTTTTTTGTAGGTTGTGGGGCTCAGACGCTGGGCCTGGGCTCTGTCCCTAAGCTCTTCAGCTCAAGACTATAGCTCTATCCCTTTAGCCACAGTGCCACTTCTGGTTTTCTGTTGGTTAACTGGAAATAAGTATTTCATTGACTTTCGTGACAAGTTGGCTCAGCCTCTTGAGAAGCTAGGATTACAGGAATAAGTGCACCCAGCTTTCTATTTGATTTTGTTGTGATCACTACACATGCTTATATTATTTTTATACTTTTCACGTACTGAGTATTGTGCATGGTTATGTATTATGTATGTTTTGTCAATCTCGGCTGTCTTAGAAAATAGTTAATAAGCCCATGAGGAGATGTATATTTTGCTTTTGTTATGATGTTCATTTTAGAGATTAACATTTTTTTTCTAGTTGGTTTGTAGACTTAATGCATTGTCCCATTTCTTTTTAATTCTATTAGTCTACCTATTACTGAAAGTCAGGTATTTAAGAGTCTAACTGTTCTCAAATAATATGCTATTTTCTTAAATTATGTCAGTTTTTACTTCATATGGTATATGATTTCATCAAATTCATATATAACTACATAACCTTTCTGATCAATTGACCTATTTGTCATTATAGAACATTCTGGAGGTCTAATAATGTATTTTGTTGTATTTTTAAAGGAAAATGTAATTGGAAATATGCAAACACAGAAATACATAATTTTCCTGATGAATTGACCTGTTTTTCCTTATAATGCATCCAAAAATCTAATAATATACTTCGTTTTATTTTAAAGGAAATGTTTATGTATTTTCATTGCATTACTTTAACTTTCCTGTAGTTTCGGTTTACATGATAGAGGGTTTTCTATTCTTTTACTTTAAATGTAATTGTGCCTTCAAATGTAAGGCATGTATCCTATAGACAACACAGAGTTGGGTCATTTTTGTAAGCTTAGTCTGACAGTATTACAACTATGCTCTTAATTAATTAATTCAACATTATTCACATAATTGACCTCATGTTATCACTATAGTTTTATTAATTATAAATCTCAGGTTAAACTCCTTTTACTGTCTACTTACTATTATTTCCTTTGTAATTCTCTCTCTCTCTCTCTCTCTCTCTCTCTCTCTCTCTCTCTCTCCCTCCCTCCCTCCCTCCCTCCCTCCCTCCCTCTCTCTCTCTCTTGCTCTCTCTCTCTCGCTCTCTCTTTTGACAGTCCTAAACTTGAGCTCAGGGCCTGAGCACTGTCCATGGGCTTTCTCAAGGCCAGAGCTCTACCACTTGGGTCTCAGCACAGCTTCTAGCTTTTTTCTATGCATGTGGTAACAAGGAATCAAACCCGGGTCTTCATGGATGCTGTGCAAGCACTCCTTTGTAATTTTTTATTGTGAATTTTATTTTCCAAAATAGTATTTAAATCACATTATGTTATTATTATTATTACTATTTTTCAGTCATGGAGTTTGAACTCTGGGCCTGGGCACTAGCCTGAGCCTTTCAGCTCAAGGATAGTTATCTACTACATTGAGAAACAGTGTACTTCCAGTTTTCTGTGATTAGCTGAAGATAAGAGTCTCATGAACTTTGGTGGCCAGGCTGGCTTTGAACTGAGATCCTCAGATTTCAGCCTTTTGAATAGCATGAGCCACCAGTGCCCAGCCAGTATTATTTTTCATTACAATGCTTTAAGTAAGGACCTCAGTGTTTGACATATCTTGTTATAATAACCATTTCAATTACCACACATTTGTTTAAAAATATTATGACAAATTATTAACAATTATTATTTTTTAAATATTGTAATTAATAAAAGGGTTACATGATATTTGCCAGATAAAAGGTGCATTAATTCACATACATTGATATCCTTTCACATGTCTTGGTCCCCATTACCCTCTCCCCCACCCCCCCATCTTGGTTTCCCCCCCTTCCCTATCCAATTTCAAATAACCAAATACAAATATATCCAATATATCAGATAACAAAGTGAGATACTGTAACCATATGCGATAACCAAGGGACAGCAAAAGAGATGAGAGATAACATAGTCCAGTAAGGACAAGAATCATTCATTATATGGATTTTGTTTCAATATCCTAGAGGTCCTTTCAATTAGCTCCATACTATATGGCCTTATGTATCAAGGTTTTGCTCTATTGCAAATCACTGCTAGTAGAGCCCAAGATGTCTACTGATTATGATAAATGAGGGAAACCATTGAGCCTAAGTTCCTTTGAGTCTGGCTTACTTCACTTAATATGATTTTTTCTAAGTCTTTCCATTTCCTAACAAATGGGTCGATGTCATTTTTTCTGACAGCAGCATAGAATTCCATTGTGTACAAATACCACATCTTGTTGATCCATTCATCAATTGAGGGACATCTAGTTTGGTTCCATATCTTTGCTATGGTGAATAATGCTGCAATGAACATTGTTGTGCTAGAGGATTTAGAATGGCCTAGTTTCTGGATGGTTGGGTAAATGCCAAGTAGTGGAATTGCTGGCTCATAGGGGAGCTCTATGTTTAGCCTTTTGAGGCATATTGCTTTCCATAGTGGTTGAACGAGTTTGCACTCCCACCAACAGTGTAGTAGTGATCCCTACTGGCCACATCCCCTCCAGCATCTGTTGTTATTAGTTTTCCTGATCCTGGCCTGGCCAGGATCAGGAAAACTAATAACAATTATTATTTGACCAAATGTTTTATGTCATTATTGTCATTAAATATTGGATCATGGCTCTTTGCTTATTGAATTATACAATTTTAAAAGGCATATACTAGCTTGCTATGTTATAGCTCTAATAATCCAATATATAGCTATAGTTTTATCTCATTGCTTAAAGTGAATTTAGAAGAAATAGAAGATACACATTTATAGCCTTTTCAGTTTTTAAGAATATTTTATAATATTTAGATTTACAAAGGAATTACCAGTCAACAAAATAGTTTAAAAATTCTATGTATGTGGAAGGTAATATTTACATAATATTTACATAAATTTATTTAATATTTACATAAATTTATTTGCTGGTATATTTGTTCATCTTTGTCCATGTGTATTTGAAATATTACCTGAGATTAACCAGTTTTAGTCTGAAATTTTTTTCTTTAATATTTCTCGCAAAATAATTCTGTGATGATTGGATTGTCTCAGTCCTTATTTTTTTAACCTGTGAAAGTTTTTATTTTTGCTTCATGTTGGAAAGAGTACTTTGCTGGATTCATGGGTAAACTTCAGTATTATTTTCATTGACACAATGAAATAATTCTCTGAATTCTTACCCCATTGTATCTTATATGTATGTGTTCATTTTGTGTGTTGATGTTGCTTTTGTTGTTTGAGACAAGTCTTGCTATGTATCTGAGGCTGGATTCAAACTCCTGGTCCTCTTGTTTCAGCCATGTGAGTAGTTAGTATTACAGGCATGAGGCACTGACAGGCACATTACCTCATTAATCCTGATTCTCATCAGCATTTGGCTATAGATATTACTAGCATTATCATAATTGATATATCCTTTTTTGCCCCTCATTCTTCCTTCAAAATATTCTCCTTGAGGTTTAGTGGACAGCTAGGTAGAGTCCACCTGTAAAAGTTACCTGTCCCTGACTTCAATCTCCAGCCTCTCACCCCATGCCACATGCACAAGGCTACTTCCTAGTTCCCTATATTTAAAATCCTATGAAGCCTTTTTGATTCTCTGTGAATAATATCTTTATTCTCCTACATACACTTCTGGTTTACTATGAATTACAAGCATCACAAATAAATCTCTGTATCATTAGCCACTTCTGGCATTTCAGTGTGTGTGTGTGTGTGTGTGTGTGTGTGTGTGTGTGTGTGTGTGTGTCTTAAACCTGATTGTTTGCTATCCATTGACGTATAGTGGCATGCAAATTATTGCTTTTCAGTTAAGTTGTGGCAGTATCTGGCCATTATGTCTTTGAATATTTCATTTTTCTTCTAACATGCTTCTGGAATTCTCATCATGCGTATGTTCCTGTGTTTAGTGTTTTACCACATTTTCTGTTGGCTGTCATTCTCTCTGTGCTTTGCGTTCCATTATCTCTCCCCAACTGTTTTAGATTTGATAGTTCTTTCTCTTGACAGTTTGAAAATATTGGTGAAAACCTTAAGCAAATTTTAAAAAGTATTTCACTATTGAACCCATTTCTACAGTTAATATACAATAATATATAAAATGAATGTAAAACAGGATTCAACTGGAATTAGTGGAAATGAAAAGGAAAATGGACAGGAAAACAGAGGATGAATATGCTAGACATATATATGTATATATACATACATATGTACATATATGCTTATATATATATGAAAAGAGAGCAATGCAATATGTTACACTTGTTTTAAGAAGAGGGAAGAGAGGAAAGAGAGTGATACAGAATAATTTTGATCAGTGTATATTGAATGTATCTATGGAAATATCATAATACAACTCCTTGAACAACTAATGCATGCTAATAAAAATTAAAAAATTAAAGCGTGCAATTTTCCTTTTGAATTGGTTTTTGTCCTAGGGCTTGCCATTGTTTGTCTTTCTGCCAGGTGAGCCACTGTTTCACTGGAGATGAGTCTCAAGGACATTCATGCCCTGGTGGGCATTGACTCACAATCCTTGGATCTCCACCTCCTGAGTAGCAAGGATTAAAAGCATAAGGCACTGTTGCCCAGCATGCTATGTTTTTAAAAATTAAATCTGTTATTTTGTTGTTTTCTGCTACTTGCTTTTTCTCCAATCTCCATGGGCCATATCAAATTTCATGGTCATAATTTTCTTACTATATAATATATATATATATATAGAGAGAGAGAGAGAGAGAGAGAGATGGAGACAGACACAGAGACACAAAGAGAGACAGAGTTTTACTGATTTATGTTTGTACTGAAGTAGACTCAGGGCATCATACTTACTTGACTTGTTTTGTTTGTTTTGCTTGAATTCTGCCACTTGAACCCTATTCCCAGACCATTGTTTTGCTGGATATTTTGAAGAGGAAGTCTCAAGAGTTTTTCTGCCTACACTAGCTTTGAACTGTGATCCTTTGGATCTCAGCCTTTTGAGTAGCTAGCATTAAAGATCTTAACCACCACACCCAGTGATTTACAGTTTCTTTTACGTTCATAACCTCACAACTGTTGTTGGAAATGGAGTGTCTTAGATAATAAATAGAAATTTGAGGGAGTAAAACTTTCAGTCACCACACATTATTATTAGTGCATTTACTGTTTGTAGCATGGCTTATTGAATTACATATTCCCAGGAAAGAGCTGCAGTGTGATATCTTTTCTCAAAGGTAGTTTGGACATTCTCATTGTTTTGTTGGGATGACAAGGTGAGTTGAACACTAGTTTCTATTATTTTCCCATTACACACAGCTGCTAAATTCTGTTAACCTCAGACCAGTTACTCTAGTGTTTTCGACAATACTCTGCGGGAATAAATCCTTCTACAAATGAATCCAACGCAATTCTAGTTCTTGGGAAGAAATAGATTTCAAAGCACTCTGATTTTTTTTTTTGACCATAGCAGAGCTTTCTTAGCTGTTTTACTCTCTGCTTTCTATTCTCTCTTACAAACAGATCGACTGTACTCTGTGTGGTATGTTCCTTTGATCTCTGTATTCTCCTTCCCTAGTTCAGTACTAGGGAAGATTAATATGTATCTCACTAAAAGACAAGTAAATGGACAAAACATGAAGATGAGAATGATGTAACTTTTTTCAAGATATGGCCCAACTGCTAGGTCTGACATTCCAGTGATGACAAAATAGACATTGTTCTTAAGAAGATACAAGAGGTAGTTTTCCCCATAATCGAGGTTATAAAGTCACAATGAATTTAAGAAATTAAAACAATAAGGCATTTCTCTAATAACACTTAATTCATACAGAAACTTATAGCAAAATAATCATTTCAAGTACCCCCAAATCTTTTATTTAGGTGATCGTAATACCTTTCAATAAAGCACGTGGATAGCAACAAGAGCAATAATGTAGAAGGAAGTTAGAAGGTATTTTGAAATTTATAACAACAAAGAAAATACTGAGGAAGAAATTGAATATGTAAAATAATCTATGCTCTGTGTACTGATGGAAACCAGAATATCCCACTGCAAAAAAAAGCTCTCTATGGCCTGAGAATAGTCGAGTTAAAGGAATATGAGAATGGGATAAACTCTGGAAAGTTTCTTGATTTATCCTAAAATATAACATCCAAACATTTCCTTTGACTGGTAAGGTCTAGCTTTTAACTCTCATTTGCATTCATTATTCAAGATAACACCTTAGAGATGCAAAGTCCTTTATCTTCTTGCAAATCAACATTGCCTATGTGAGTCAGGTACAAGCTGTAATCAAAAGTTTCCATTTCTTGCTAATTTGTCTTTTGCTACAGAGATCATTTCATGTAATAAAAGTATGGAGGGAAGACATTTCTGCATTACAATCATTTTCAAACTAATGACTAACTATAACTTAAACCAACGGATGAGCATTTAAGGAAAACCTGCAGATGAAAACATCACTTGCTTTTTATTAAGGATACTGAAAGATAAATGCATGTATTGATTGTCACCATGAAACTTCCTTGTGCAAATGATGTATGATAATTAATACAGAGTAAAAGTAAATTAATAGACAAAACACTAGAAAATATTACAAAAACATTGATTAGTAAGAAAAATGCATGTCCAATGGTATTAAAAATACAAAAAGGTAAATTGATTATATTATTATAATACTTTTATTATTATAATACTTTTATATTTTATTTATACTTCTATTTTTGTTTACTTATATATTATATGATACTTATATATCATTATATAAAGTTATATTTATATTATATTATTATAATACTTATATAAAATATAATTGAAGAATTTACATTATTAAGAAAATACATAAACAATGAAATATTGATAAGAAAGGTGAGCTTTAAAGTTGAAGATGTGTCTCAAGTATAGTACATCTGCCCAATTATCACGATGCCCTGAGTTCAAACCACAATGTAACAAAACAAATTAGTATCTGATTGTTTTATTACATCTCTATCTGATGAAAAAGAGGCTTTATGTTGAAATGCTTCTTAGAGAAATTATAATTTCATATGTGTATTGTGTAAATTATATGAAAATATTTGCACTGAATGAAATTCCACATTAATTAAACATAATAGCAAATATTTCAAAGCCAAAATTTTGTAAATTTTTATGAAGATTACATAGAGTTTTCAGTATGATTAGATGAGAATTTAAAACTCAAAAATGGCCTGGCAAAAGTGGCTAATTGTTCATGTGTGTAATACCAGTGAATTAGGTGGTAATATCTGAAGGGTTGGGTATAGTTTGAGGCTGCCTATGCAGCAAGATAGTGAGATCCTATCTGAACCAAAAGCTGGCAAGATGTCAGGTACCTGTCTTTCCCATTATACAGGAGATGTAATTGGGAGCACTGAGATCCATGATGGTCCAAACAAAAAAAAATAGAACATCCATCTTAACAAAAAACTGGAGGAGAAAGACCTGGGTGCAGTTCAGGAGGTAGAATGCAAGTGTAACTAGGTCATGGCTTTGAATTTTAAGCCCCAGTATAACCAAAAAGAGAGAAAGCAATTGAAGAAGACAAGAGGAGAGAGGAGGGAAGGAGAGAGGAGAAAAGCAAGAGTGAGAGAGGAAGGAGAAGGTAGAGAGGAAGGAGGAGGTAGAAAGAAAGGAAGGAAGGAAAGAAGGAAGGAACGAAGGAAGGAACGAAGGAATGAAGGAAAGAAGGAAGGAAGGTGAAAAGAATATAACTTTTAAAAGAAAATCCTAACTGAAATATTAAAATATACTTAGTTTATTGATTTAATCTTAAATTTAACTCATTTTACTAAAGAAAGTGATCTAAATTTATGTGAAATATTTACAAAAATGCTGAAAGTAAAAGGAGCAAGCCAGCATATCTATCATGTATATGCATATGTACATGTATCTATATAAATAATACATTCAGTGTTACTACACTTCAGCAGGTATAGAGAAATTATTTGTGAGTCAAAGATCCAACATTTTATTCAGTATAAGATATCAGAATAAACACTTTCCACTATTCCAGTTCAAAAGTTTTCCTTACCTAATTAATGCTTGTCATAACAGACTGAACTCTAGAAGGGCTGAGACTTTAATTCCCATCCTATATAACTCATATCCTAGGTAGGAATGCACATGCACAGCGGGCAACAGGAATGGCTCTTCAGCATTCACAGTTTTGTTTGTCATGATCGAGGGCCCTGAAAAATGACACTGGACAATGTCTAAGTGCCTCAGAATACATTCAGGAGCAATTGATGTCACACGTTCAACTTGCAATTTGAAATATAAACCTTGAAGGATAACTTCACATTAAATGAAGAAAAATCATTTATCAAAGCTTAAAAACAGTCTCCTGATTTTATATAAAACATGGTTAACGATTCTGTACCACAGTTAATCTCCTAGGAAGCTTTTGTGATGGATTAAAGGGGGAGCACTAGGTCAAATCTCATGTTCAGATATGGGGCCTCAGGAACTGTCTGGGATTTCATGAAGTCACCAGACTGAATACCTAGAGTCTGAGCACTGATGCAGAAGAGGGGTGCACAGGCACAATGTGTGTAATTGATCTCTTGTTTTGCCCCAGCATTGTGAGACTGCCAGTGAAAGTGGCATTCAAAGGGTGGTCCTACTATTCACCTAGAAAACTGTGAGCTAGTTCATTAATTAGGAAGCCTACAGAGTGGGAGAAGATCTTCACCAACCATACAATGGACAAAGGTCTCATGTCTAAAATATATCAACAGCTCAAACAATTGAATCACTCCAAAACTCATCTCCAAAGTAACAACCATCCCATTAAAAAATGGGCCAAAGATTTAAAGAGAGACTTCTCTGAAGAAGAAACAAAAATGGCCTATAGACACATGAAGAAATGCTCAACATCTCTGGTCATAAAAGAAATGCAAATCAAAACAACTCTAAGATTCCACCTCACTCCAGTTAGAATGGCCAGGATCAAGAAATCTAATAACAACAGATGCTGGAGGGGATGTGGCCAGTAGGGATCACTACTACACTGTTGGTGGGAGTGTAAACTCGTTCAACCACTATGGAAAGCAGTGTGGCAGTGCCTCAAAAGGCTAAACATAGAACTCCCCTATGACCCAGCAATCCCACTACTTGGCATTTACCCAACCATCCAAAATCTAGGGCATTCTAAATCCACTAGCACAACAATGTTCATTGCAGCACTATTTACCATAGTAAAGATATGGAACCAACCTAGATGACCCTCAGTTGATGAATGGATCAACAAGATGTGGCATTTGTACACAATGGAATTCTATGCTGCTGTAAGAAAAAATGACATCGACCCATTTGTTAGGAAATGGAAAGACTTAGAAAAAATCATATTAAGTGAAGTAAGCCAGACTCAAAGGAACTTAGGCTCAATGGTTTCCCTCATTTATCATAATCAGTAGACACCTTGCGCTCTCCTAGCAGAGATTTGCAATAGAGCAAAACCTTGATACATAAGGCCATATAGTATGGAGCTAATTGAAAGGACCTCTAGGATATTGAAACAAAAGCCATATAATGAATGATTCTTGTCCTTACTGTACTATGTTATCTCTCATCTCTTTTGCTGTCCCTTGGTTATCGCATATGGTTACAGTATCTCACTTTGTTATCTGATATATTGGATATATTTGTATTTGGTTATTTGAAATTGGATAGGGAAGGGGGGAAAACCAAGATGGGGGGGTGGGGGAGAGGGTAATGGGGACCAAGACATGTGAAAGGATATCAATGTATGTGAATTAATGCACCTTCTATCTGGCAAATATCATGTAAACCTTTTATTAATTACAATAAAAATATTAAAAAAAAAGAAAATTGTGAATCAAAATAAACTTCCCATCCTTAAAACAGAACCAGCATGTGGTAGTTTCCCTAGTACCACAACATTGAAAAGTGTATTTGAGTATGGGAATACTGATGGCTTGTGGAAAACCTTAGTGTTTCATTTTGTGGCCAAAACTTGAAACATGCATATTTTGCCTCCAGAGCCAATTTTCTTCTACTTCTACACATTTCTGCTAAGCATAAACCAAAATAATAGGAATGAAAATTATTTTGAGTCATTAGTTCATTCCAAACCAGCCTTCTTCATTGATAGAATGTCCAGATGGACCAAGCCACTCTTAAGAGTCACACATATTTATGCAGATAAATAAACAAGATTCAAAAGAGTGTGTGGGTGATTCTGTGTACAAACTGATTTAAATATATGAAAAAGCGTGTCTGCTCAAACCAGCAGTCCAAACACTTATGTTATTTCTTGAAAAAAGAAACCCTAAAGCTACTTCTCTTGATCTGGAGTACTGAAGAGCTTTGCACACTCAGACCATTAAGGCACACAAATGTTCACTTCTTCCCCATACTAAATCTAGATAGAGTTTGAATGACTCCAGGACAATTTTCTTCTGTGGAGATAAATTTAATCTTGACATTCTATCTCATCAGGAGCCTTCTCTAAAATCAAACTAGCAGAAGAAAACTGGGGAACTTAGCAGAAGCATTTTTACCTCTCAGTGTTGATAGCATTGTTTCAGTGGTCAAGAAAGGTTCCCTCTTCATCTGATATCAGCACGGTGGGGCTACAACAATACTTCTACTTCTGTAAGGCAAAGTCAGGTACAGTGCACACCATATCTGGCATGATTCATATCTCTCTCTCTCTCTCTCTCTCTCTCTCTCTCTCTCTCTCTCTCTCTCTCTCTCTCTCTCTCTCTCTCCTCTCTCCCTCTCTCTATCTTGCCAGTCCTGGGCTTGACCTCAGGGCCTGAGCAATGTCCTTGGGTTTTCTCAAGGCTAGAACCCTACTACTTGAGCCACAGCACCACTTCCAGCTTTTTCAATGTATGTGGTACCGAGAGTCTTCATATATGCTAGGCAAGCATTATACCACTGGGCCAAACTCATGGCTCCTCCATAATTCTTTTGTTCATTTTGAATGTTGACCTAAGCTATTTGTTACTTGCTCCAATGTCAGGTAACTCAACCTATACTAAAGATACAAATATATGTCTGGGTATATTGACACATGCCTGTAATCCCAGCAACTAAATTGATGGATTTAGGAGGATCAAATTACAAATAAGCCAATATAAAGAAAAAGAATGGTGTGTGTGTAGCTCAAGTGGTAAAGGCCATATCAAGCAAATGGGAGGTCTTCAGTTCAATCACATGTATCACATTTATGTATCTTACATTACATGTATGTATGTATGTGCAGATGAACAAAGATGTGACTGATCTCAATTGTTTATATGGAACTACACTTCCACCTTTTCAAGGCAATAGACAATAGTAGAACAATAAATGTAAATAATATAATATGCCAATTAATTAAGATTTGAACACATTAACATTATGAACCATATTTAATACTGATATTTTATAGGCTTACTATCTTTGGTACAAGAAAATATAAAGATGACCCTATTTCCAAATCATATTTTATAATGTGCTAATATTTGTTTTAAAATTATGTGTATATGCATTCAAATATGAAGGATAGATTCAAAGTTAATTTCAAAGGAGAGAAGGAAAATTGAGTTCAAAGAAAATAAAGCTGGATGCTGGTGGCTCACATCTATATTGCTAGCTAATCAGGAGGCTGAGATCAGGAGGATTGAAGTAGAAGAGGTATATAAGATTCTATCTTCAATATATCCAGCAAAAACCAGACTGGAGTCTGGCACTAGTGGTAGAGTACCAATTTATTGATCATGAGGCCCTGAGTTCAAATTTAAATATTAAAAAATAATTGTGGAAGATTTAACTTTCTTTGTACCAGACAGAATATCTCAATTACGTTTAAAAAGAATTAGTTACGTACTAAGAATAATTTGAAAATACTCTGTCAGTTGAATGACGAGACAATGAAGGAAAATCTAAAATAATCCAATGAAACATGAACATAACACATAAAGGAAGTAATTTTATTCTAAAGTATATAACTTTATTATATACAAGCTAAAGTGTAACTAGTGAAAAACATATGTTCTATCTTTTTCTATTATTAGATAAAAATAGAAAGTAAGAGCAATTTCACTTTGGCTACTTATTCTGAATATTCTCAATGTCAAATGATCTCATTTCAAATTTTTACATTTGTGGAATGCCAGACATAGCCTGATTCACCTCAAATTGAAGAAGTTTCAACTATGACTTCAAACTATACAGAACATGCTTATTGTATTTCTATATTTTTATTTCAAATATAGCTAAGATAGTTAAAGCCATTTAAAATGTGTGCTTTTAAGCAATTATTTATATGTGGTTTTATTAAAGATTTTTTTAACCTACAGGAAGATGCATCAAATGCTTGAAGGCATGCTTATAACATTCTGGATATGCATTTACATTTAATACCTTTGTTTCAGGTATAAATTCTTTTAATCTGCATGTTGCTTGGGGATGAAGGAAAGGGTAGGTGTTTTCTCCCTTTCTTTTTCCTCAAGCCAGTATTACCTTCTTATTTATATTGTTCTTTTCTGCCCTCTGCTCCAAATAGGCAACTCTACTCTCTCCCAGTAAATTCCATTTAATTTATTTCATTTAGTTAAAATTGGTAAAGTGGGGTCTTCTGCTTACTAGTCAAATATTATCCACTTGAACTACCTCTACAAATGGTTTTGCTTTGTCTATTGTTAAAATTATCAAATAGCTGTAACAGAGTACAATCACTGTCAATTTGTGAGTACAATGCATCTTGACCAATGTCTGTCTTTCCACCATATTCCCCATCTCTTCCAGCTGAACTCATCCCCTCAGTTTCCCTACATTGAACATTATGACTGCATTTATAGCAACTCCTTCTCTCTGCAATCATCTTCTCCCTTTCCCTTCATCTCACTCCCTCAGAACACAGATTTCAAGTGGTATTTCCTAGTGTTCATCTTGTTGACCTGTAAATTAGTTGTTAGTATAACTCAAAGGAGTTACACTACTAGAATTCTCATATATATATACCACCCTTTAGTCATTTAAGTGATATCATTCTGTATTTATTTCTACAATAAGAGAAAATATGTCACCTTAGACTCTCTGAACTTTACTTACTCTACTAAACATAATTTTGCCAGTTTCATCCATTTTCCTGCAAACATATTACTCTTCCTAATATATAAGTATATAATCACATAAATTTACATCACATATATGCATCATATATATGGTATATATATTTGCATGTACCATATAATAGATCATATATCTGTGCTTTAAATACGTATGTATAGGTATTATAATATTTTAATTATATGTAAATATACATATACATGTGTATATGTATATGTGTGTATTATATAATCATAAAATTATATGCCTCATAATGAATTATTACTTATTTACATATGTGATATATATCACATTTTCTGACTCATTCATCTCTTGTAGGGCATGCAGGCTATCTCTGTAACTTGTCTAGAGTGAATAATGCAGACATAAACATGGATGTTTTGCAGATATGATCTTGCATTTTGGGCAAGTGCCAGCCTTAGACTGTGATCTTCTTATTACTGTGTAGCTGCTATTATAGGCTTGTATCACCATGTTCAACTTGCTGTGAGATAAAGTCTCACTGACTGGCCTGAGCTGGTTCTCATATCTATCGCCTGCCTATGTGAAATCACCACCATCTTCCTCTAATTATGCAGTTCATTCTTTGTTAACTTTTTCTTTTATTTTGTTTTTTATGCAGAATCTTTTTCTGTAGCCCAAGTTACACTCCAACACATAAGCCTTCTATCTCAGATTCCTGAAGCATGCCTGGCCAATATGGCCGATAATTTTTAAACTCGATTTTATTTGAGAAACCTATGTAACTACTATTATTTAGTATATAGTGTGATACATGTTGCAAAGTGAACCCAGTGCAATAACATCTATGAAAACCATAACATCTGCCCTGACTCGTCAAGATCTCCAATCCTTTCTCTCCTCACCAGCCCTTTCTGAAAATGCTAACTTTTTTTATTTTTTCAGAAGTACGTTTCTAGGGCTGGGAGTTTGGCCTAGGGGTAGATTGCTTGCCTAGCATGCATGAAGACCCAAGTTCGATTCCTCTATACCATATACACAGAAAAAGCCGCAAGTGGTAGAGCTCTATCCTTGAGAAAGCCCTAGGACAGTGCTTAGGCTCGGAGCTCAAGCCCAGGACTACTGGCAAAAGAAAAAAGTACTGTTCTTCTTAAATTCAGTCTTTGTCTTTTATCCAGTGTTCTTGTCAGACCTTCATGATTAAAATAAGGCTCTGTGTCTTCCATGGTACAGCTTGGACTTTCCCCAGGGCACTATGGATTCCTCACTCTTTAGGGTATATTCATTAAATATAAGACTTTAAGGCTGCATCCCAAGACCATGCCTGTACCTGGAGATGGTTCAAAGGTTAAGGTGCTATGGCTTGGTGGAAGAAAGTTATGTTGTTGGAGATTTGCCCTTGAATGAGATATTGGGACCTCAAGCTCTTTTCCTTCTTCTCTCACTCCTTCTGTCTCCATCTCCACCATTTTCTTACCACCCACAAGGAAATAACTAGCTCTGCTGTTCCTCCTCTCTCCTCGCCATGGGATCAAATCAATATGCACAAATGACCATGGATTAAAAGCTTCGGAAGCCATGAGCCATACCAACATTTTATCCTTGGAAGAAACACGTATTCATCAAGGGCTGGCTACTAAGACACAGATCAATTGGGCATTTCATGGTCTCAGGAATATTTCCGAAGTTGTAAAGCTACATATCAGCTTTCACTACAACTTAAGCGCTTAGAAATTTATGTTCTTAATTCATAGTGTAAAATCATATTCCCAAGTATGGACTTTTATGTTTTATAGGATTTTATATTTTTTATGTATGTTTATCACATTTTTGACATGATATTTGTTCACTAAAATAAACAGGAGAGTTGGGCGCTGATCACTCACACCTGTAGCCTACTTATTCAGGAGCCTTAAATTTGAGGATGGAGAAGCAGTGTGAAGTCAGCACATGCAGCAAATTCTGTGAGACTTATATCTCCAGTTAACTATCAAAAAGATTCAAGTGGAGCTGTGACTCAAGTGATAGAGGTACCATTTGAGCCACTTTTGAGCAAACATCTTAGTTACATCTAAGCTATGAGTTTAAGCGCTAGTACTCAAACATGCATTCATGTATGCATACATACATATATGAATGATGAATAAAGCCTTGATACACAAACACGTATGGTGTATTTTCTTGAAATGTCAGGTTTTTTAATTTGCTTTTTTCATATATTTTTATTGTAATTAATAGAAGGGTTACATTATATTCGCCAGATAGAAGGTGCATAACCCGTTCTCACGTCTTGGTCCCCATTTCTCCGCCCCGCCACCCCTCATCTTGTTTTCCCCCCTTCCCTAACCAATTTCAAACAACCAAATACAAATATATCCAATATATCAAATAACAAAGTGAAATACTGTAACAATATGAGATAACCAAGGGACAGCAAAAGAGATGAGAGATAACATAGTACATTAAGGCTTTTGTTTCTATAGCCTAGAGGTCCTTTCATGTATGGCCTTATGTATCTAGGTTTTGCTCTATTGCAAATCTCTGTTAGGAGATCCCAAGGTTTCTACTGATTATGACAAATGAGGGAAACCACTGAGCCTATGTTCCTTTGAGTCTGGCTTACTTCACTTAATATGATTTTTTCCTAAGTCTTTCCATTTCCTTACAAATGGGGTGATGTCATTGTTTCTGATAGCATCATAGATTTCCATTGTGTATAAATACCACATCTTGTTGATCCACTCATCAACTGAGGGACATCTGGGTTGGTTCCATATCTTTGCTATGGTAAATAGTGTTGCAAGAAACATCGTTGTGCTAGTGGATTTAGTATGTCCTTTTTTCTGGACAATTGGGTAAATGCCAAGTATTGGAATTGCTGGGTCATAGGGGAGCTCTGTTTAGTCTTTTGAGGAACTTTTGAATGAGTTTGCACTCCCACTAACAGTGTAGTAGTGATCCCTCCTGGCCACATCCCCTCCAGCGTCTGTTATTAGTTTTCTCGATTCTGGCCATTCTAACTGGAGTGAGGTGGAATCTCAGAGTTGTTTTGATTTGCATTTCTTTTATGACCAGAGATGTTGAGCATTTCTTCATGTGTCTATAGGCCATTTTTGTTTCTTCTTCAGAGAAGATTCTCTTTAAGCCTTTGGCCCATCTTTTAATGGGATTGTTGATTCTTTGGAGATGAGTTTTGGAGTGATTCAATTTTTTGAGCTGTTGATATATTTTAGATATGAGGCCTTTGTCCGTTGTATGGTTGGTAAAGATCTTCTCCCATTCTGTAGGCTTTCTAATTAGTTTACTAGCTATGTCCTTTGCCATACAAAAGCTCTGCAGTTTAATGCAGTCCCACTTATCCAGCCTTTCTCTGATTTGTTGTGATTCTTGGTCCTTATTAAGAAACTGAGGACGCAGATATTAAACCATAGACCTATGGCCACCTAATCTTAGACAAGGTAGCCAAAAAAATAGAATGGAAGAAGGATAGCCTCTTCAACAAGTGGTGCTGGCAGAACTGGTTAAGCACCTGAAGAAAACTAGAGTTGCATTCTTCTTTGTCACCCTGCACTAGAATTAACTCCAAATGGATCAAAGACCTCAAGGTAAAAGCCGACGCACTGAAAACTTTACAAGAAGGAATAGGAGATACACTAGGCCTCCTTGGCACAGGTAGAAACTTTCTTAATAAGGACCAAGAATCACAACAAATTAATTTGCTTTTTATAATTCTATAATTTCAGTTCAAAGATGTTGTCAGAATCCAAGTATTTAAAGTTAATTTTCTTCCTGGCTATAATAGGGATACTTTTGCAACTTTTCCTGGGGAAAAATCTTTATAAACCTAGCAATTTCCAGCAAACTAAACATGTACTTACACAACTTTTAGAATTTCCATCCTCTGGCCAGATGCTGGCCTTCCAGGAGATCTGGTACACACCTCCTAAATCTGCTGTGCTGATTAATGGAGTCCCATTGGAACTCGGCAGGACTGGTTCCTCCTGTCTTCACTGACTGTTTTTCTGACACTTTATATTGATGTAGTACGCAGAACCCTGCAAGCCTTCCTGTGGGAGGCCTTCTCTTCCTTCTTTCACTGTGTTATTTCAAGCAAGTTTACCTCTCATTCTATCCTGCACTCCCATTCTCACATCTCCCTTTACTTTCTCCTTTCAGATGTGTGGAAATTTGAAGTTTCTCAGTTACTGTGTGTGTGTGTGTGTGTGTGTGTGTGTGTGTGTGTGTGTGTTACAGAAGGAAGCAGAGCTGATAAATCTTTATCATAGGTCTTGCCCATCAATTTATAGATATGCAGTTTGGGGGCTCTGCCTTTGTAATGACTGCTAACAGGGACCTATTCTGAATAAATATAATGATTACATTGGTTCTATCATTGCTGTCATATCCATCCTAATAATAACTAATGGTAATTACAGATATGATTTATGGATTTACATATTTCTTTACTCCTTAGATATTTACTGCCTGTGAATATGGTAACTGAGCATCAGGCTGACTAAACTGGCTCTTCTCCTGTATAGTTACATGGATAAGAGATGGGGAGTTGCTTCTGTCTTCACTCTGAAGTCTTAATCTCCATGGGCCCAAAACTTTCAGGCAGTTTGAATTTTGAGCCAGTTGTTTATCATCTCTGCTTTCTGGCCTCAAGAAGTGAGATAGTAAAGATAATATAGTATTCACTTCATGGGCTGTAGCCAAGATAAAGTGGGAAAATATTATATTTAAATGCACATGAATTAGATATAGCATATATACTATATAGCACATATACATATACATACTGCATATACTTCATATATGTACATGTATACATATAAGTACATAGTATGTGGATGAACCAACATGAATCAAAAGAGCCTTTTGTGAGTAAATATGTATGCTATATATACTATATAATGTACATTTATAGTATGTATTTCTATTGTACACATATACATGTATAAAGTATATATATATATAGTATATATGCTATATAGTATACAGATACATAAAATCAGACCAGCAACTACACGAACAAATTTAGTAGTGTGAAAAAGAAAGTCCAAATCAATAGATGATAGATAGCAAAGAGAGGTCAGTAATTCAGGGAGCAAGGGATGCACTTCACCGACAACGAACTATTGTTGCCTCTGAGACACACTAATCATCTGGGAGCTTTACAAGCATAAGTTCAGCTCTGCTAGGAGTAGGATTTCTTTTTCTGGCAACAGGATGCTGAAACCATGTTTGTTTCCTTTGTAATTTATAAGAATAAAAAATGATGTTAGTCAAATCATGGTCTATACCATTTGAAGCCTCTGAATTGATGATCTATAATTGAGCAAACAGAAAGCTGGTGGCATGAATCACCAATTTCTCAATTATTTAATTTATTTCTTAGTCTATTGCACTGGTAAAAACTAAAAAATATAGGAGTATTTCCATCTAGAAAGATATAACCAGGAACCAGTTACCATTAACAGGCCAAGATACCTCAATTTCAAGGTCTTTGCCTGGGCATGGAAGAATACAAGGGTGTGACAATGGTGAGACTTCATTCACCACCCTCAATCCTTTCCCTACCATTCTACTTCTCTGCGTTTGCTTATAGTGACTTTAGCAAAAGGCCAATTCTTTGCCTCCTGTAACGACCAGGCTTCTCTGAGTTGGCAGGTTACCTGCAGATGTAGTCGAAATGAGCAGCACTGTTTGCTGTTCTTTCTGCTGTCAGAGTGTCAGCTTGTTTTAGAATTTGCCTCTGTCAAGTAGCTCACTGATTCCTGCAAGCTGCCAACTTTTGCTGCTGTATTTCTGAAGCCTTAGCTTGTGAGACCTCTGGCTGGAGTTCCAAGTCACAAAGAACAATGCATTAACCTTCTGATTCACAACTCCAGTAACAAGTCTGGTTTCCACTTAACCAGGAGGTGCTCATTTTTATGACAAACAGGCTTATATGGTGTGAGAATGGTGAGTTCATTTAATGCTATATTCATAAATTGCTTTGTTGAATGACAACTCCTTTGTACAACTACTTAGAGATAATAAAAAATGAATCAACAAATCATCACATTCTATGATATTGTGATCATGGCTCACTCATATCCCAGCCCATATGGGTGATCACATCTACAAAAAAACAAGCTCATCCAATAAGATGATGCAAGGAAGAGGAATTAAGAGTTTCCAAGAGAGTGGGAAAATACTTTCCTAGTGCCATGGAGAAACAAGACTATCAAAAACAGTGTTGTCTCTTGAGAACAGTGAAAATCTTCACAGGAGAAGAAAAGAAAATCGGAATGTATATTACTTTCTCTATGAGCTTTATCTACTTTAAAAGTCATCCAAACATCCAAAAAATAAATTTGTTGATATGGCTGATGTATAACTATTCAGGACCAAGCAGGTTTTCATATGGTACAAGTCTAAATAGGAGTATGATATTCTGTTTCCTGATATTAAATTTAGGAAATATTAAGGAAATTGAAAACTGGTGCACTTGAGGCAGAATGTAATTTTAGATTCTGGCTTTTGCTTTACATTAATAATATACTAATCCTGATTGTAAACCCTTGTGAATCAATCCCAATTAAGGATTACAGTTATAAAAAATCACTGTATTAAAATGCAAGAAAATTAAATTAATGTTATATTAAAATGATCTACTAGTATTAAATGGGACTCAGGCCAAGAGTACAAACTAATGATGTATTTGGGACTCTCTATAATACATCCAAACAATCAGTATATTTTCATTGATTATTTCACTGTCTTATTCTATCAATTAAATGTTCTCTGGCTGGGTATCTGTGGCTCACACTTGTAAACCTAGCTACTCATGAGCTTGGGATTGGAGAATTGCAGTTCAAAGCCAGCCCATGCAAGAAAATACCTGACACTTTTATCTCCAATTAACTAACAAAATGCTGAAAGTAGAACTGTGATTTAAGTGGTAGAGTATTAGCTTTGAGTACAAAAAATTCTGAAAGAATACCAAAGCCCTGATTTCAATCTTCAGGACTAGGAAATTTATACCGAGAAAACAGTGCAAAAATCTTTCAGTGGTAGGACTCCATGAAGTTTCTTTTCATAGCAAGGAATAAGAGCTCTTGTTTTCAATGGCAAAACCTTGGAGAAAATGCTTTTTAAAATTGTTGCACTCCCTAATAATGCTAACATCATTATGATTTTAAGTAGTGCTGGAAGATGACATTTTCAATGAGTAATGATGGGATTATGACTATCACAAAGAAATGAAAAAAGTAATAGATTTGTATACTATAATTGTCTTACCGGGAAAACTCAAGAAGTTAAATAATCATTTAATAGATTGAACATGATAAAAACAAAACCAACTTGACCAAAAATTGTTGTAAATCAGGCTTCGTTGTCTATAAGTGGTCACTTGTTTAACATTTTGCTACAATTCTAATCATTTCTGTTTTCAGTTCCTCATTAGAAAATCACATGAATGCTGTCATCTTAGGCAGCTTATGTCCTTAGTGAAGCTACTTATTTATTCTGCCATTGAAGATGCATTTGACTGTATTTTCTAAGCATGCCATTCTTTTATGTGAGAAAAAAATCTTTAAGGTTCTCTATTTGAGTAGGTAAGGAGCATACTGATTTATCAATCATATCATATCTTGAAATATAAAAATCAAACCTCTCTTTCCTCTCCTTTCTAAAACTCATGAGATGCTGGAGTTTTTCCATTTAAATAACCCATGATCATTCATGTAATAAATATTTTAATTAAAACAAGTTCCAGAAATTAAGATAGTCTTTTCTGCTCATCCAATACAAGCTAATTCAGGCACATAATTAACTAAAATCACCATGTTCCTCTGTCAATATGATGCCACAAACCGATGAAAAAACTGAAACAATCTTCTCTGAATATATCCTGAATTCGGTGGCTACAAATTTTCAGTGCACTTATTATCTTGCTACTTTAAACTGTTATATTTGAGGGGAGCTTATTGAAACCCTTAAGTTGCAAGGGTCTGACAGTTGCATGTGTGTAAAATGGATCAAATGAAATTGTGTCAGCCAGGAACCAATGACTCAAACCTCTCCTATTAGCTTCTCAGGAGGATGACATCTGAGTACCATGGTTCCAAGCCAACCCAGAAAGGAAATTCTTTGAGATTGTTATCTCCAAGGAACAACCAAAAAGCAAGAAGTAAAGCTGCAGTTCTATCTAGCCTTGAGAGCAAAAGGTCAAGGGTAGTGCCCAGGCCCTGGGCTCAACATGGAGATCTGGCAATAACAATAATAATAACAACAACAACAACAACAATAATAATAATAATAATAATAATAATAAATAGTGTTAGCAGAGATTGCCATGCCATACGGGAAACCCTGGCATCCAGATCTCTGCCACTGGTCTAGGAAAACCAGCTGGGCTGAAGTGAATGTTGGAGGTCAATATAAGTTTAGATTACTTCCTCCTTGGGAACTTGGCATTTCATCAGATGAACAGAGGAATGATCTTTCCCAACAGTTGTAAGGGAAGAGGTGTCCCCTAATGGACAGTGCTTAAGTGATGTGTATCACTTTGGTTCATTGAGTAAAGAAAATGAAGGACACAACTCAATTTCTGTGTTTGTTGTTGTTGTTGTCGTTGTTGCCAGTTTGGGGGCTTGAACTCTGGACCTGGGCCCTGTCCCTGAGCTTCTTCTTTCTCAAGGCTACCACTCTACCATTTGTGCCACAGCATCAGATTTAGCTTTTGCTGTTTATGTCGTACTGAAGAATCAAATTTGGGGCTTTAAGCAGGCAAGCCACAATCTTTAGCCCTAGTTTTTTTGGGTTTTTTTTGGGGGGGTGGCTTTTTGTTTTGTTTTATTTTGTTTCGGTTTGTTTGATGCAATTATTGGAGGTTAGACTCTAAGCCAGGACACTTATTCTTAGCCTTTTTTGCTAAAGGCTGGTACGCTAACACTTGAACCAAATCTCCATTTCCAATACTAGCCTTGCTAATTAGAAACCACACACTAAAATATTCCTGCCTGGGTTGGTTAACTTCTAACTACATCCTCAGATCTCAGCCTTCTGCATAGCTAAGATTACAGGCATGAGCTACTGGTCTGTGACTTTTCCATAGTGTTCCTAAGGCAGAGGACAACCAACTTAAGGAAAACATGCCACACTTAACATAGACCCCTAATCATGGATTTTCAAGCATAAAGCACAGTCTATATTTCTCATAATGAAGCACTGGGAAAATAATTTTATAGATTAATAAAGGAGAAACAAAAACTACTCTGAACAAGTATATGAACATTTGCATAATCAATTAGGCGCCCACTGACATTTTACCAATCTACTATTTAACTCGGAAATCACTGGATACTCATAAGTTTAGGTCTCTCAGCCCAGCAGGATCCCTCTGTTAGTTGATGAACATGTCATGCATGTAACAATGAAATAAAAATGAGCAAAGATGAGTAATTGAGACCAATAACCAACTCAAGAGGTGGGGAAATTAAACCTGGGACTGGGTAGGCTTAAGGAGCCTCAATCAGTGAGGACTGCTGTGAATTTAATTTGTTCAGAAGTTTACTGTGTTTGGAAATTAGTTTCTGTATGTTTTTCTTTTATCTACTTGGGGTGGGGAGGTGTAGAACAATTTCCTAGATAGGAAAGCAGAGAGTTATAAAGAATTGCAATATTACATTTAAGACAATATATACAACAGAGTCAATGTCTGTTAAGAAGCTACTCATTTTACAATACCTAAATTAACAAAAACATTACAAATGTAGTAGTAGAGAATTACTGTGGATTACATGTTCATTTTCTAATTTTTGTCTCCCCTTCTATGATATCTTCAAAGGAGGCAGGTAGTTTTGATTGTTACTGTTTGCAGTCTATACTTTATGATATTTAATTGTATTTATGGATATCTAAAGTTGACAGAGTAGACTCCAATAGTGCTTCTCATGTCTGCAGAATGATTTCTGTGTGTCCTATGGGCCTCAGTTTTCTAAGCACTGAGGTTTGTCACCTGTAGCTGCATGTGAATGTTAAGAAACAGATTCCAGGAAAGACATATTGCATCTTTTGGCATTTGATTTCTATACTGAGTCATATTCCACCTTAATAAAAGGGCACAGATATGCCATATTTATCATATCTAGAAAATACTAGCTCAATTTCCCTCTCAAGACCCATAAAGGCTCAAAGACCTGCTCACATTCCTGAGGACATTTTTTGGAGCATCTGTTTTTGTGGTCATGAAGCCTGGATCACTTTAGTCCTCTGCACATGCACATTTTTGTTTCACAGGACTATAGTCATGGCACTGGAATGCATGTCCTGATTCTATACAATAAACAATAAACAATAGGCAGCACCAAAGACAGATATTAATGAAGTATTCCAGAGCTCTGCTGAATGTTTGAAGACTTGCACTGAATTTACCTCAGAGCAAGGAAAGTAAACTCCATAGTGGGCCTCCTTTTCTTCTACAGATTTTTCAACCATGGGAGACCAAAGACCACCCACTTGTACCAACCCAGATTCAGTCTCCACAATCCCAGCATGCCAGAGGCTCCCTGAGCTTGCTTCTTTCCTCTCTGACATTTTCCTTTTCTCTACCTACCTGCACTCCTGCCTTGCTGGGATACTCTGAAGTTACTTGTTTATTGTACAGCTCCATTCTCCCCACATCTGTCAGCTGATAGAGAACCTTTAAGGCAGGAAGACCTGAGAAAACTTGTGAACATGATGAATGATATGTGGAGACAACTCTCACCTCCTCCCTTTGGATGGGGGCTGAATTGGCTAACTTACCTGAGATTATGGGTGTCAGGCAGTACTGAAGAAAGGGAGAAATATCTACAAGTTTAAATGATTTTGATTTTAAAAAGCAGTTTATGTAACTATACATAGCCATGGTGTCATTCTTAATCAAATAATTGAGGAAGTCATATTCATTAACAGTAACTTTAAATAGTGCTGTGAACTTCAAGTATTTATTAGTTTTTATATATTCAAATTAACATCTGATTTTTGAGGATCAAAAAGCTCTCATAGATTTTGGCACACCACAGAGATATATAGCATGAGAATTCAGAGAAAAAATATTTTCTACCATCTGCTTATAACACTTGCTATGGAAATTAAACTACAAGAAAACTGTTACCAAGAATATTTACACATGGAAATAAGTGCAAGTTTTCTATGGTGGCCAACATTTGTCAGAGATTTTTAAACATATAAATCCACTCTTAACTCCATAAACAAAAAAGTAGCTATATCCAGATGCCCAGATTTAAAAAAATATATTCTAGGCTTATGTATCTTGCATAATAATTGAAGTTCCAATATTGAGAGGAAGATCTCTGAGATAAAACTTGCCTTTATTATTACTGTGTGATACAGAGATAGAATGAATAGCAATAATTTGTATCTATTTTCATTTTTATAATCTCACTGATATGCAGATATAAAAGACAAACATAAATCAAAGTCTATTTTAAGACATTTTAATTGTCTAAGCTGACTTAAAATCTTGCACTTGACAGAAGGGCCACAGTTTTCCACATAATAGGCAAATTAACACAAGTAAAATATAGCTTTAAAATAGCATTGTTGGGGGAAACACCATAATTATAGCACAAGTCATATTCATGTGAGAGAATGATGCAGATTTGGACAGAATAGAAATGAAATTCATCTGAGTCCCAGAAGACAATAAATGTTAACATAAGACAAGCAAAGTCTCCATTTCATGGCCTTTGAACTGATCTTTGATGAATGATAACCTCTCATGATTATGAACTGTATCACATTTTGCCATACTGGGAAATAAAGAGGCACTCAGCTGGAGCCTCTGTTCTCAGTACAAACTCTGACTGGTATGTCATAGATTTCAATCATATATTAGTTCTACAGCCCATTTGTGTGCAGGTGATAATATTCTACTTTGGACATTAGGGTACGGGTTGAAATATATAAGTCCTAGCATCTCATAAAGATGCTCAATAAAAATGATTATTACTTTGGGGCAAATGTAATGTTTCATACTTGGAATTATTATAAAAAGTGATTACAGAAAATTAAGACTTAGGATTTCAAAATATATAACCATTAGATTCTTCTTTGGCTGATATTGTTACTAAAATTTGGATCTTTCATGAATTGATACACACTGGTTCACTAAGGGCAAATCAGTGAGAACACAATGCTGGATATAAGTGCAGGATAATGGAGGGATGACATTCATCAAGGTGCACTATTCTTGTAAGCTGGCATGTTGACTTGAAGCTCCTTCATACAACTTCTTAAAGATAATAGAAACTAAAAGTATTGAAAACCCTAGTAGTAAATTATTTTCAAATTAAAACCAATTAGAAAATAGAAAGAACAGATATAATACATTTCTCTACAAATGGATCATGACTCAAAGATGGCGGGTCCTGGCCTTGAGCTATTTAGCTCAAGACTAGCACTCTGTCACTTGAACCGCAGCTGCACTTCTGGTTTTATGTGCTTAATTGAATGTAAGACTTTCATAGTCTTTCTCGCTGGGACTGGCTTTGAGCACCAGTCCTTAGATCTCAGCCTCTTGAGTAGCTACGATTATAGATGTGAGCCACATGCACCCAGCGGAATTTTTAAAGTAGACTTCAATATGATTATGTCTAATCTTATTTATATTAAATGGTATTTATTATGTCTACATATACTATAAAATTCAGGTATATTTACTGATAGACGATTGACAGCTATGTATTTTGACATGCATTCATATAATACAAAGGTCAATCTGTCAATAGAGCTCAATCTGTTCAACAGAACATCTTTTTCTAACGAATTTCTAAGCACTGCGGTGCTACTTCCTTAAAGCAAGCCAGCTAGCCATTGGTCATTGTGAAGGGAACCCTCAGGGGAGGGTGATTTCCTGCTCCTCTGGAGATGGAATTACCTTGAGCTACAATTGCAGAAGAGTGACTTCAGTTCCATAAGTACTTACAGCCTCACATACATTTAATTATTTGAGGAAGGTGCTGGGGCTTGAATTCAGTGCCTGAGCACTGTCCTTGGACACTTTTGTTCAATGATAGTGCTTTGCCACTTGAGCCACAGCTCTACTTCTGGCTTTTTTTTCTGAATATGTGGTACCAAGGAATCGAACCTAGGACATTGAGCACTCTACCACTAGGATGTGCTCCCGTCCCCATGATGGCATTTATGTTGTAGACTTTTCTTATGGAAAAATATGTGCTTGCTAGTAGGCAGTTGGGGATTTGGTAAAACCCTGTAGGAGCATTGACTCAAAGGATGAGGGATAAGATTAATTTCAGAAATCATTTCAAGTAAAGGTGCATTTTAAATAGTGGAAAACTTAATGTTATGGAATCTCTGCTCTCTTAACTTGTGTGTTTGCTTTACAGTTTTCAAAATAAGTCTGGACTGGAAGCAGGGCTCCAAAAATGAGAGTACCTGATTAGCAAATAAAATACACTAGACTCAAATAAATAATAAATAAAACAAATGTATTAAAGGTAGAAAAAGACTACCATATAATATCTTTTCTTTCTGATGTGATTTTTATCGTATCATGAAAACAAACAACTGCTTTTAGGTTTTTAAAAAGAATAAACTTAAACTATGTATAGAACTTGGAAACATTTAAAACAAACTTCAAGAAATCAGTACAAATGCTTGCTTTATCATGACAAATATGTGTGCCACATTATGTCATAACCTCAAAGGGCTGATGACTACAAAGAAATCCATCATTTATATCCCCTTTCTATTATACTTGACATTTGAGAAGTGGCAAATATATCTTTCACCTGAAAATTCTGATGGCAAAAGATTTTCCATCATAAAGTGAGGGTGAAGTTGACATTGTTATTTCTTTTGAGAGGACCAAAGCTATCTATTTATCTGGATCCGCCAAATGTTAAAATATGAAACATAGAAAGCACAAAAGTAACTGCCAAAGTCCTGGATTTTGATTCCCTACTCACTGACACAGAATAGTCTAGAGATGAGTGTCACTGAAACTTGGGAAGTATAGCCATGATAGGAACACTCATCAATATACAGGTTAAATAATCCATTCTCATAAGCAAAATCCTAGATAGAAAACAAAAGAAACCTTGGGACACATTTTAAATTATCAGCAGAGGATCACAGAAGCAGTGACAGTTGTCCACAAGCATTCGGGATGACATTTACCTACACCTTGAGCTATTAGTGGCTGTCTTTGCTTGATGATTTCCAATGCTGGCTTGTCTCTGTGTGTTTTGTAGCTTCCCTGGCAACTTATACACAAATGCTATTTATCACTGAAACTTACAACCCTTCCTTAAATAGATTATCAAAATGAAAGAACGAGTTGGTAAAAGAACAGCCAAGAAACAACAAAGCACAGATGAGAGTAGGTTACAAATGGATCCAAATAGAATCTAATGGATTATGAGTCAAATGTTTTAAAGTTTCAGTGACATTTATGAGCTGTGCTACCTCAATTGATTGAGATTTGATTCTCAACCCCCAGCCAGTTTTTATCCCATTTTTGTTCTATTTGTACTTGTAAGAGTCACATGTAACTTTTTATACCTATAAATTTCATACATGTATATTGTCAATAAATTACATGTGAGTAAAGGTATCTAATACAAAGTAAATTTTACTTGGATTATTACCAATATAAATTTTAGAAAATAAATTTGGTGAATTTGTATGCACATATCTGTGAATACAGGGAGTAGGATTAGAATTCACAATCAGAATTCAATATACCAAAATAAATGATTTGGTTATTAAGTTCAATTTGCCCCTAAGCCCTTATATATTCACAGTTGTAAAAAATTAGACATTTTTACTTTGAAGGTAATTTTATGATTTGCATCTTAAATTTTAATCTTGTTCAGATCAATTTCTCTTCCTTTTCCAGTGCTGGGGATGGAACCCAGGAAGTCACACGTGTTGGCAAATACTCTACCACAGAACTAAGAATCTAACCTTGATAGCCAAATTTTCCTGAGTCCTTTGTCATTCTTCTGATGTCTTCTAAAAGGATGCACCTATAAACTTATTATAGGGATAGACTTTCTACACATGCAACCACAAATATGTTAATATGTGTACTGTGTTCTTGCTGCCCAGGTAAAAGCTCAGGTTGCTGCCATGGCCTAGAGAATTAGAGAATGAGCATGAGTGTGAGAAACCTGGCTAAATAGATGTGAGAAGACCAGACCATAGTGGGATTGTCCTTTCAATAAGACAACAAAACTGTGATTCTCTTTTCACTGTCTGTGCACATTTCATCTGCCCTGAGCAGAAAATACACTAGGTCAGAATGGTCATCAACAACTGTCCAATTTTAAAATTACTGATGATTACAGAAAAATTCAACGACTTCTGAGTATACTTCCCTTCATCTCCATTCTCCCATCTGTTCCTAGATTCCAAAATTTATATTGAATTTAATTGCTTATACATATCTCTTGGATTATCCCTCATTTACTTCCTAGCAGGTACACTTAATATTTGATATAATTTTAGACCTGTTATTTGTTCCTTACTGTGATTGTTTCAACTAGATCCACAAACATGTTCTCACTACTTTTAATCTAGTTGTGGAGAACTACATATGATCTTTTTCAAGGACAACACTGATAAATGTATTTGAAACCCTGGCAGCTTCTCAGACCTTTCTGTGGACCACTAAGATGGTCTTCCTTTTACAGATGCTGTGACAATTGGTTAAGCTCTAGGGACAAATAATGTGCTAAATGGAGAATATTCTCCATTTCAGTGATTTACTTATTGTTATTTCAGTGTCAATGTCTTAAACATATATTCTTATTCTCACAATCTACTAGAGAGAATAGAACACAAGTGCATTGTATTTGTCTATAAGTAATTGAGTTTGTCCTGGACTCTCTGTTCTGCTATTCCCCTGAAAATGAAACATTAGAAATTGCTAATGAAGAAAGCAATCTTTGTTTTAAACTTGAACTATAGTAATCTAATCTTTCCAGCTCTTCACTTGCTTTCTCTATGTCAATTTTAATGCCTTCATCAATGTAGAACATACTTTCAATAATTACAGTCTAATGGTGAAAATAGATGAGGTTTCATTGCATGAATTATTTTATTACCTTTCCACAAGATCAAATATCAAAAGGCTGATGTGAACCGTTGCTCCATGTCACTACTATAGACATTCAGACTGATTTTAACAGTCAGAAGTTAGATGTATTTTTAATCAATTTATTGATAAACAATAGATAACATTGTATTGAGCACTAGAAATATGCATATAACAAATAAGATGAGATACGGGTAGATAAATATGACCTGCCCCATAGAGTAAGGATGACTTTGCATCCGTTTGTGTATTAGGCGTTTGTACTGTAGATCATAAATCAAGATAGGTTTGTTGTGTATATTAAAATACTTAAACAACTATAGTTCGACATCTTTGGCCATAAAAGAAATGCAAATTAAAACAACTATAAGATTCCACCTCACTCCAGTTAGAATGGCCAGGATCAAGAAATCTAATAACAACAGATGCTGGAGGGGATATGGCCAGGAGGGATCACTACTACACTGTTGGTGGGAGTGCAAACTCGTTCAACTACTATGGAAAGCAGTATGGCCGTTCCTCAAAAGACTAAACATAAGTTTCCCTATGACCCAGCAATTCCACTACTTGGCATTTACCCATTATTTTATTTAAAAGAAGTTTTGTAACCCAGAACACATATAAACCTGGTGAAACCTACAACAAAAGTAAATCAATCACTATATGGAACCACTCCAGTTTCCATAATTGTTAGCAGATACTTCATAGCTGCCATTTAGATTGAGAAAGCTCTTGATGAAAACTTAGGAAGTGGAGCAGTGGCTCAAGGGGTAAGGGAAGAAGCTTTGAGCTGAAGAGCTCAGGGATAGCACCCAGGCCCAGAGATCAAGCCTCATTACTGGCAAAAACATTAAAAAGTAATAATAATAATAATGATAACACAAATAATAGTAACCAAAATTTAAATATTGATAATAATTACACTACAAACAGTACCAAAAGGAAATATTTCCATATGAGCTTTGACCTGTTAGTAGTAAAATGCATATGATTTCTATAGACAAGCAATACCTTATTTCATTTCTGTGCCTCTGGGATTTCTAGTGACAATGTTTGCATGATCTTAACCAGCAAATACTTGCATGTAAACTACTTAAAATTATTATTTTCAAAATGTGAATGAAGAAGAAAGTATTTTAAATTAAAAAACTTTCTAAAACCTTTATCCCATTTCACCTTTTGTTTTCTATGCCCTATTTGAAAGCCTTGAAACTGCAGAATAAAAAAAGGAAGGAAGGAAGGAAGGAAGGAAGGAAGGAAGGAAGGAAGGAAGGAAAGAAGGGAGGGAGGGAGGGAGGGAGGGAGGGAGGGAGAAAGAAAGAAGAGACCAATTGCCAGATTTAGGATAGGTAAGCAAACATAGCCAGGCTGGTATTTATGCTAGCACATATATTTTTTTTTGCATTTTTTATTGTAATTAGTAAAAGGGTTACATGATATTTGCCAGATAGAAGGTGCATTAATTCACATACATTGATACCCTTTCGCATGTCTTGGTACCCATTACCCTCTCCCCCACCCCCCCATCTTGGTTTTCCCCCCTTCCCTATCCAATTTCAAATAACCAAATACAAATATATCCATTATATCAGATAACAAAGTGAGATACTGTAACCATATGCGATAGCCAAGGGACAGCAAAAGAGATGAGAGATAACATAGTACAGTAAGGACAAGAATCATTCATTATATGGCTTTTGTTTCAATATCCTAGAAGTCCTTTCAATTAGCTTCATACTATATGGCCTTATGTATCAAGATTTTGCTCTATTGCAGATCTCTGCTAGTAGAGCCCAAGGTTTCTACTGATTATGACGATTGAGGGAAACCATTGAGCCTAAGTTCCTTTGAGTCTGGCTTACTTCACTTAATATGATTTTTTCTAAGTCTTTCCCTTTCCTAACAAATGGGGTGATGTCATTCTTTCTGACAGTAGCATAGAATTCCATTGTGTACAAATACCACAACTTGTTGATCCACTCATCAACTGAGGGACATCTAGGTTGGTTCCATATCTTTGCTATGGTGAATAGTGCTGCAATGAACATATTGTTGTGCTAGTGGATTTAGTATGCCCTTGTTTCTGGATGGTTGGGTAAATGCCAAGTAGTGGAATTGCTGGGTCATAGGGGAGTTCTATGTTTAGCCTTTTGAGGCACTGCCATACTGCTTTCCATAGTGGTTGAACGAGTTTGCACTCCCACCAACAGTGTAGTACTGATCCCTCCTGGCCACATCCCCTCCAGCATCTGTTATTATTCGTTTTCCTGATCCTGGCCATTCTAACTGGAGTGAGGTGGAATCTTAGAGTTGTTTTGATTTGCATTTCTTTTATGACCAGAGATGTTGAGCATTTCTTCATGTGCCTATAGGCCATTTTTGTTTCTTCTTCAGAGAAGATTCTCTTTAAGCCTTTGGCCCATTTTTTAATGGGATGGTTGTTACTTTGGAGATTAGTTTGGGAGTGATTCAATTTTTTGAGTTGTTGATATATTTTTAGATATGAGACCTTTGTCCGTTGTTTGGTTGTTGAAGATCTTCTCCCACTCTGTACGCTTCCTAATTAATTTACTAGCTATGTCCTTTGCCATACAAAAGCTCTGCAGTTTAATGCAGTCCCACTTATCCAGCCTTTCTCTGATTTGTTGTGATTCTTGGTCCTTATTAAGAAAGTTTTGACCTGTGCCAAGGAGGCCTAGTGTATCTCCTATTCCTTCCTGTAAAGTTTTCAGTGTGTCAGCTTTTATATTTTTTTAAATGTTATCTCATAGATTTATAGTATATCTTTATATTGTATGAATTTCTTTGCAGTCCGTGTTCTTTTACTAAATTCTAATTCTAGTGCTAAATATCTACCCTTTAAAAATCATCATGCATGGCTTTGAAGAAATATTAACAATTATGATATCAGTTATTTTAGGAAGCAAATAAATCTCCTAGAGAGCAGAGACTTCACAGGATTCCCTGGACTTTAGCAGCAAGTTGGATTCAATACATAATGTGAGGATCTTCTACTAGATCTCTTGAGAACATATCCTCCAATTCCATATTCTCAGTTAAATTTTCTTTTAGAGTATCTATTCTTTCTACAAACATTTTTACATTAATAAATATGGATATTATTAACCAATTTGTGTGTCATCCATTTGTGGGGAAAAATGTGAGCAGAAGCATACAAACATCTAAACAGTGGAATCCAAAACCCTAGTTGAGCACCCCTAATCAGATGATTCCATCTGCTTTTCATTCCTGCTAGGTTCTGTATAGTTGGTGAGCATAAATGAGTTGGTGAGCATACGTGTCACAGACAACTCCTGAGTCAGTCAGTGACAAAAGAATAACCTCAGGAATCAGTGTCATCATCCCTGAAAATGAAAGCAGGACTTCTGGCTCAAAATACTACACCAGCAGGAATGCAATTGGGGATAGCAATTTCCCCCAGACAATAGAACTGACAATTTCCACAACCAGCTCTTTCCTGATACAGCTGGAATACACAGATCCACTGCCTGGGGTTTTTTTGTTGTTGTTACAATTCACACCATGTGCCCAAGAGAAACTCATGAGTTTTCCATGACAGGTCACCAGCAAAGGCTATTCAATGATGAACCTACTGTATGCTCAGTGCTGTTCAACTCAGTGGACAGAGATGAAGGCCAGAGGCCCCGATGTCTTGAGATCCTAGGAAATAGGTCCTTAGACTCCCTTTAACCTTTATCTTTCAGAACAATTCTCTTTAAGGAAACATCACACCATTTGGATATGTGCACCCTCTTAAGCTAATGTTTAAAATTCACATTATGAGGGATTTATAGTTTTTCATACATTGCCTCTGGAATCAGTTGCACATAAACAAGTTCTAATTCATTATCCAGTTAATTGACTGCAGATTCATCAAGAAGGCCATTACTTTGTTTCTTCTTCTTAGCTTGTGACTGTACCTGGTTAGCATCTGGAAATAGCAAGGTCTGCCAGTCAAACCACTTTTTAATGATCACTTATAAATCATGCATTTTGTCACACTTGAAAAATGCTATTTGCAGAACCAGTGGTGCTTCCCCCAAAAGGATGAAAACATCACAGTTCTCTACATGAATTCAAGCTAGTTCATCTACCTGTTATTAGGAACATCTGATCAACAATACTTGCATATAAATCTCCAATAACAATCTTCAAATAAATTATCTTTCCTCCAGTATTTCCTTTTTTCTTCTACAAATATCTCAACCTGAATAAATAATGCCTTTAACTATGTGAACAGAATCATTCCTTTTCGTATTTAATCACTTACCTGGTCCTTACCCTACCACACAAAATGATTTCCTGGTGATAGAAGTATACCACAGAGATGCAAAACTTCTGCCATACAAAATTTATGACATTTCCTTCCAAGAAAAATGTAGGTGACCTATCTGGCTATTGAATGCAGTATCCTACAACATATTTCAAACCGACCTTATAGATTAGTTCAAGCAACTAAACAGTCTTCTCAAACTAGCCAAGATTTATAGTAGGCAGTCTTTAATTGTATATTAACTGTGGAAACCCTGAGTTCTTGAGATGTATCCTAATAAGCTATCTGAATGACTAACACCTGGGAGTCATGATTTAGCCTCTTGTAGAACCAATTGTTTATTATTTTTTTCATTATAGGAGGATGTCCAATTCAAATTTCCTGGTATTTACTGAAAATAAACCAATTTCATAAATGTCTTCAAAATAACAATTGTTCTCTGTTTATAGATAAGAAACTGGTTCCTGTTTCATGGAGCCAAGTATAACGTTGAGCCAAAAGGGTGTGCTTTAGAAAAAGGCAAGGCCTGGAAGTATTAGCCACAAAGCATTCAACACCAACCCAAGGGTAGAGAAAAGAAGTTCACACAGTACCTGATCAAACAATCCTGACCCAGGAAAATATTTCAAGGTTAACTAGTGCTGATAGGTCAAAACAATTGTTCTTGGGGTATAAAAGGTAACTAGCTAAGAAGTATCAGATCTACTGTCAAGTGACTCTCAATCTCCCCCCAGAAGTTATGAACATGAGACAAAGTTGCCATTCTGACTCCTTTCATGCATACTGAGAAAAAGAATACATTTTGAAGCTCAATAGAAAATATGCTTTTAATATGCTCCAATGCATTCAGGAGGAAAATTATACAATTGTATAAGAAATTCTCCATTTGGAGAAAACATCTTGTGGCAGGCCTTAACTTGCTTAGTATGAGGATTAGATGTGACCAAGCTGTTTATATTAGATTTAAAAATTTCTATAGCCCCTACTAACATTCATGGTAGGAGAAAATCACAGTGAGTGAGATGAGGACCTTCAAAAACTTCCTACCTTCTGAAATAACAGTGTGTTTTCTGATTGGTTAAGTGCCTGTCACTCACACTGGGACCCACCAGAATCTTTCCTCTTGAATTATTCTCTTAATCACTCTGTTTTAAATATTTTGCTGTGTGCTGACACAGCCTGACTGATCTCCACAGAACAATCTGTTTTAACTGGATGCTGAGCCTTTTGGTATCCTTTCTTTGAAACTTTTCTTTAAGACAAGAATGTTCTTTAAATTTTCAAGAAAGTCTGTATCTGTGAGATATAGTGTGTTTGCGTGATAGATTATTAATTCATACTGTCATTCTGAAGCTTTTAATTAATTTTGTTATATACATTTAGAAAATAACCTAATTAAATCATACTTAATGAGTGTTGCAGTTGTGCATTAAAGGATTATATACATAATTCTATGCAAATCCTTAAGTTTCAAAAAGCATATTTGAATTTCAAAATTGTTTAGAACAATATTGTGTGTATGTGAAATTCTCCACTCACATCAATCACAAAACTATAACCAGTGTGTCCTAGTCATTCCTTAAATGTCCACTGAACAACAGATTGAAGGCACTAAGTTTTTCTAGAATAGTAGTGGACAAGATATACATATTAATAAAATCTCCTCACTTCTCTGAGTTTTACAATTTCATGGAAAACAGGTTACACAGTAGATAATATTCTTATGTGCATATTTTTGTCAAGCACAGTTTTCACTATTTTTTGTAACTAAACCTCTTTAATTCCCACACCAGCAAGATGACATAAATACTACTGTATCATTGGTTTTACAGTCAAGGAGACAAATATTCAGAGGATGTTCATAACTTGACCCAACGAAGTGAGTGATAAAGCATAGCTTTTAATCTGAGATAGCCCAAATGCTCCTGTTGAACAACTGTTCTGAAATTCCACTTCCTTAAAAAGTACATTTATACATACTCATCTCTGACACCCTACCTGTGTGGGTAGCCAAGGTAGTTGCTAGAAAGGGATTTTATCTGATGAACTGTGTTAGTTAGGGGATTGGAAACTGGTTTGTTTATACCATTTCAGGTTTCAATGTCACATCTGAGATGACACGTAAGATGAGCAGAAGGAAAGACTGAACATTAAAATAGACCGGTTGTGCATAGGGTTTGTGTCATTGAGATTGCAGTGCCAGGGCAAAACTTCACAGTAGGAAATTAGCCAAGATGCTAATAAAAACTCTAGTATCTATGGGTCAGAAAAAAAGTGCTCTGTAGTAAGAGCACCAAGAAAGTACTGCTCATAGAGTAAGAGAATCCTCATTGGTATGATATTTACATTTGTTCAAAAAATGTTAATTTTAGATAAAGCATCATTGATCGCAAAAGATGGAAGTGTCTGTACAAGGAATGTGAACAACTGTTTGTTTTCTAAACTAGGCATTGATGGACATCCATGTCGTTTAAAATAGAATTATTTTCAAAATTTGCTCTGGGGGCAGGAGTTTAGCCTAGTGGTAGAGTGCTTGCCTAGCATGCACAAAAACCCGGATTTGATTCCCAATACCACATACATAATAAAAAGCCAGAAATGGTACTATATGTCTCAAGTGGTAGAGCTCTAGTCTTGAGAAAGCCCAAGGACAGTGCCCATACCCTGAGTTCAAGACCCAGAACTGGCAAAAAAAAAAATACTTGCTCTGAAGTAATTGTTTTTAATGTTTTGCTGTGGATTGTCATAGTCTGGGGTAGCATCTGGAAACTGAGGAAATGTTATCTCTTCTCCTTCCGCAAGCCCAGAAAGCAGCATAGATACATTCATATTCCACTGCAAATGATTGTAATTCCAAATCTTTTGAGGAGCCCTAAACTTAGAAGTGCATCCATGTATTCTTTATAAAAGTTTGAGAATAATACTAAGCCAAAGATGATTAACAAAAAAATCCCACAAGGAATTAGTGTTGGATGGAAGCAATGAAGCTGCAGCCCCAGGGAGATAATAAAGGAGGGTAGAAGAGATGCAGGGTAGGTCAAAAAGGAAATGTGTCCAATGCTCAGAATGTCAGTTAAGAGCTGAATTCCATATCAGTACACTCTCCTGCCTCTAATACCTTGGGCAAAGCCACCTCCCTATCTAGTTACTAATGACAACTGTCTTTTAGTCAAATGCCCATATCATTATCAAACTTCATCCTATCTTAGCCGTTTTTGCTTGTCTCCAACATCCACTTATCTGGACTGCAACCTGAGTGAGGCTATGAATCACAAACAAATAGAGAGTGTGCATTATATCTCTTCTTTATTTATTACAAGGGTTGTTTAGGACTGGAAGCCACAGATGCTTTGAAACAATCTATGGGTATAATTGCTCACATGTCTTTCCCAGGGGCCCCAAACCTATATCATCACTCTGAAGAGTAAACATTTAGTTGACCTGATGACTTCCAGCTGCCTAGGGAGCTGGGAAGTAAGAGCTTGTTTGCTAAACAACTTTATCTCCATGAATACTTAAATCTCTGAATAAATGCTCTAGGTTGGTAACTTGTAATTCTGTGACAGAATTCATTAACACTCACTCTGAGAGCACCAAATTAGGGTCTTTACAGGAGCTCCACTCAATGTCTGACTTGCTATTAGTCAGATTGTCATGGGACCTCCAATTTCCAGAGACTAATTGCATGACAACATTTAATACATGAACTATGTTGAATTAATTTATCTGAATATGCCACAATCTTAACTGTAGAACTAAACAGAATCAGATCCACCAATTTGCCCATGGTGTTAATCCTCAACCACTTAAAAGTGAGGAAAGAGTGGGGAATAGTCAAAAACTTATTAACAGCTCCTGCTAAAAATAATTATAGGCATGACAAAAGGGAAAATGTCTGACTCAATACAGAGGAGTATTTTCTGCTGAGGGACTGATACAATAGTCTCTCTGTATTTTTAGCTTTTGCACAAATCCAAAAGACTGCCCCTCACATTTACCAATCCTTGACACTTTCATCCAGAACAATTCCCTCTAGAATCCTTTCTCTCTACTTCCAATCCATCAAGAAGTCCTTTGGGCTCTGCTTTTGTGTACCCAGCATCCAAATGTTTCTCTCAGAATCTTTCACTCTCTCTGCACAACAGAGCTCAAATCATTCTATTTGAATTATCATCTGCAGTCTACCCCTAACTCCTGAATCTGTTTGGCCTCTTTTATATTTTATTCTGCAATATTTCATAGCTTCCTTTCTTATTTTAATGATTTCTCATTATCTGTGCTCTCTTGCTATATGGCAAAGTCTATGAACCTAAGGGAGTTTTCTCTTTTCTAATTCATGTAATGCCAAAAGTAACTAGCAGTTCTTGGCACAGATGACCATAGCATAATAATGTATAAGATAAATAAAGGGTCTAAACAAATTAGCTGGGTGCTTCTACCTCACACTTGTAATCCTAACTATTTAGGAGACTTTGAAATCTGAGGTTAGCCTGGGCAGACAAATCCTAGAGACTCCAGCAAAAGGCCAGGGGTTGAAGTGGCTCAAGTGATTGAGTGCCTGCTTTGAACAAAAAAAAGCCAAGTAAGGACATGAGCCCCTAAATTTAAGCCCCAGATAGACTAATAATGATGATGATGATGATGATAATAATAATAATAATAATAATGTAGAGAAGAGTATCTGAGAAAAAAAGGCTGTGAATTGGTTCCTATAGCTTTGCTTACTAGATGGTATATTAATTCATCGGCACTATTAACCTCATACTGGAAAGAATGGAAGATTCCACACTAATCGTATAAATTAGTATCTATTGTTTGTTGTCATTGCTACTGTTGTTGGTATGAGGGTTAAAGTCGATGCTTTGTGCAGGCTGATTATATGCTCTATCACAAAGCTATACCCCAATCCCAAGTTGCACGAAACTCCAGGTGATCCACCTCAACAGTAATGTTTGAGAAGCAATGTTTATGTGTCACTTATGCTGTGTTCTTAAGAGGAAGTTTTAGAAAATGAATCCCAGAAGTAGAGAATTTCAACCCATCCATCTGTTCCCTGAGATCCATGAGTGAGAGAACACAGAATTTAAGATAATGGACAAGATAAGTATAATTAGATGGAAGGTTATCCATGATAAAGACCATAACAGCTGGACCAAACAAATACTACTGCTCTTATAATGGCATACTGTTCTGATACAGCATAAAAATAAAAATCCAAACTGACATTTAGTTGTTCAAGTGCCAAAAAAAAAGCTTGTAGTCAGGGCTTTATCTGGCCATTCTCACTAACCTCACCTATGATCAATGCAAGAGCAGCTAAAGCAGTCATTTCAAATAAATATATGATAATTAATGATGACAAACATTTCTAAATATTTACTTAGTGCCAGGCTTTGTTCTAAGTGCTTTGTTGTTCCTGTTCCCACGCCAATCCTAAGCCATTTGTTTTTTGGCCAGCTTTGCAATGTCACAGCCCAGGCTCCACTTCTCAAAGCAGGATTTACTCTGCTCTTTGTACTTACCCAAAGGTATGGCAGCATTGTTGTTAGAATTGATCAGCACAAAGGAACCCTTTGTTTTACAAAACACTAACTCCACAAACAGCATCATACCTCCTTTAGGGATCATGTTCTTTTTCCACATTTGTAGATTCACATTGAATAAAACGTTGCTGAGAATTTTTTCCCCTAAGAGGCACCAATACAAACTACCTATATCAAGTATTGTTATAAACCATTAAGTTGATCTATGGACCCTTTTCTTGTATAATATAGGCTTAAAAATCCAAATACACAGTATGGAAGGACTGATAAAAAGCAGATTCAAGCAAAAGAAAATGGTAAGAAATATATCTGAATTTTAAAGTATAAAATTGGCTTAAAGGAAATACTAGGAGATACTTTTAATAACATAGATATAAAGGAGGATATTCTTAGGAGAGGATTACAGGGCTCAATAGCTATATACATATGTTAGAAAAGCATGGGCCTTTTCATTTTGTTTTTTATTAGTCCTTATTCTTGAACTTAGGCCCTAGGAACTGATGCTAAGACTTCTCAAGGCAAGAGCTCTACCATTTGAGCCACAGTGCCTCATTTGGCTTTCTGTTTGTTTTGCCACTCCTAGGGCTTGAACTCAGGGCTTAGAAACAATCCTGAGCTTCTTTTGCTCAAGACAAGCACTCTATCACTTGAGCTACAGTGCCATTTTCAGCTTTTTAGTGTAGGTTATTGGGGATAAAATCCTCACATATTTTCCTGCATGTGCTAGCTTCAAATCACAATCCTAAAATCTCGGCCTCCTGATAACTAGGATTACAGTTGTGAGCCACCAGCACCCAGCTCCTCATCTGGCTTTTTGATGGTGAATTGGAGATACAAATCTCGTGTACTTTCCTACCTGGACTGTCTTCCCAGGTTTTACTCTCCTGAGCAGCTGGAAATATAGGTATGACCCACTGGTTCCCGGAGAAAAGCAAGCATTCCCTATGTTTTCCTATTACCTGATGCAAGGTACAAAATACACTATTTTCTATTTCTGTTGGTAAATTCTATTCAGTATACTAACCTAACCTGTCAACAGATGGTCTTAATTCCCATCTTGGCTGGAAGCAATGAAGGAAATACAATGTTGGAAATTATTCTTTTATAATGCCTTGAGGTTTTCTACCTTCTATTTGCGAACCCTCCTTAGGCATCTAGTTACCAATTATTTGCTTCCTATAAAAGAAACTAAAATGTTACACAATTCATTCTTCCAAGGTACAATAGCTGACACCTCTGGTGGAGGGCACAGCAAAAAGCTTTCTCAAAACAGTTAAGATCAAGCCTGATTTTTCCAGATGAAACTTCATCAGCTCAGTCATGTAATTTTATTTTTTATTACATTCTCATAACTCCCCATTCTCCAGTACCTTAATTGGTGTACAATGCTTCCTTAATACCAATTCTCCATAGCCTCTCAAAGACCTTGGCCTAAATTTACACTTCATTGAGTATTGGCTCTAACTTTTGATATTCATCTGCATATATAAAAGATGCTTCCCTGTAAAGAATTGCATTGGTTAATTACAGTAGTAAACATTGAGGATTATGCTAAGTTTTGCTGGACTCTTGGACACTGGACATTTAAGAGTGGCAATCTGAAAATCAATATGGGTCTAGGCATGTTAACCAAATTAATATTATATTCCTGTTCACACCCTCCCTTTAATGAGACTATTTTATTTTCTACAAGGCTGATCATTATAATTATTTATGCCCTAATTAGTCAGATAAAGCAATTGCTTTTGTTCTAGTAGATTGCATGCTGCTTTCAGCTTGCTTTGAGAATATATCAATGCACTTGGTGTGTTCAGCTACAAAACACAAACACACATAACAGGAGGAAACATTTTATTTCCTAAACTCCTATTTGCTTTAAAAGTTTAATATTTTTACTGATATTTCTCAAGATTTCCTCCTGGATTTATAAACTTCCTGTTAAATTCTACTATTTTATATTCTTCCAGGGTCTTTCTGTAATTTCCTGAAGCACATATGAAAAGCTACAAAGCAGGTAAAGTATCTAATATATAATCTGTACTCAACACGTCAGATACCTACCAAAAGTTATGGAACACTGTCATATCACAGAGATTCTGTTCTTGAATTTAAAAGCACAGGGGGTGAAGGACGACAAATATGGTCAAAATGGAGGACTGCCAGCCCTCCATTTCCTAAGTCCTTGATCTTGGCACTAAGAATGGCAGTCCCTCTTGGAATGCAGCATTGCATGATCTCCACAGGTACAGCCAGTCCTGCTGGTTTGAACCTGGACTTTTCATATGATATTCCTCACTTCACAGTCATGGAACCAGTGGAAGTGTTCGGCAAGGCAGGGTATGTCTTCTCTAAGTATGTCTTTGAGAACTGGGAAGATAATCACAGAATAGCTCACCAGCAATCATGCTCTCCTGCGAGACAGTCTACCGATTACCTGACTTCCAGCTGCCCCTATGCTGACCATTGCTCTGCAGTATACTGTCCACTACATAAGTTCTAATTATTTCCTTTTTCCTCAGAGCTCAACTACCTTAAAGAAATGCCTTAAATCTCTATGGATAGGGTGAGGAATAAAAACTTAGCAGTTTATCACATCTCTTCCTGAACTGGACCCAGCTTCATGTTAATTCAAAAGACCTTAGGCCAAAAGGACCTGATTCCTGTGTGGGAATTGATTTAGGGCCAGGAAATCTGTGTTTAAAATGCAAGTCAAATGTTCGTTCACTTGGCCTTCCCTTATCTATGGATACAAGACTTCAAAAATAACTAAAGCCAGAGAGACAAAGAGCACATTACTTTTCATATATGGAAATAATGCATATAAAAATAAAATGAATGAAGTATGGTACAGTGGAGGATTCCAACCATCTTGTTCCTCTAAACAACGTACTGATAATTTAACAAATTGATTACCAAGAAGGCAAATTATGTTTTGTCTTAGGGAACTCATTTAAAGGCAAGGAGATAACTGGAGAGAAGATCATTCAATGAATACACACATCACCTGTATATATGTGAAAAAGGAACTAGGTAATTTGATGGGATGGGTAATGTTGGAATAGATGAAGAAACAAAGGTGCTAGAAAAGATGACATTGATTAAGATGCATTGTACTCATAAATTGACATCTTTTGTTCTTCTTTAGATTGTGGCAACTACATTGCCAAGGTACTTTCTGTCCTTGTCTCCTTGCTGTCTGTAGGATAAATCTAATCAAAATCAAAAGAACTAGGAGAATGGCTAAAGCCATGGAACAATTATATGCCCAGAACCACTTTGGCACCAATTTCTATAGTAGAATTCTCCAGAGATCAGGAACAACAGAGAAGAGAAGGAAGAGAAAGGAGATAACTTACAAAGAAATTGCTCACATAATTACAAAACTAGTAAGTCCCACATTTACAGGGTTGATAAGAAAATAAGAAAAAAGAAAGAAAAAGGAAAAGAGCTGTGGGTTCAGTGCTACAGTCTGAAAGCAGATTTCTGGAAAATCCTCTTATCTTCAGAGATCAGACTTTATGGTCTAATTATGCCTGTAACTGAAATAATGAGGCTGATCTATATTATGGAGTATGATTTCCTTCACTAAAGGTTCACAAATGTGAATGTTAGCTCCATCCAAAACAAACTTCACAGAGGCACAATTTTAACTATTATAGCTGTGCTGTATCGAATTGTTCCTTCCAGGTCATAGTCTACCTCATCTTCTTTCTCCTCTTCACACTACTTCCTCCCTTCCGTGTACTGAAATCCAAGAACTGAAAACCATTAGAATTCATAATCTATATGATTGTACTCAGGGCCTTGCACTCTTCCTTAGCTTTTATTTTTATAGTGGGGCTTTCATTTACTTTTTATTTTTTATTATAAGGTAATACATAGAGGGGTCACAGTTACATTTGCCAGATAGTAGGTGCATTATTTCTCACGCACTGATACCCCTTATTTTTTTATCCCCATTTCTCGCTCCCCACCCCCTCTTTTTAAAACACAACTCTATTACATGAACAACACCTCCACTTCTGGCTTTTTTTTTTCTGAGATAAGAGTCTCAGGGGCTTTTCTACCAGAGCTGTTTTTTAAACCTCAATCTTCAGATCTCAGTCACCAGAGGAGCTAATCCATCATCACATGACTTGCTTATATTTATATATACATTTATTGTCTTCCAAACAATGTTTTAACATAATGCTTTTAAGATTTAAAAATGCCACTGAAATAATATAGGCTTTTTTTCTTGTAGTTGTTTTCTTCCTCTTTCCCTAAAAATCAAAGGTAAAATTGATGGTATATCGTATCAGAGATGAAAAAAAGATTACTATCAGGCTCAGTCCCTCTCAGAGAAAATAGCTTACATGTATTTCAAAAATCATGTAAAATGCCTTTTCTGGCCCAAACACAGGCTGCTACAAAAGTTAAGCTATCAGAATGAAAAGAGCCAGAATACATGTATATAAACTGGCATTTTAATTGACAGAAGCAGTGACAACAGTAACTGAGAAATTGCATGCTTCCAGGGCCTAGCAGGACCTTGCAGGCAAAGCCTAACATCAAACAGCAGCCATCCATTTGCCTATCTATGGAGAAGTCCCAGGGCCAGGACTGCCCTTCAGACATGGAAAGCCGAAGTCCATCCCAGCAACAAATCCCAGGAATAAGATTCTCTAGTTTCTAAGTCCATACAGCATATACTTTGTACCAATAGTAGTACAATGATTTTGTTCTTTCTATGTCTAGACAACTATTACCATAATAATAACACACCTAAGAGTTTCATAGTTCTAAGGCTTCTTTGTATGCCTTCTAATTATTCCTTCTATCTCCAACATCATTCATTCTTTCAATGGTTCCACCATTTACTTTTTTTGAGTTGGAAGTACATATCTGTAGCCTTTTAATTTTCATTAGCCTGCTAATTTTCTTTACCAATAGTAATATGCAGTGATCTTCCCACCATGTCTTATTCATGGCTGTATAGTTGCAATGATTTCTGTGTGTTATGGGTCCAGATGTGATTCTGGTGCACACCTCGGGGTGTGGTCACAGGATGATCACAGCAAGTGAGACAACGCAGAAGCTGCTCTATTTTGAGGGCCTAAGTGCTGGGGGAAGGGTGTACAACATGTGCCACTTTCACACTTAGGTATGGGCCCTATTCCTGGGTTGTTAGCTTCATGCTCACCACCAAATGGCCAGGGCAGCAACATAAGTAGCTTCACAGTCTGATGTTTAAAAATGTTATTACATGTTGACAAAAATACTAAACTCACTGAAAAATATTGAGCTCACTTATAGTATGGGAAATGAGGCAATTTGGAATAGCAAAAGGAATTTGGGAATTGAAATAATGTCATTTGCTCTCACAATTGATTATTTAGCCTGAACTATGCATCATGAAATGTTCTGCAATCTGCAGATCAAAAAGAGACAAGGACAGGAAGTAGTCAAGGTTCAGGGAAGGAAGAGGGGACAGTGTGTGGGAAAACACAAAAATGAGTAAAACAAGTTTAGGTAATGAAAATGTGCTAGGGTGTGAGTGGCTGTGGTGGTCAAGGAACAGAGGTGGAGCTGGTAAGAAAGACTGTGTACTGAGGAAAAAGCATCTTGGCGACAGGAACAGCACAGCAAGAAGACAGAGCAACAGGAAGATTTTAAATGAGCAGAGTGGTGGCAAACATTAGGAGGATGCGTTTGGTCAGTTTTCTGCCACTGTAACAAAACACCAAGAGAATCAACTTGTAAGAGGGGATGGTTTATACTGGCTCCTAATCCTCATCCACAGTCCATTTTCTCCATTGTTTTCAGGCCTGTGACAAAGCAGCACACTGTAGCATGAGCAAGTGACAGAAAAATACTCCTTTCCTTGCCTAGTAATGAGAGAATACCACAAGGCAGAGCTAAGGTCCCAGTATAATTTTCAAGGGTACATCCCCAATGACCTAACTTCCTTCTGTCAGGCCCCATCTCCTAAAGGTTCTACTAAGTCCCAATGGCACCATAGGCTGTGAGCCAACTTTTTAACATTTGTGTTTTGGTGAACATTTCAGTTCTAAATACATGGTGGGCGGGGATGGGTGTGTGTCAGGGGACATATTCTTCACTGTTTAGGTCACTCTTAGTGGAAATGGAATTTAGACTTAACTCCATGATCACTGTGTTCCAAGGCAGAAATTGAATTGAAGGCAGGAAAATCACTGTGAAATACTTAAGTAGAAAACCTTCTAAGAGGCTGTATAATAGTTTCTGGAAGAGGTAACCTGGACTTAGCCTTTTTGAGATTTATCATGCTTGGATCACAGTAGGATGTAAGCAAAACTAAAGAGAGCAATCTATAGGTCTTATTGATAAGTTAATAAAGCAGAGGGAAGTGCTTAGCCAACCAGAAATAAAATGTTTTGAGGTGATTAAATTTGATTTCAGTTTTAGTCATAGCATAGTGAAAGATAAACAAGAAAGCAAACTCAATCCCCCAAAATTCAGAGAGTACATTGGTGGAACTATTCTGGAATGCAGTGTATATTGTGGCTATAAAAAACTCACAACTGAGCTATCTTAAAAATGTACCATATCAGACCTTTTAATATCTCTATTCATCTTTCACCTAATTTATTATATAGAGATAGCTCTATTGATTTGAATCTTATTCCACAAATATTAATTAAATTTATGAAATGAAAGCAATTTGCAAAATATCTCCATATTTTATGGTATCTTTGAGCATAGGGAGTCATTTATTAATATTATTTATGGCTGAGAGATACAAAACAGTTTGATTTTCAGATGAAGGTAATGACAAACCATTATTTAAGATTTTTCCACTCCAAATTAGCTATTCAAATGAGTTATAAATGTGAAATTAATTTGGAGAAGTTTCAAAGTTTGGTCAGGTGGTTCTAATGTGGCACTTCAATCATCTCAACTTGAATTATCAAAGTACATTACTAAAATATAAATTAGCAGAGTTGATATATTTTTATCCATGCAAGTGATTGTATCTAGAACATGAGGTATAAAACATGCCCAGCAAAATGCTACATTTACCTCTCAACCATCGTCATCTAGAGAACACAGGAAGCAGCTGGGAAATAGAGATCACCTTCATCTATCTATGTGCAATGGAGACCAGAGAATATGTTTAATTAATTATTTCTATATCCCTCCACAATTACTGCAAGCCAGTAGGCAGAATTTTACAAGGTCTAAAAATATAAAATAATGAATAAATAAAGATGATCCAATTTCCCACTAGCCACCCCAGAGAAGATATTTAACATTCAAGATACAATTTTCCAAATGTTTGTATTACTCATATTGATCCCCTTCTCTTTCCTTTCTTTTAATACTGCTCTTTTCAATCTGACTATTCCTGATCCTCGTACTTGTCATTTTCTTCCTCCTTTGCTATTTTGCCTTCTCCCCCTTCTCTTGTTTTTCTTGCTCCTCCTTTAATTCGTCTTATTTCTCCCTATCATACTCCTGCCCTCTTCATCTTTCTATTTCCTTCTGTGCTGGATTTTGATGTAGGGATGACAGATCAGGAGATACTATTTTAAACTATACATAAAGATTGATCTACCTGCTTTGTTACGTTTTGTATCAAATTTGTAAATAGACTTTTATTATGCTACATTTTCTTTTGCCCCTCTTGGGCCTTGAACTCAGGGACTGAGCACTGTCCTTGTGCTTTCTCAAGGCTAGAGCTCTACCACTTAAGCTGTAACACCACTTCTGGCTTTTTTCTATGTTTGTTGTACTGAGGAATTAATCCTGGATCTTCGTGCATGCTAAGCAAGCACTCTTCCACTAGGCCAAACTCCTGGCCCTGTGCTACATTTTTGATGGGACTTTTTCTTCTCTCTCTCATTCTTGCTTCTATACCAAACCATTTCTTCCCTATCTCACTTTCACTCTGTGTGTGTACAACCCTTTGAATAATCAGAAAACTACTCTAGATGTTCTTTTGAATTGGCATGATATCAAAGTCCTTGGGGACCTGGATGACTCCCTTACAAACTCAGATGCCAAAGTGTACTGGATGATCTAGTTCCTGTGTCATAAACTTCCTTCTGAACCCTTAGCCCTGACCTATTCAATGCTTGCAATTCGTCCTGCATCAGCCTCCCTCTTACTTGAGATAGGAAAATAGCTTTTTTTCTGCCTCACAGCTCTCATCTGCAGGCAGGCCTAGTAGATTAACTATCATTAATCTTCTAGGAAAAATTAGAAGAGAATGACAAACATAATTTACTCCATCTTTAAGCAGAAAACTTCCTTAAGAGATCCACTTAAGAAATCTGGCACAGAGGCTCTGTTTACTTAGGAAGTTAAGATGAGGAGGATTAGATTTGGTGGCATAATGTTCATGAGACCCCTATCTGAACCAATAAAAAACTTTGGAAATGCATGATTGTCTTTCAACCACATGAGAATGGTTAACATGAAAATCACAGTCCAAACTAATCTAGGTCAATAACAAGACTCTTATTAAGAAACTAATGAGGGCCTGGAGTTTGGCCTAGTGGTAGAGTGCTTGCCTACCATGCATGAAGACCTGGCTTTGAGCCCTTGTTACCACATACATAGAATATCTGGAAGTGATGCTGTGTCTCACGAGCTCTAGGCCTTGAGAAAGCCCAAGAATGGTGCTCAGGCCCTGCATTCAAGCCCGGAGGCTTGTAAAAAAATAAATAAATAAATAAATAAATAAACAAATGAAAGTAAAAGAGTTGGAGATACGAGTCAAGTGGTAGAACACCTGCTCACCAAGTGTAAGGTCATAGTTCAAAGAGTATATCACAATTGTAAAATAGAAAAGGAGAACAGAGCTCACAAGATGAACATGAATCTATTAAATCACAATTCACATGCCTCTTTAAGCATATAGCAGATTCTCTAAAATCATGAGACATAGGTTAAACTTAGAGAAGGGAAGGTAGCATAGGGCAGATGGCATAGGTCAGAGGGAAAATGCCTGTGGAGGTTTGGGAGAGCCTGCATATACCATTTCCAAGAACCACCAAAACAGACAAATAAAAACTATCAGAAAAATTAACAATGAAGAAACCTCTGAAGAAGTAACTAAAAATCTACATAATAAGAAAGAAAGATAGAAAATTATGTTAGGAAAAGAATGACATTGTCCAAACAGAAATGTACTCTTTACTTGATTTATCTAACTGTAGCCATCAGTTTATCAACTTTATAATATTCATAATAATAATGATGATGATGATGGTGAAAAACAAATATATTTAATATGAAAGCATTCTAACACAAAGGATAGAAAAAATAGAACAAGGTATAAAGAAAAGTACAATGGCAGACACAAACTCAACTGTGTATAAAATTGAATAAAACAGCCTAAGTAGAAAACAATGTTAAATCACATGTGTGTGTGTGTGTGTACATGTGTGCACCAGTGCCAGCCTGATGCTTGATCTCAGGGCTCGGGCACTGTCCCTGAGCTTCTGTACATATGCTAGCACTTTAACATATGAACTGTGATTGTGATTCCAGTTTTTTTTTTGTAATTTTGGTGGAGATAAGACTTTCACAAACTTTCCTACCTGAGCTGGCTTTGAAAGATTACTTTGAAATCTCAGCCTCCTGACTAGCTATGCTTACAGGTATGTGCCATCTATAGATCAGATTATAAAAATGAAACAATAATTAATATCAATCTAAAGTTAAATTAAATGACACTCCATTATTTTAATGAATTTAGACTTGAAAAGCATATTGCAAGTAACTATAACATTTGATAATATAGATGAAATGGAAGAAATTATCAGAAAAGAAAAAACTATAGAATCAAAATTAGAAGTAACAGATCATCTAAATAGATATGTAGTAAATCAAGTAACTGAATCCGTAATAATAAATGAATCCCCCACACACAAAGAAAATAGGACTAGATGTTTTTTGTTTTGTTTTGTTTTGTTTTTTGCCAGTCCTGGGCTTGAGCTCAGGGCCTGAGCACTGTCGTTGGACTTTCTCAAGGCTAGAGCTCTACCACTTGAGCCTCAGCACCACTTCCAGCTTTTTTCTATATGTGGTACCAAGGAATCAAACCCGGGTCTTCATGCATGCTAGGCAAGCACTTTAGCCACTAGGCCAAACTCCTGGACGCAGAACTAGATGGTTTTAAAATTTAATTCAATCACAAATTTGAAGTTAATTATTTGCAGAAGTGCGCTTGCGTGCACACACAACACAACACACACACACACACACACACACACACACACACACAGAAAATAGTGGCTAATTTTTCCCAAAGAAGAGTTTGCTCTTATCAATATCCATTCCAACAAATGCTTGGCTAAATATCTCATTTTTGTCATTAATTTATTTCCCTGTTTGTATCATTTGTAAGCTTAGGTAAAAAGCTCATGATATAAATTCGCAACTAACACTAAATTTAGAGTTCTTTCACGTATATGTCTCGTTGGTATATATAGATTTTGCTTCTTTTGCCAAATCTCTAGCAATGGTTCTTTAGCTTAGTAATGCTATTTTCTGTTTAGGAAGTGTGATGTGCAAATACTTTTGTTCTTCCTGCTTTTCTTATTCTCAGGATTAAAGTTTCAGGAACTGTCATGGAAATCTATGGTAGTTTGTGCATCTGGGTTAAAATGATAGGCTGGAGCTTTATGAAATGTTGCTGTCCTATCTGTTTCCTGGATGTATTTAAATTATCCAAATAATCCACTTAAATAGTGCTCTATGAGATGGATCTGCTTAGCCGTGGAATGCCTCAGGGCCTTAGAAATGTTGTGAGGCAGATAACGCCCCCCCCCCAGGGGGATTGTAGTGGAGGATTGACTTTCCTGTCATCCTGACTATGTGAGATTATTCATTATATCAGTGACAAAGAGACATAGCAATCCAGCATGGCTTAGCATGTGAAATGCACTAAATATAAGTAGAGGTGGAAAAGATGGGCAGAACACCAGGCTACCTTCAGAGCGACAGTATCAGATATGATCACATACCTAAATGAAAGAAGTATCTCGGCCAGAGTCTCAATCCCTTTCAATACATTGCCCAGCCTCTCTCTGGCTTGCTCAATCCCTTTTAATACATTGCCCAGCCTCTCTCTGACTTCATCATGCCATCTCTATGGATAATGGCTACAACCATGCTGTAGACCCATCGTGGGTTATTCTATATGAAGAACTAATCATAAGTACTTATTTTTTAATCTTCATAATATTCAGTTTTGATGACTACATTTCAAAGAAGAATAGGAAATTTATGAAACTGTTAGCAACTTTCAGATGAAAACTTAGGAGTATGCACGGGTAAAACTCTCAAACATTCGATGAGAAGATGAGCATTGAATGAAATATTACAAATGAAGTACAGACAGACAACAGGTCACAGTAGAGAGGAAAACTTTCGAATAAAATCTACATCAGCATGAAGAGATTTACAATACCATGCCAGAAATACAAGCTATGCATAATTTCAGCAATCAAAATACAGTGCACTTTAATATAAATGACATTTATTAAAAAAAGTCTGTTGCAAAATATCAAGAAAATATAATGATATATTGTCATTTATGAAGAAGGATTAGGACTAGGGACAGAAAATGGGTGTATGTACTGAAACATGTAAACTGAAATGAGTGTACCATAGAACAAAATCAATGACAGACATAAAGTAAAAGCTAAATAGACACTGTAGAAATGTGATGTGCAAACTCAAGATGCTCTCACAAAATGAAAGAGAAGAAAAAGAAAGAAAGAAAGGTATCAAAGTCACAAAAGTATGGCAAACGTTGAGGAGAAAGACAATATAATAAAATCATATTTATGAATTTTGTGGATATCATTTGTAAACTATCCGAGGCTTGATCTATTGAATCTTGAACTTTATAACTGAAAAATATTTAACGTGTATTTTTCGCAATTTTCTTCAACTAGAAAAAGCACTACAATTTCTTCAAGCATATTTTTGTCTCTGTACTCTGAAAAATTATATTCAATGTTATAAACCTGTAATTAAATATAAAAATCAGCTGATAAAGCCAGGCTCAGTGGCTCATGCCTGTAATACTAAATGCTAAATCAGGAGACTGAGATCTGAGAATCTCCATTCAAAGCCAGCCCAGGCACTAAAGACTCTTATCTCCAATTAACCTCCAAGAAAACCAGGAGTGTCACTGTGGCTCAAGGGGTAGGTCAATATCCTTGAACTGAAAGAGCTCTGTGTACTCTCATGAGATCTTGGCTGGAATTCCTGTAATAGAAGATAGATTCATAACAGAAAAAATTATTTAATTTATGAGAGATGCACAAGAAAGACTTTTTTAGGAAATTGACAGAATTTCAACATTTTAAGCAGCATCTTAATGTTTAGACAAGTGATAAAAGAATAAAACACTATGGGTTTCCTCAGGGCAGCAAGGGGTCAAGAAGGCAAACACAGGTAATAAAGTGGAGATTGTTCCTCTCTTGCAGACTCTGGGTTGATATTGGTCCCAAATCATCTCTGTTGCTCAACTTTACCCTTCCTGGTGAAAAAGTCTAAGTTTGCTTCTAAATATACAGAAGTGAACAACCTTTTTGTTGTCTTTTTGTTGTTGTATCTTCTACTTTATTGTCTTAGTTCAAAGCAATCTGTTTTGAGGTTGGGGCCTGCATACACCATCCTTGGCTCTAGATTGATACTCTACCATTTGAGTCACAGCTCCTATTTTCCAGCTTCAGGGAGCTTAACAGAAGATAAGAATGCCAGGAACTTGAGAGATTTCTCTTGACAACCAATAGCCTCTGCCTGGAATTGCAAGGAACAGATTTCCTCTGAAATATAATGGAACTTGCTGGCAAAGGTACCATACCCTTCCCATACGCAGCGCTCACTTCGGAGCAGAAGGAGATATCGGACATGGCTCGCGGCATTGTGGCTCTGGTCAAGGGCATTTTTGCTGCAGATGAGTCCACTGGGAGCATTGTCATTGGCTGTAGGCATTGGCGCTGAGAATACCAATATCAAGTCCTTGGTGACTTGATGTGTGGTGTTGTCTGTGAGTGCTATCTCCCCTTCCAGCCCACTGCCAATAAACAGCTATTGAAGCTGGGCGGGAGTTGGGGGAAGCAATCTCATGGACTTTCTTCCTAGGGCCAACCCTAAAGAAGATCCTCATATTTCATCCTCTCAAGTAGCTAGTATTACAGATTTGAATAGCTAGGATTACAATGCCCAGCAGACAAAGGAGATATTTTTTAGTATGGAAAAGTACACGAATTAATTCAAAGAAGAAAAGTAATTCAAAGTTAATTGAACTGTGGCTATCACCACGAAACTGCTATGGGAATTATGAACCTTTGGTCCCCATTGCCCCAGACAGGATATCATGAACTCACAAACTAATATTACATGTCAAACCCGTATTTGCATCTCATTTTAAATATAGAAATTAGCCCCAAATTTCATTCATATTAAATTTATACATTTCAAAAAATTATTATTCTTGTCTATCACATATAAAAGCTGTTCTAATCATCTTCCAGAGCTGTACTTAGTAGGAAATTCTGAAAACTAGAACCAAGCTTATCATCTGATTTGAATTTGCTTAGGTTGATCAAAAACTATCTGTGACAACTTTAATCACATAATTTATGTTCAGCTTTTTAAATAGTTGCTATGGAGACTTCCAAACGAGCTCCCTATGTTAACCATAATGTTCTAATTTGCATTTTAAATACCTAATGCCTTTCACTTTTCTACCAATACCCCTAGAGATGGCACATCTTAAATTCCTTATCTGACATCTTCAGTGCACTCCACAACTTTCTTCTTTCAGAACTGATAAAAATTTATTTTCTGAAATTAACATTTAGAGGGTTTTTATGGTTTTCTTTTCTAAAATTATAAGCTATCCTAATACTTTATTGTTGATCAAGTATTCAATAATGCCATCCTAATATTGCTTAATAACTGACACCATTATGTACACAAAATAATACAATGGAAAGACATGGCATGAAGAAATATGAGATAATTTCTGGCTTTATTTCACTAATAATGACTCCATATGCTTTTAACTCTCTCTGGCCAAAGGTTTATTGACTAATCAAAGGGAAATAATGCTTATTACACGGAACAAGATTTTGTGAGTAATGCAAGTAAGACCTAATTACTGGGAAGGTAGCTAATTTGGTTTACTGAACATACACTTCTTATAGATATAGGTAGGAAGAAAGTTAGATGAAAACTTACTAACCACACACACACACACACACACACACACACACACACACACGCCACTAAAGGACTAAATTAAAGGAGGACAGGACTCCTGCTGAAAGATCACCAGAACCTAGTTTATTTTAATGTGTGATATTTCACACATGCCCTCAGACCTGCTTCTGCATAAATGCTGGGGTTTTATTCCACCATGTCTGTGAATGCCCAGAAACACTAGGAATCTAGCTGGGTTTTAAATGCCTCATATTTATGCAAACTAGAAATCAGCAGTCAAAGGTTTTCAACCAAAGCATACACTCTTTAAATTTGAAATAATGTTAATAAAAGGATGATATAACCATTTAAAAGTCACATAGAAAAAAAAGATTCTGATGCTTAAGAAAAGTTATGGCAGAGTTGCCAAACTTTGTGTTTTTTTTTTTTATCATCTTTAAGTTAAACTGGCCCTTATTTGGGGGACTTGAGAGAAAGATTTTTTTGAAGAAGTAATTATGTCTTAATGATTTTTAGTGCTAGTCTTTGTAGACTCATTTTTTTCTAATCTTAAAAGAAAATCAGATGATTACAAATATTTGTATGTCCTGGATACTTTTCTGGTCCTTTTTGATTTTTCTTGTTTTGCTATGGATGGAACTCAAGACCTCTTGCATCCTAAGCAATACTCTGCCACTAAACCACACCCCAGCCCCACTTCTGGTTTGGAATTTGAGAGAAGGTCTTAATACAAATCTCGGGCTGCTAAAAAAACATAAAATCCTCCTTCCTCAGCCTCGTAAGTGTTGGGATTACTGGTGTGCCCCAACACACCAGAGAAAAGTAGGTTCTTTAAATGCTGAAAATAAAGCAATAAAAAAGGTACAACTAGAAGAATGTATTTTTTAAACTCACCATTTCTATTGCTAACTGAAGGTCCAGAACATTAATGCATGCTTAACAAATTCATAACAAAAAGTATATGTCTAAGGCAGAAACGTCATAAAACATCAACCTTCAAGATGGAAAGGCAAGTTGAGCATATGGAATGTGGAGCCTTAGCTAAATGTTGGCTGGGGATGACAGTTTGTATATCATCCAGAGAATGGATGTCTATTCCTGTGTTGCATAAAGATCTCATGAGAGTCTGCAAGTAGCTCTGAACAAAGCAGGAAGGAAACAGGAGTGGCTTCATGGTTGAAACTGGTAGGAGAAAACCAAGTCAGTCATGGCAAGTAGTCCAGAAGGATCCTTAATCATTTCAAACCAGTGCTATTAAGGGGTATATTAAGGAACAACACACACACACACACACACACACACACACACACACACACACACTAAGATGCAGAGTTAAATAAGGAACTTCTAGATAGTTGACTAGCTAAGATTCAGCCACTGAAGCTTGAATGTATTTGTTTACAAATGGAAATTAGAAAGAATCACCAAAATTAATGCAGAAAGTGTCACTGTTAAACTTGCACTCTAAGTTATTGCTCAGAAACATAGCTATAAATGAATCTAACTCATAAATCATCTGTTTTTAATTCATTGATGATATCAATAGATAAATGAAAACAATGTTGAAGAGAAGTAGTTTCCAATGTCTTAGCATAATGATAAAATATTTAAAAAAATATATAAATCTCTATCAATGCTTTTTTTTCTTCTGGCCCCAAAGCCATTTATTTGCCTTGATGTGCTGATAGTAAGGTAGTGTTTGATTTCCTCAATGATTATTTTGAAAAGACGAGTAATTTGTTTGACGTTGTTTGGGACTCATAAGCTTATGTATTCTGGATTTGCTTGCTCACTTGATGTTCTACCGTTTGAGCCAGACCTCCAGCCCAGCTATTTGTTTACTTTTTTGGAGATGTGGTCTCCTAGACTATGCTCTTCTGGTTGCTTTGAATCACAGTCTGGTGGTTCTCAGCCTCCTAAGTAGCTAGGATTAAGTTTCTGAGCCACAGTGACCTGGATCTAAAATGAGGTTTTGAAGGCTAAACTTAGAGTTCATATATGACCCAGCAATTCCACTATTTGGCATTTACCCACTTGTCCAGAAACAAGGATATGTCCATTAGCACAACGATGTTCATTGCAGCTCTATTTACCATAGCAAAGATATGGAACCAACCCAGATGTCCCTTAGTGGATGAGTGGATCAACAAGATGTGGTATCTATACACAACGGAATTTTATGCTGCTGTCAGAACGATATTGCTCCATTTGTAAGGAAATGGAAAGACTTAGAAAAAATATATTAAGTGAAGTAAGCCAGACTCAAAGGAACATAGGCTCAATGATTTCCCTCATTTGTAATAATCGGTAGAAACCTTGGGCTCTCCTAGCAGAGATTTACAATAAAACAAAACCTAGATACGTAAAGCCATATAGTATGACACTAAAGGAAAGGACCCCAAGGATATAGAAACAAAAGCCCTATAATGTGTGATTGTTGTCCTTAATGTACTATGCTATGTCTCATCTCTTTTGTTGTCCCTTGGTTATCTCATATTGTTACAGCATTTTACCTTGTTATCTGATATATTGTATATATCTTTATTTGGTTATTTGAAATTGGATAGGGAAGGGGGGAAACAACTTGAGGGGCAGGGGTGGAGGGATGGAAATAGGGACCAAGACATGAGAAAGGGTATCAATGTATGTGAATTAATGCACCTTCTATCTGATGACTATAATGTAACCCTTATATTAATTACAATAAAAATATATAAAAAAGAAAAAATATAAATAAGATGAGGTTTTGAACATTGTAAGTGGGAGTGTAGCTCCCAACTAACCTGACACACGTACTTATGGCAACCTGAAGATTCAGAACATGATGCAACTAGTTTTAAAATTTGCAATCACCTACATAGATGTGATTATCTACTTGTGAAGTAATATATTAAGATAGAAGTGCTAGCAATTCCGTTCAAATTAAAGGAAATCTTTGAACAATTAATGTATGTTTTTAAAAAATAAATGCTGGAGGGTTGGGATTTTGCTCACTGGAAAGGAATTTACCTAACAAGTATAAGTCCCTGAGTTCAGATTTCAGCACCAAATGATAATAATAATAATAATAATAATAATGAAAATAAAATAAATATTGCCAATATAAAACACTCCTATCTGGTATTTGTGCGAGTAAGGGAAAACAAATGAACATGGTGAAACAGGATATATGTGGTCAAAATATTTTATTGTCCTGTATGAAAAATGAACAAAGAAGCTTACTGAATTTGGTTTAGGCAAAAGGGAAGTAGAGTGTGATAGAGAATAAAAGAAGTGAGTCTGATCAAGGTGCATTGCATGTGTATTTCAACATGTCATAATAAACCCTTCTAGTATAATAATGAATGCTAATTTTTTTTAAAAAAAGGAAAGAATATACAATGGCACAATGGAATAAGCATTCTATGTTTCTCTAAGATATCAGGCAAAAATCAGGAATGCAAAAATCAAGAATTTTAAAATTCAAAAGTAAATAGAATTCAGCTAACTAAAAAAAGTTCATAATTTGGTAAGCCACCTAAATGGCCATGACTTTATATTTTTCCTTTACTATCTTATGAATAATCTCTGCACAACCCAAACATTTATTGGAAGCATTGGAAGCCTTGTTTTGTCACAGAATGAGGAAGACAAATATAAATGCTCAAAGACAGAGTAAGATCTGTTTCTTGTTTTCCTTTATTCTCCTGGGCTATTGCCTCCAAACAATATTTGGACATTCATCCTTGGAGCCAAATCTACCTGTAAAGTCAGGAAAGCTGGGACTTCATGAAACATCCCAAGTTTCTCTTTTCTGTCTGTCCTCCAGTCACTTGCTTCTGATTTAATGCACAATCAGAGAACTTTTTGGCAAAGTGCAACAAAATCCTCAACTTTCTAAAGAAGAAAACAATAAGATTGGAAAGTATTAGTGAGAAATTCAAGGAGAAAACAACAGCCACCACACAAAGTTGCTAATGAATTTCTGTGTAGATCCAAAGGAATGGACACAGAGCAGCCAGCTGATGGGTAAAACTATAGTGACACTTAATGAGGAATCTGAATTAAGGATTGTGAAGCCTAAATTAATTTTGAAGTTCAATGACCTTCAGCAAATTATTCCTAAGGTGTCCCCACCAGAAAGTCACCCAGAACCGCCCCCCCCAAGAAGGTCACTCTGAACTAATTCTAAACCAGCAGAGATGGCAGCTTCAAAGAAAATAGTAAATTCCAGACAATTCCCTGTGTCAAAGCCATCGCTAGTGATTAAAGGCTCCAGAATAAGATAACCATTGTGATATCCTAACCAGCTGCCCTGCAGTTGCCCTGCAGCTCAGCACATATTCCCCTAAGTACAAACCAATCAATTCATAATACATCAACCCTTTGAGCTAACCAATCACTTCCAGCCAAATACCTGCTCGCCACTAGATGCACAAATCAACTTTGAGTATTGTTCTTTGATTTTTCCCACCGTGTGTTATGATTTGCTCAAAATTGTGAGCAAATCCCCTATAAAAACAGGACTCTCAACTCAGACCCACTGTGTCGGTGGTCAGTTGTGAGTCCAGGCTTGAGCTTGCAATGAAGACTCTCCTGCTCTTACATCAGATTTGGCTCCTTGGTGGTCTTTGGGGACCCTGAAATATGGGCACAACAGGATGTGGCATTAAGGTGAAAGAACACTGAAGAGGAGTTGAGTTCAACCTGAACCAAATTGAATCAGCTTGAAAAATTAAACATGGAAATTTACATATTTCTAGGATTTAAACCACAGTGATAAGATCAGAAAGGCCAAGACACTATTCCGAATTAAGTTTAGAAAAAGATTATGTCAATAAACATAGGTAAAATATTCAAGATGTCAAAATATTGTGATCTAGTCATTATAATTAACTAGCAAGGATGAATAACATTACATAAAAATGTTGAAAATGTCATTGCAAATAAATTTTTAAATAAACAAAAAAAAAGGAAAGGGCTAAGGAAGGAATAAAAGATAATGATGGGACAGATAAAATGACAATGAACATTGAAAGGAGTAAGACAAAAGGAGGGAAATGAATGAAGGAGAAAAATGAGGGAGGGAGAAAATGAGAATAAAAGGCCATTGTTTATTATTAATGAACTAAGATAACAGAACAGACAAGAGAAGTGAAATTGAAAAAATGCCTTCCTTCTACATACCTGAGGATTTTACTAGGTTATGTATTTAATTCACAAAGGCAGATTAAGTAACACATGTAATTATCTATGGTAGTACAACAAACCAAGAAACTTCAAGAAAGGTATAATGCAGGCAGGTGACAGTGGCTCACACCTATGATCCCAGCTACTCAGGAGGCTAAAATAAGAGGATCCTCGTTCAAAGCCAGCCTGTACACAAACCATCCAAGAGATCTTTCTATAATCTCCACTTCAGATTACAGAGGGTTTTGTGGTACCCTAATACAGACAGAAATAGGAAATCTGGACTTCTGGGTGGGGGAGGGGGTGGGGACGCTCCAGGAAGAAGAAGAGAGGAATCATATGGAGAATAAATGTCATTATCAAAAGGGTGTCAAGTGATGTAGATTGTATTGAAGCACCCTGAGGAGCAGTGGGCAATCTTCTGCCTGAATAAGTGAATTGAGTGAATCTCCAGACTCCTCTGGGTAGAAAAGATGCCCTGGGGAGAAGACAAATGATGACTGAGTTCCTTTCAGAGAATAGAAGTTTAGGCAGATAAAGAGGCTCTAAGAAAATTTGTGCCTATTTTTCCTCAAGTTCCTTTGGCTCAAAGCAAATATACCATAGCATCAACTTGGGGAATAGTATTTCCTAAGTGATTCCAAAATCAAAGAAAGTGGACATATGTTGAGGGAAATCATTTAATCTGAACATTAAATATTTTTTTACCGGCAAAGACTTGAGGTATTGTGGAAGTATCACAACATTTCTAACTACACATGACTCTAGAGGGACCTGTCCTGCTTATCAAAGACAAGGCTGTAAGTTTTGCTAAGCATGCCTGGGGATTGATGCAATTGTCCGTTTTCAGAAAAACTCAGACAAGTGAGGATCACATGACATGGACAGGATTCCTGAGGCCTCAAATAGCCATTTCAACAGATATTCAGTTCACAAAGGAATTGGCTTAGTTTGCATGTTTCATTTTCAAATGTGTCAGCTTTGCAATTCAACAGTTAGGAAGCACTTTTCCAGCAGCTCTCATTATGTGAAATTTTCCCTCTTTGGAAGTCTGTAAAATTTCTGATTGTAGCCTTGAAGCCAACAAATGCCCACTTTACCTTCATGATGATCATAAGTTTTTCTTTGCATAAAATGGTATAGGTAAATACACAAGAGATTAAAATTGTTTTCAAACTGAGGATGAATCTGGAAAATACTACAGACTGAAGGTAGGAGAAATTTCCAGACTCAGTGAGAAACATACAGAATGGAAGATTTTGTTTCTAAATACAAAAGTACTGTTCAAAAGTTGGTATTTTTGGAGGCTTTTTCTTATTTTGTCTTTATTTTCCCTCTTCTTTAAAAATCAAAGATGCACTATATGACATCATCTCACTCAAATTCCCAGGAAGATTTTTGTTAATGTGTCTTTTCAGTTAAAGATATGAAGAAACTTCTTTTATGTGATAAACATTCAGAGTTAAAAATTAAATAAATTTCACCTTGTTATTTTGGAAATCAGCTGAAAACTAGTGTGTATAGTGTGTGTGTGTGTGTGTGTGTGTGTGTGTGTGTGTGTGTGTGTGTGTGTGTGTGATGGGGGGGGTTGTGATCTGTCTGTCCTGGAGCTTGAACTCAGGGCCTCTTCTCTAACTCAGCTACTTTTGTTCATGAACAAAACTCCACCAATTTGGGCCACACTTCACTTTCCAGGAAATTTTTTCCTCTTTCACTTACCCCATAATTAAATATGGGGTCTTTTGAGTTTGTCTTCTGTGATAGCTTTGGGCAGAAATCCTTAGATCTTAGCCTTCTCTGTAGCTAGGAATACAAGCATAAGTTATTGGCACTTGGCTTTGGAGCACAATTTGTTTACAGAATTAAGGGTGAGTCCCACTGAAGCTGTATATTTAAGGTTTGGTCCCCAGAGTGGAGCTATTCAGAGATGGAGCTATTAAGACCTTTAGAAGATGGAGCCAAGTGAAAAGTCATGATATCACTGGAGATGTCCTTGGGAACCATGACCCCATTCTCTTTCTCTTTACTTCTTGGCTCAGGTAAATGTTAGTTTTGTCATAAGCTCTCAGTACTACCATATGGTACAATCCTCAGATGCCCCATTTTTTTGTTTTGGAGCTAAATTGATCTTTTCTCATCTAGGTATAGTAGGACATGGCTGTAATCAAAGAACTCAAGAGAGGTTGAGACAAAACACGTGCCTTTTTTTAGGACATGCCAGACTATACAATACAGTTTGTTGAGTTTTGTTTCACAAAAGTAAAACAAACAAAAAAAACCCTTTTTTCTTTATCATTGCAGATATTTCATTACAGTGACTGAAATTTGATTAACAGAAAATTGGTACAGAAAATGAGGTTATAGGGGAAAGGCTAGACTGATGAGGTAAGAAAATGAATTGAGGTCTCTATTGTGAGTTTGAACTACAGGCCAAACTTGTCATGCCCAGTCAAAGAATATGGGTGCATTTTGTCCATGTCCTGAACATTGTGGAATTCTGAGGTTAAAGATGGTTGACAAGTTCGTATGGTGAAGGAAATTTTAAGGCAATGAAGCATTCAGGCTGTAGTTGGAGTAATTGGGTGCTTATAGACAAGGGTTTGGAGCAAAAAGAGTGGAGTAGAATAGAAAGATTTTAAAAGTTCTCAGCTTGACTAGAAGAATGCAGTAAGTTGGGCCAAAAAGTCTAATTGCAAAAGAGACTGACACAAAGATAAAGAAGCCAAGTGCTATGTCTTAGGAGAAAAGGAAAACTCCTCAGAATCACCTTAAAAATCAGTAAAATCACCCTGTTTATTAGAGACTCAAAAAATGTAGCTTTATTTCAACATCTTTGTGGGGCTCTTTTCTTGAGATCCCTGTTTTCTCTCAGTCTCTCCTGAGTTCATCTATGGCTCAAAATAATCTTTATCTGCTGCAGCCATGTTTCTAGTGGGCCCAGTTACAGGTCATGCTGATAGCAGACAAGGGACATGGTTGGCCAGGCATACTTAATTTAAGAGTTGTCATGTCATGTCACGGTGGTGTTGACACTTGAAGATTTCCAGGGAAAGGCTACTATACAAGATAACTAAGATCAGAAATTCTGATGACAGCTCAGCTAAGCATTTTGCCTGAGCTGTGATATGAAATCTCAGAGATTTCAGGAAGTTTAAGATGGCTGCCCTGTGGAGCAGCTGTCCAGAGAAGCTGCAGGTGGCAAGCAGAATCATCCCAGAAAGTGGCATACAGGCTGCGGCAGGTAAGGAAATAGAGTGCGGTCTTTCCACACCCTCAGGCCCTTCATGTTCCAGAGCTCTTTATTATATATCTTCTCTTCCCTTTTGGAATAGAATACAGGAATGCTGGTCTTTTCCTGTCTTTCTCTTTCCCTTTGCAATCATCATGAATCAAAATTTGTTTTCTGTTACAAGTTCCCACTGTGATTTTTCTGCTTGCCACCGGCTTCAAAGCAATGGCTAGCCAATTGTGCACTAAAATCTCCTAAAAACTGTGATCCAAATATAAACCTTTTCAATTTGTATATTGATCATGTTAGGCATTTTGTCACAATGAAAGAATACTGATTAACGCAAGAATCAATGTAACTGCAAAAGAAATAGAGCTGTCTGCTTTCATGAAAGCAGATGTGTAGACGAGAGTATTAACTAAAACTAGTACCACTGAGGAATTATAGTGGTGAAAGAAAAGAATTTAATTAATAGGGCTGGAAGGAGAGAGATAATATATCAATTGGCTAACAACTATAGACCAAAATAAAGAAAAATTATCCAGCAAACCTGCATGTATATTGAACCCTTGGCTCAAAACTCCATCTTGATGAGTGGATAAGAAGACATGACTTCTCTGAAGAGGAAATAAGAATGGCCAATAGACATCTGGATAAACGCTCAGCATCTCTGGCCAGATGCTGGTGGGGATGTGGCCAAAAGGGACTTCAATTACACTGTTAGTGGGAGTATAAACTTGTTCAACCACTCTGGAAAGCAGTATGGAGGTTCCTCAAAAGACTAAACATAGAGCTCCCCTGTTCTCTACTGTTTGGCATTTACCCAATTATGCATAAACAAGGGCATACTAAAACTACCAGCACAACCATGTTCATTGCAGCATTATTTACCATAGCTAAGATACTGAGCCAACCCAGATGCCCCTCAGTAGGTGAATGGATCATGAAAATGTGATTGATATATTTATTTACATCATGGAATTCTATACTGCCATCAGAAAGAATGACATCACCCCATTTGTAAGGAAATGGAAAGACTTGAAAAAAATCATATTAAGTGACATAAGCCAGATCCAAAGGAACATAGGTTCCATGGTTTCCCTCCTTTTTCATAATTAGTTTACATGTAGGATTTTTTTGGCAGAGGATCACAGCAGCCCAAAAGCTATATACACATGGCCATAGCTGATGAGGCTAAGTGAAATGAACTTTTGGCCATAGAAAGGCTTATCTTTGTGGTTGTTTTTAATGTACTATGTGAAGCTATATCTTACTCTTTTTTCCCCTTATGGTTTATACCCTGTTGTTGCGGTATCTGACTTTGGTACCTGATGTAGTGTGTGTGTGTGTGTGTGTGTGTGTGTGTGTGTGTGTGTGTGTGTGTTTATTTGAATTAGGAATGGAAAGGGGGAAAAAACAAGATGATGATAGAAAGGACAAAGGGTAAACCAATGTAATAACAATATTCACAAGACAATATGTAGGAAATGAACTTTACAACTTGGTAAGGGATGTGGAGAGGGAAAGTGGGAGAAAAACATTGGAAGGGGTGACAATGTTCAAGAAGTAATGTACCCACTACCTTACAAATATAACTGTAACCCCTCTATACATCACCTTGACAATAAAACAAAATTTATAAAGAAAGAAGACATGACACTTGATGTTCCAGAATAAAGACCTATAGGTCATTGCCAAAGAAAGAACAAAATAATAGTTTGATTGGCCACTGAGCACTAACCTGTATGACTTACAAACACATTTTAGACATAATTAATACCACAAAAATTCAGAAGGAAAAAAGTTTTCTCCTTGGAAATTGTCCTATTCTAAAGCTTTCCAATTTGCATTATCTCACTGCTTTTAACTAAAGCCATTATTGAGACAACACATGTATGTGTGTGGATCTGTACATAATTTATATCCTTCAAATGCGCTTTTTATTTTGGCTGTTTTCCCTATCTCTTCTATTTTTACGGTTTCACTTTGATCTTTTTCATAAGTTTTTAGAAGTAGGAAACTTCAAGTGTGACATGTGAAATGGATTAATATTTCAAGTGTAGAGGAGTTGATTGTCTGCATTGTTTGGCTTCAGAATTTCTGAACAAAGGAAATGTCATTTTGGAAGGGTCAGCACACAGTACTCAAAATTTCACAGTTAAACTACAATCATGAATTCCCAAATAACCAACACTACAAACTCAACCTCTGTCAACACCATCAAAGAGAAAAAATACTGGAGAACCAAAAAGAATTTGAAGGTTTATTCGGTAATCATTTATTGTAAGGTTTTGCAGTCTATCTAGATAGAACTGTCATAGTTTTTTGTAAGCCAAAAAGACAGAAGGAACAAAGTGTGGTTCACTATCTTCCTGACATATTCTAATTTAATTTTTGAATAATCTGATATTTGTACTCTGAATCAATTGAGTATAAAAACAGATTTTCCAGCCATTTTAAAAGACTTTATCATTTTCCTCTATTATTTTTAGGAAGGGTTAAGAACTCTTTTTTATTTATTTATTTTCAGTAGCAAATTCTGGCAGATTTCTTGTCAGGATTTTATTATAACTTTGGGAAATTAGAGATAAAATATGGTTTAAAAAACAATATGTGGCTGCACTTCAATTCACATAAAAACATTTTTACAACCATAGTAAAGTTTAATCCTTTTACATAGATTAACAAAATGTTTTCACAAGAAAAAGTCAACATTGGGTTTAACCCAAAAAGCAGTATCTTTGAAAGTGGAAAATTGAAAAGAACGTTTTTGACTTTTTACAGAGGGTTGCTTATGGTTCAACTTCACAGACTATGGAAACAGTTGTTAAACTATTATGTCCTCAACTGAGCTGCTGCACTTCAGTATAGAGCCAGAAATCAATCCTAAGGTCAAGATTTAAAACCATCTGAATAGATAAGACTCTATGAGTTTTAAAGTCACCTCAGAGAAGGTACTTCTTTTCCTTCCCAAATAGTGAAACCTGATTTTTTTTTTAAAAGTTACTATATATAAGTTTATTTTATCATAGCTCCAGTTCAAAGCACTATGCTCATTGATAATATGGTCGCTATCTTGTCTGATCTGGATGATGTGGTCCAGGAAGTGGGGTTTGAGAAGGTGGACCCTGCATTCGTGGTGGAGAAGGAGGAGGCCCTAGTGGCCAAATACCAGGACTCATTCCTCCTGGTTGTGTAAATGGAGGGCTCAGAGTTTCTTGATCCTCAGTAAACTGAGATAAAGTTAGGATTGTAATGGTGAGGAGGGGGTGTAGTTACTGGAGGACCACTGCGCCGCAGTGGGGGAGGTCCTGGAGGAGGAGGATTCATGGAAGGTGGTATCTGGGCAATAATATCTCCTGGGGGAGGGGTTATTGGTGGAGGATCAGAGGTCATGGGAGGACGTGGAGCTTGGCTATATACCAACTGAGGAGTACCTGGTGCCTGGGGAGGATGGGACATCGGATGGCTTATTGATGGTGGAGGAGGTGGGGGTGGTGCATAATGTTGCTGTGGAGACAGAATATGATAAGGATGTGAGACCACTGGTTGACCCTGGTATTCAGGATGATGGTGAGCAGGTGCTGGGGCAGGAGGTGGCAGTTCTCTAGCACCTGAGTTTGAGTCATCCTGAATAGGGACAGTTATTAAATTGCTCGAATATCCTCCTGTGGTTGATTATAGTGCTCATGTGGCACATGCTGCAAAGGAGGTGGTGGCATCATGATGTGCTGCTTTGGCGGACTATGGCTCATATAATGCTTCTCTGGTGGCATTATAAAATGATCAGGGATTTCAGCTGGTGGTGGGGCAATAGAAGGAGGAACATTTTCAAGAGAAGCCCTGGTGACGGGTTTTTCGGCGATGGTTGATATGAGCCTGTAAGTCTCTCTGAGATAGATACGTTCCCCTGTACCCTTAAACAATGCTTCACACGAAGGGAGAACCTCGTGTACATTGCTCAATTGGTTGCACGGGGTCACTAGAGCCTGAACACATCTTATCTCCCTTTTTCTCATGAAAATAGCACAGTCCTAGCAAAAAACAAAAACAAACAGACAAACAAAAACAATGCTTGCATGGAATTATTCTCCTATAGATTTTAATAGGCAATCTACTTTGGTCACAGAAATAAACTGGGGGTGTCATCCTTTTCATCTACGATATGTATCTTAAAGTTCCAAAAAAGGGGTCCTCACTGATTTCTAAACAGTTCTCCCACTTCACAGTCATAATCAAGTCTTTCCTTCTCATCAGGTGGGAGCTTTGAAGGATCCTGCTAATCGTCTTTTGAATTTGATGTATAGGTTTAGCCTTGTTTGCTTGTTTAGAGATGAGTTTTATAGGAATTTGTCTGCAAACATCAAGTCCACCCAAGGATCCAGAACTGTTAGTGCTTTGCAACACACTGTCAGTGTGACTCATGATTTGGCTCACAGTCCACCATGGGAGCCTAACAACTCTTGTATTCTCTTAATTCTCAGTAATCTCTTTATTATGCCTGAGAATCTGGTCTGTGGTATATAGTGTACATAGTGTCCTTTTAGTATTGGTTGGCATTAATAAATGACAATTATACCTTCATATTTATGTGCTATGTATAAGAATCAATGAGTAGAGCCAGGCACTCGTACCTCATGACCATATCCCTAGCTACTTACAAATCTGAGATCTGAAAATCTCAGTTCAAAGTCAGCCTGGGTAGAAAAGTCGATGAGATTTCCATCTCCAATTGGCAAGCAAAGAAATGGAAGTAAACGTGTGCCCTAAACTATGGAGCACCAGATTAAAAAAAAAACAAATGAGAGCAGGAGGCCCTAAGTTCAAACCCTAGTACTGACACAAAAAGAAAGAAAGAAAGAAAGAAAGAAAGAAAGAAAGAAAGAAAGAAAGAAAGAAAGAAAGAAAGAAAGGAAAGAAAGAAGGAAGGAAGGAAGGAAGGAAGGAAGGAAGAAAGAAAGAAAGAAAGAAAGACAGAAAGAAAGAAAGAGAGGAAGGAATGAAAAAAGAAAGAAGGAAGGAAGGAAGGAAGGAAGGAAGGAAGGAAGGAAGGAAGGAAAGAAAGAAAGAAAGAAAGAAAGAAAGAAAGAAAGAAAGAAAGAGAAAAGAACTGTTAGCGCCATATATTTTTGCCAGTCTGTTGAGGAACATGGAAAATTGTACATGAGCACAAAGAGAAAATGAACTGACAAAAATAGCATTTCCTGTGACAGGACTCCTTGTTTGCTGGTGTCACTTCAAGGTGTGTTTCTGTCATATCATTCCAGACATCCTCCTCTCACCCAACGAGATGGCCATTACCTGCAATCCCAACATTCTAGAGTCAGAATACTTGGGTATTTATTTTAAGAGAATTTAAAATTTGCCTTCCGTTTGTTTTCCTCTGTCCTGGGATTTAACTCAGAGTCTGTCCTTGAGCTTTTGTGCTGACAGGTAGCATTCTTCAACTGCAGCCACAGTGCTACTTGTGGCATTTTCTGAGTACTTTATTGGAGATAAAAGTCTCAGGGACTTTACTGCAGAGGCTGGTTTCAAACCATAATCTTGAGCTCTCCTGAATAGCTAAGACTACAGGTATAAGCGCTTGGTGTTATTACACAAATTTTGACTTAATTCTTCTGTTCCTTTGAGTCTGGCTTACTTCACTTAATATAATTTTTTCTAAGTCTTTAAAGGGGATCCAAATAGGGAAAGAGGAAGTAAAACTTTCCCTCTTTGCAGATGACATGATTCTGAATTTAAAGAATCATATAGACTCCACTCCCAAGCTTCTGAAGCTGATTCAAAACTTTGGAAGGGTAGCAGGGTATAAAATTAACCCTCAAAAATCAACTGCCTTCCTCTATGGCAACAGTGAGAAGAATGAGGCAACTATCAGGAAAGCAAGTCCTTTTGCAATAGCCTCAAAGAAAATAAGGTACCTAGGAATTATCTTAATTAAGAATGTAAAGGACGTTTTTGATGAAAACTTTAAAACCCTGAAAAAGGAAATTAAAGCAGAACTGAGGAAATGGAAAAACCTCCCATGTTCCTGGATTGGAAGAATCAACATTGTGAAAATGACAATCTTGCCAAGGGCTATCTACAAATTCAACGCAATACCCATCAATAGCCCAATATCATTCTTTAAAGAAATAGAAGAGGCAATCCAAAATTTCTATGGAACAATAAAAGACCCCATATAGCAAAAACACTTCTTAGCAGAAAGAACAGCGCAGGAGGAAATTCAACACCAAACTTTAGACTCTATTACAGAACTATAATTCTCAAAACAGCACAAGAACAGGCCTGAAGACCACTGGAATAGAACTGAGGACCCAGATATTAAACCACAGACCTATGGCCACCTAATCTTTGACAAGGGAGCCAAAAAAATAGAATGGAAGAAGGATAGCCTCTTCAACAAGTGGTGCTGACAGAACTGGTTAAGCACCTGCAGAAAAGTAAAGTTGGATCCTTCTTTGTCACCCTGCACTAGAATTAACTCCAAATGGATCACAGACCTGGAGGTAAAAGCTGACACACTGAAAACTTTACAAGAAGGAATAGGAGACACACTAGGCCTCCTTGGCACAGGTTGAAAGTTTCTTAAAAGGACCAAGAATCACAGCAAATAAGAGAAAGGCTGGATAAGTGGGACTGCACTAAACTGCAGAGCTTTTGTATGGCAAAGGACATAGCTAGTAAATTAATTAGGAAGCCTACAGAATGGGAGAAGATCTTCACCAACCATACAACGGACAAAGGCCTCATATCTATAATATATCAACAACAGCTCAAAAAATTGAATTACTCCAAAACTAATCTCCAAAGAAACAACCATCCCATTAAACGATGGGCCAAAGACTTAGAGTTTTCTCTGAAGAAGAAACAAAAATGGCCTATAGACACATGAAGAAATGTTCAACATCTCTGGTCATAAAAGAAATGCAAATCAAAACAACTCTAAGGTCCCACCTCACTCCAGTTAGAATGGCCAGGATCAAGAAAACAAATAACAACAGATGCTGGAGGGGATGTGGCCAGGAGGGATCACTACTACATTGCTGGTGGGAGTGCAAATTCGTTCAGCCACTTTGGAAAGCAGTATGGCAGTTCCTCAAAAGACTAAACATAGAGCTCCCCTATGAGCCAGCAATTCCACTACGAGGCATTTACCCAATAGTCCAGAAAGAAGGACATACTAAATCCCCTAGCACAATGATGTTCATTGCAGCACTATTTACCATGGCAAAGATATGGAACCAACCCAGATGACTCTCAGTTTATGAGTGGATCAACAAGATGTGGTATTTGTATTGCTTTTTTTTAAGTGAATCTTTCCAAAACACTACCAAGTTTCTGAGCCACACAGGAACAGGTAGAGCCTAAAAATGATAATGTAACTCCTCTTTTCCTATCTGTCCAAGATTTTGACCTGTTAACATTTTGTTATCTTAGAAACTAAATTTCCTATAAAATTATTTTATTTAGGTATGTTAGTTGTTTTCAGTAGGAGTTATGCAAGCTACTTTCCCATTCCTAGAAGCAGAAATCTAGTTTGAATCAATACATTAATAGCAATTGCAGTAAAGTAATAGAATTACTGGCTAATAATTAAAGCATTGCTAACCCATAATTCCACTGGGCTCTAACACCAATAATGTGCCTATTAAATTCACTTTTTTTCATACCTGGATTTAGGTTACACTGCTTCTAGGAGGAGAGATCCTTGTTACTTGCGGCGCCCGACACCCCTGACCAGCAGGGAAGAACGGACACCACCCGAGGATCCTTCTCGTATCACGCTTTATTGAAGAGCCACTTGATTGAGGGGAGAGCTGAAGCAGAGGGGCCCTGGGCAGGGAAATGCAGCTGCTTATATAAGCCCAAGGAACAAAGGGCTCTCTACCATTGGCTGCTCTGTTGCTAAGGCCGTTTTGAGACTCGGGATTGGTCACGCCCTTTTTCGTCATGGGCAGACTGAAGAGCAACTTGATACTTAGTAACGAGTAAAGGCCTCGCACTCACATACCAAATAAGTTACAAGGAGCGAGGCAGGAAACAGGTGCCATCCGGCTCCCCACAGTTACTTTACATATATTTAGAGGTGCAGATTTTCTCCTCTTTCCCTAAGTCCTTCTGCATAATTGTTGGTTATTTAACATGACTCCCTTGCTCTTTGCATGCTGAATATGAGGTAGCCTCATACCTATGTGGTTGAGATTGAGTCTGATCCTGCTCTGAGGTCTTGCAAATGTCACAACCCACTCCTACCTGGTTGGTTTGAAGCTACTTCTCACTGGAGGTTCAATGTTTCTTGCTTCCAGATTTCTATTGATCAAGCTATGTTTTCAATATCTTTATTGCCTTCCAGAAAGATTTTCAGAGAAGAGAGTAGCACTCTTGAATTCTCCAAAAAGAAGTCTAAATACCATTTGTATTCTGGATCCCAGAATCCTGCTTGTTCCTTGGCATTACACTTTTGTTAGTGCAGCGCTGAACAGTAACATTGCACCATTATGAGTCTTCTAGGGCTTCAGCATCTGAGCAAAGCAAAGCCTTCTGTGTCCTTCCTCCCTACAGCTTTCTGTAAACACACAGAATTATGAATATTTAATTTGACCATATGTTTTTTTAAGTCTGGTCTATGCAGTGTTATACCAAGACCAGAGTAACAGTATGCCAGGGGGACATATAGAACCATAAAACAGTCTAGTGGTATTAAATCAATCCATACATGTTTGAAAATACCCTACCTGAGTACATGAATCTTAAATTTTAAAAGCAGTCTCACTCAAGGTCATGACTGAAATCCGCTCTGAACATAGTTATTGTAATTATTGTGTTCAGTGTGTCCATTGCAAAATTCAGTAGCTGAAAGAACTTCTAAGCTTATTGTCTTGTAGCAGAATGAAAGCATGAATGCCATACCAGACACTTAGAAGCAATATGGACGTTCCATGTTTGTGATTATACCTATACGAATCAGAATCCACCCAGAAAATAACAGTTGGAATGAAAAGCATGTGAAGAGATTTATTTCCAGAATCTGTTTAGGCAGTTTCATGGTCAGTAAGGCACTCGATCCAGACGGGCAGCCTGGAAACTGAAGGCCTGCCAGAGCTACTCTCAATAAGCAGGATTATTTTTCCCATATATTTTTAATTGTAATTAGTAAAAGGGTTACATGATATTTGCCAGATAGAAGGTGCATTAATTCACATACATTGATACCCTTTCACATGTCTTGGTACCCATTTCCCTCCCCCCCTATACCCCCCACCCATCTTGGTTTTCCCCCCTTCCCTATCAAATTTCAAATAACCAAATACAAATAAATTCAATATATCAGATAACAAAGTGAGATACTATAACAATATGAGATAACCAAGGGACAGCACAGGAGATGAAGGACAACATAGTACATTAAGGACAACAATCATTCGTTATATGGCTTTTGTTTTGATATCCTGGAGATCCATATATTTTTATTGTAATTAATAGAAGGGTTATATTATATTCACCAGATAGAAGGTGAATTACTTCACAAACATTGATACCTTTTCTCATGACTTAGTCCCCATTTCCCTCCCCCCACCCCTGCTCCTTATCATTTCCCCCTTCCCTATCCAATTTCAAATAACCAAATACAAATATATCCAATATATCAGATAACAAAGTAAGATACTGTAACAATATGAGATAATCAAGGGATAGCAAAAGAGATGAGAGATAACATAGTACATTAAGGACAACAATCACTCATTATAGGGCTTTTGTTTCTATATCCTGGAGTTCCTTTCATTTAGCATCATACTATACGGCTTTATGTGTCTAGGTTTTGTTCTATTGTAAATCTCTGCTAGGAGAGCCCAAGGTTCTACTGATTATGACAAATGAGGGAAACCACTGAGCCTATGTTCTTTGAGTCTGGCTTTCCTTACAAATGGGAGGATGTCGTTCTTTCTGACAGCAGCATAGAATTCCATTGTGTATAAATACCACATCTTGTTGATCCACCCATCAACTGAGGGAGGGACATCTGGATTGGTTCCATATCTTTGCTATGGTAAATAGTGCTGCAATGAACATCCTTGTCCCAGTGGATTTAGTATGTCCTTGTTTCTGGACACTTGGGTAAATGCCAAGTAGTAGAATAAGCAGGATTATTTTCATTTTAACAGATATGTTCTACTTTGCTTTTAAGGATTTTCAACTTATCAGTCACTGACAATCCATATTATTAAGGTTGAATATCGATTATAGCCTTCATAACATCTATATGGCAATATCTAGAGTTTGCAGCCCAGTCACATTCCCACATCAAAGAGATCATCACAGAATTTTTTGTTCCTGTAAAAATGGGTAAGCTTGGAGAGATCTGAAAAAAGATTGAGCTTGAGCATATTTAAACTGCATGATCAAAATGACTTATGCCCTGTATGAGAAAGAAGAAGAACTCTGGAGAGTGACAAGAGAATATCAAGTAACAAGAGAGCAACAATAAGCACCTGATTTTTCATTGTGTCCTCATGAGTGATAGCAACAGTGTCATGTTCCAGATGTGAAGAGATGACTTCAGGTCTGTGCTCTTGGTGGTAAGGGCTGTGTCTGTCATAAAGAATGACAATTTTTCTTGCCTTAGTCATTGTGGAAACAATGAATTCATGAACATACACAGATCACTTACAGGTAACTGAATCACATGTATTTACAAAGGGAGAGGTGTGTGCACACACGTGTGTGTGTGTGTGTGTGTGTGTGTGTGTGTAAGAGAGACATGACATACAGAGACAGAGAGATGGAGGAAACTCCATGTTTGTTGCAGAATTATTTACCATAGCCAAATATGGAATCACCCCTGATACCCTTCAATGGAAACACAGATCAAGACAATGTGAGATACACACACACACACACACACACACACACACACACACACACACACACACAATGGAATTCTACAAATCCATCAAAAAATATTATGCCATTTGTAAGGAACTGGAAAGACTTGGAAAAAATTATATTAAGTGAATTAAGTTAGACCCAAACAAACATAAGTTGCATGGTTCCTTCATTTGTAGGTAAGGAGAACATGCCTGTTAATCTACAAGAAAACACACAACACATGGGGTGAAAAGCAAGGGTTTACAAATAAATTAACTGAAGTGTAATAGTCTATGGAGAGTGCAAGACAGTATAATTATTTTTAAAAGATGAAGTCAAAGCCCAACAAAATAACTACCAGGAGATTGTACTTATAAGAAGGGAGGGTGGGGCCAAGGTGAGAAAGGTAGAAGAATGAAGGGGGAAGGAAAGACAATTCAGGCAAGAATTCATTGCATATGTTACACCCCCATAAATTAGCAGTAATTATCCTTGATTGATGTGAACTGAACTTCTGGGAATCTTAAAGGTTTTAAAGGCCCATAGAGACAAGATCTGTGATTCCAACCCAGATCCACTCTTAATGGACAAAGAAATTCACTTTCTTTGTTCATTCATGTCAGGCTGTATTAATTGAATTTAACATGAGATAAAGCTTTAAATCTATGGAGGCTGCTAGAACAAACAGCTTACAATTTATTTCTCACTAGAAGATCTAAGATCAAGTTGCTAGCAGGTTTGGTGTTTCTATGGAGTCATGTCACCTGTATATTTTGGTTAGGTTCTCACAGGAATGAAGAGAAAAGACACATTCATTCTTAGGTTTTGTGTTTTTTTTTTTGCCAGTCCTGGGCCTTGAACTCAGGGCCTGAGCATTGTCCTTGGACTTTCTCAAGGCTGGAGCTCTACCACTTGATCCACAGCACCATTTCCAGTGTTTTTCTTTGTACATGGTACATATGTGTTGTTTTCTATGTATATGGTACCTATGTGTTGTTTTCTTTATATATGGTACCAAAGAATCAACTTGGGTCTTCATGCATGCTAGGCAAGTGCTCATGACCAAAATACCCTCTTGAAACCTCCACTACTCACTCACTACTTGTGATCCGATTTTAAAGTAGGAGTCAGGAAGAGCACAAATATTCAGACCACTGCAGTGAGCACAAACTCAGTTCCAGACCCAAATTTTGTAGTCAGTTACAAGCGTGCCCTATGATTAAACAGATACTAGAACACAAGCTACAAAGTTCAATATTTTATTGGCAAGCAATTAAATTCCTTGTGGATGATTGCAAATGAGCAACAAAGATGGAAAGCGTGTCTTACAAAAGTCACTCTTGCAGTATTATTTCAGAATTTAGTAACACTGAGAGTTTTAGCACCACAAACACATCAGGGACATAATGTCACACTCAGTGTCTGGGTACAGCCAGTGTTAATTTCCTGAAAGGTGGTGGTTGACTTCTAGCAAGATCCAATCTCTCCCCATTCCCCTCTTGTATATTTGGGAGAGGACTATATTTCCTTATGCTTGGAAGTAGGTATATGTGCTCAAAAACAAATACATTTTCTTCCATGTCCCCTTGATCTTTTATTTTTCTCCCCATTTAATTTAACAATAGATTTGAGATCCATCCATTTGTTCACCCTAACTGGCCTGTCTGAAGGGCTCACATATAGAGAACAAAACAGGAGCTTCATAATGTGTGACCGTTGTTCTTAATGCACTAAGTTATCTCTCATCTCTTTTGTTGCCCCTTGGTTAATCTCATATAGTTACACTATCTGAACTTGTTATCTGGTATATTTTATACTCATTTATTTTATATTTGTTTATTTGAAATAGGAAAGGGAAAGGGAGGAAACAAAATGAGGGGAGTTTGTGAAGGGAGGGAAAAGGGGACAAAAAACATGAGAAGCAGTATCATTGTGTGAGAAGTAATGCACCTTCCATCTGGCGAATATAATTGCAACCCCTCCATTAATTACAATAAAAAGGGAAAAATATCCTACTAATTCACTTGTATACTTATATTCACACATAGAGTAAAAAGTGCATATTATATTTAAGACACTGTATTCTAGATCTACTTTAATAGTTTGTACATAAACTAAGTACAAAATAAACCATAAAATGCCATGGAAAAGTGTTTTTAAGCTAAGGAAGAAATCTACAGAATGAAAAATAGTAATGAAATTACCATCTATTGGGTGGCTAATGAGCTTGAGAAATATTTGCATATACTATCTTCTATTCCAGATGCAAGAGCTATCAGAAAAACTCACCCCTTTGCCCATTTTATCAGGAAGAGTTAACTGACTTCAAGTGGAAAGTTGGTTGATGTACTTAACTCCAATTCTTATTTCAAAAATACACATTTTTGCCCTATGCCATATTTGCATCTCCACTGAAATACCTGTGAAATAAAAAAAGAAAGGTTTCTATGAGTTTTGGAGGTTAAAAGAATCAATACCTAGTTGATTTCTAAAAATAAAGGTCATTCAAAGTTGGAAAATTAATGAGGATTAAAGAGAACATATCACGCTTGAGAAAACTACTCTTATCTCAGATAGTTTTAATTGGTTAATAGTGTTAGTTTTTCCCCAGTTTTACATTATAGAAACTGTGGTTTCTGTCTGCTAAGAGTAAAAGCCTAGATCTTACAGCAAAGCCTTAGAGGCAGTGATTAACTTGCTAGCTTTATAGTGAAACACTTTATCTGCAGTGTTAATAGCTTTATGCTTGCAATAGACCTTTATGGACAGTAAATAGTTTTTTTCCTTGAAGACTTCAGTCCTATATAATTTTGTAGGAAAACTCATAGATTACATGATCCAGCTACTTCATTTTACAATGCCAAAGGAGAGTCTCAGGAATAGACAGGGGAAAAAGTTACATGATAACAAGACTGTCTTCATGGTGGTTCTTGACAATTTCTTCACAAATAACTCTTTTGAGAGTAGTCAAGCTGAGCTGCAAGGCAAAAACGAATATGAACAAAAACAGATTTCCTCTTTCTGTGATGCTATGAATAGAACCTAGGGACTCTACCTCTGAGTTACACTTTCCAGGCCCCAAACTTCTTTTTTATTTGCTTTTTTTGTGTGTCAGTACTGGGGCTTGAGCTTAGGGCCTGGGCACTGTCCTTGAACTTTTGCATGGCAAGTGCTCTACCACTTGAGCCACATTACCACATTCAGCTTTTTCTGTGTGTGGGTAACAAGGATAGGAACCCAGGGCTTCATGCATGCTAGGCAAGCACTCTTCCATTAGGCCACGATAGTGCCCCACCCTCCAATTTCTTTTTAAAGACAACTGGAAAAGAAAATTGATTTTGATTAAAAAGCAAATTACTCTCACTCTCCCAGAAATGGGCTTTTGTAATCTGTCCCATGTCCACATTTATATTTGTCAGGATATTAAAAGTAGATCTTTCTGATCCCGGTATGAGAGAAATAAAAGGAGATAGAAGAGAGAGACAGTGACCCAAAGTGACTGAGGTGACAGGTAAGAGAGGAAGGGGTTGGGCTCGGTGGCTCATGCCTGTAATCCTCCTAGCTACTCAGGATGCTGAGATCTGAGGATTGGGGCTCAAAGCCAGCCTGGGCACTAAAGACCTTGGGACTCTTATCTCCAATTAAGCACCAGAAAACCGGAAGTGGCCCTGTGGCTCTAGGAGCAGGGCAGTGGTAGCCTTGAGCAGAAGAACTCATGGACCCCACCCATGTCCAGAGTCCAAGCTCCTTAGAGAGAGAGAGAGAAAGAGACAAAAGAAAGAGAGGGGAAGGGGGAGGGGGAGAGAGGGAGAGAGAGGGAGAGAGGGAAAGAGAGAGGGAAAGAGAGAGAGAGAGAGAGAGAGAGAGAGAGAGAGAAAGAGAGAGAGAGAGAGAGAGAGAGAGAGAGAGAGAGAGAGAGAGAGAGAGAGAGAGAGAGAGAGAGAGAGAGAGAGAGGGAGAGGGAGAGAGAGGGAGAGAGAGGGAGAGAGAGAGAGAGAGGCGGGGAAAGGAAGAGGAAAGAACGGAGGGAGGGAGACAGACAGACAGACAGATTGGGTGTACTATTTTCTTGGTTAAATTTGGAAACTATCTAAACTTCAAAAACAGTTTGGGGAGGACCAGGTGGTTGCTTAACAGATTAGGCAAAACTTTGTTCATTTATGCGGATCAATTGACCTTGTTGAGATCTCCAGAGCAAAGCAGAGTACAGAGGGTGATAACCACATTTATTATTACCAAAGGCACATGGAGAAAGCTTTCAATATTTCATCATTTAAGTGTTCCTCTATTTATAGCAAGACATATACTATTAAGAATTCTTAAATTATCACTGCTATTTAAATACAGGTGGATATTAAATTACTATCCAACAAGATTTCTCAATCAGTTAAAGTCTGATTTTTTTTCATTTTCAATTTGATTACTATGTAAAATTTAAGTCAGATGATTTTTTAAAAAGTTGCCAATCTTAAGAAAGAGAGAAATCAAGGTAATATTGATAAATTATATTGAATTTCCTATCTTACTCTATTCAGTTTCTCATATATTCCTAATGGGATTTGGTTTTCTTGCCCATGATAGCAAAACTCAAAGCAAATATCCTTTGCTATTCACTCAGTGGCCCTAGCAGAGAATTGTCAAAAAAATAGAATGTGTCAAACATACAGCCAGGAGACATAAAATGTCTGATTGCTGAGGGTGTCTCACTGATCTACAAAATAATAAGCAAGTGTAAATGGCACTAACACTTTGAATTACTTAATCTCATTCTGTACTGCCAGTCTCTCTAATCATTCCTGCAGAGCAGGAGCTGGAAGTTATTCCTATATTACTCATTTTCTCTAACTAGAACAGAAAGGGAAAGCTTTATATTTCCTGCACATAAAAGAAAATGACTTTTACTTTATTTCTACAATCTGTCAATTTCAGCATTCCAATCCAATACAGAAGAGTTAGTTCTAGTTCTTTGCATGTTTACTGAAAGGCAGAATCTTACACTTGTGATTTTTCACATTCAAGGGCCTCTCAAGTGAAGCAGACAAGGAAAGCAAATGCCATATCCAGTGACTTGCAGACATTACCAGCAAAAGATTACAAGAGAAGTCAAAGGAAATGCCTGCATTACTGCCATGGACACTTTTTACAATAGGATATACAGTTCATAAAATCAAAGTGGAGAATGGCCTGCCATGCTCTGTTTACTTTTACTTAAGTGGAGCTTGGCTTGTGCATTGATGATAAAAGGATCACACTGCTTCCATTATGAATCCTAATTTACATGAGTTTTTTTTTAACCTTACCTCTGTGAATTGAAGATGGGCTTTAATTTCCAAACCAGCCTTAGCCCGGGAGCAAGACTTAAAAGGTTGTTTTTGTTAAAGATTTCACAGAAGGGGAAACATGAAATAGAAGTTTTCTTGACTGCATGACTTGTTTTTTTTTGCAGCTAGAAATAAAAAATTGACAGTAGCATATTCAAAGCAGTACTGAAATCATTTCTGTCTATGGCTTGCTAAGGGGTCCTTGAAAATGATGCTAAAATCATATCTTGTACATTCATAAACCACAAAATATAACTTCAAAAAGTGTCAATAGCAAAAGTCTTATGTTACTCTCAATTCAATGGTGCAATTGCTTAGGAAAAAATTAAGATAATGCCACACAGTAATAAGAATACACTGCAGTTTCTTTAAAAGAAAGCCTAGGTGTAACTATTAAGCTATGCATATGTTCTTAAAGTAAAATATTAAGCCTTATTTAAATATTTTATTCATTTTCCTTGCCTTTTCTCCTGCAAACTGAACCCAAACTATCTTAATCTGTGGCGTTCTATCTTCCAATGGGATTGTAGTAGACTGGGAAACACAGACCACCAGATCCACCATGACACTATAATGCTCAAATCTTCAAAGGTAAACAAAGGCAATCAAAGCTATACTGTGAGTAGAATTGAAAGTCTACTAAAAGGACTGATAAGAGGATCCACCTGGGACCAGGAATGTGGCCTACAGGTAGAGTACTTGCCTAGCATGCAGGAGGCCTGGGCTCCATCCTTGGTACCACACACAGAGAAAAAGCTGAAAGTGTTGCTGTGGCTCAAATGTTAGAGAACCAGCCATGAGAAAGCCCAAGGACAGTGCCTAGGCCCTGAGTTCAAGCCCCAGGAGTGGAACAAAAAAAGTAGTGACTAATATGAGCTCATCATGACCATCATAGGGATGGTTTTATACATGAAATCACTTTTAATGTCACACATTCCTGTTGATTAATTTGACAAGAGACCAGCACAGGCAGGTTTGTGGTCTTAGTGTTTCTTTTTCATATATATATATATATATATATATATATATATATATATATGGAGAGAGAGAGAGAGAGAGAGAGAGAGAGAGAGAGAGAGAGAGAGAGTGATTGAATGGATGTCCAAGCAAACTAAAATCCTTCTGCTTTATTGTTACATTTTTGGTATTACAAACAAGACTATCTTGGTTTTGTTTTTACTCTTTGTTTTTGTTTGTACCCATTCTGCCTTTGATCTCAGGATCTTGGCACTTTGTGTGATCTGAACTTTATGCTTTTTGTTGTTGTTGTTGTTATTGCTGTGTTTTACTTAATTTTTGCTCAACTCTAATGTTCTGCCATTTGAGCCAGACTTCTGCCTCTGGCTCTTTTGCTCCTTAATTGGAGATGACTCTCATAGATTTTCCTGGTCAGGCTGGCTTCAAATTATAATCTTCAGATCTCAGATCTTCAGATCTTCTGACTAGCTAGGATTATAGGTGTGAGCCACAGCACTTATATCTTATTCTTCTTTTTATTATTGCCCACTTATTTGGTCAGAGACCCAAAGTATATTTTATAAGAATCATGCCAATACTATTTATCTTTTGGGGAGCATATACATTTTAACTCCAGGGAAAACATGCTCTTCATTTGGAGTTCAGAAGCAAAAGTACAAGAATCCAGAATTATTGCATTTTACATGGATTCATCTTGTTTAAATTGATAAATACAATTCAGAAAGATAAATGCATGCTTCTAAGTAGATATTTACCCTTTGAAAACAAGTATATAGAATTAAAAGAACATCACGAGAAGATGAAAAAAGGATATTTTCAAGGATATGCTGATCAAGCTTAGTAATAATGTATTTTCATACTTGGGCCACCTAACATAGATAAATAAATCATGATTCACTACTTTTCTTTTTTTATGCCATTCCTGGGCTTAAGCTCAGGGCATGAGCATTGTCCTTGGACTTTTTCAAGGCTAGAGCTCTACCACTTGAGCCTCGGCACCACTTCTGGCTTTTTTCTCAGTATGTGGTACCAAGGAATCAAACCCCAGCTCCTGGCCCTGATTCACTACTTTTACACTGAGGCAGCTAGGTCATAATTGCTAATATCTATATTTAATTTTGAATCATATTATTCATATAATAGAATTCTATACCTCTTTCAAATTTTGATTAGACAAATTTAGCACTTACAATTATTTTCTAATATACATGATCTTTTGAAAATAAAAAGTCACAGAATTATTGCCCAGAGAATAATAGTCTATAATTTTTTTTAATGTTTTGTAAAACTGAATGGCAGGCATTGCTCTTTCCTACAACAACATTGAATGGATTCTCACTGGTGTTTGTAAAGCACTTTGACCATGGTCTAAGTGCAATAAAGTGTGCTTTGCAGGCACAGCAGATGAGAAGCCAAGGTAAAGTGAGCCTGCTTGCAGGAAAACTGGGAACCTCAGGCTATCATTTCATGGCTGGATAAACACCATTTCTGACTGTTCTAAAATGAATGGGTTTCCATCTGCATGAAGGGTCTTAGCTCTCTGAGGCCATTTTCACTCTTCCTACTCATAGAGCCACTGAGGCACAAGGACCCTTCCATGAGAGAAGGGTTCTTCCTTTTGAGTGAATATCCTCTCAGCTCTCCACATGGGAGTTGCGAATAGAAAACAAAAACAAAAAACTGGAGTCCTTCAGTGAAGACGCACCTTTTCCAGCATAGCAGTGAACAAACCTTGTGGGTCTGAAGTAATGAAAAAAAAAAAAATGGGTCGCTGTCTCCAGATTAAATCCCTCCTCCTTTCCTGCAAGGCCACACCTATGTAGGTCTTATCTCTAGTTACAGAGTCACAGAGTTATTCCCTGCCCCGCACCTACCCTTAGATAGAACCTCATGGCATATGCACACCCAAGGGGAAGTTGATTATGGTAAATGCGGACCACACACATCTGAACTAAAATGTGAGATATTGAGATGGTAAGCATTCCATTGAATCTTTACCAATTACTTTGGCCGTATTATGTTTTAAAATCTGCATTTCTGTTATGTGTTCCAGTCCCATTAGTAAGACATAAAATCTAGCTAATGGACTTAATTTCTGTCTCTATATATGCAAAAGAGATTGAAATTATTTTATATGCAAACATGCAATCTTTTCAGCATTTTATATTGTATCTCAAGGATCAGCACATGCATGAGAAATAAGTAAGTAATTTTGTCTTCATATGCCTAGACTCAATATTCAGCTGTCATTAGCTAAAGAAGCATCTTGATCACTGTCACCTTCATATGTTTGTGTGTGTACATACATATATGTATATGTATACACACTCACACACACACACACATATATATATACTATTTAGATTACTTAATAATTTACAATACAGGGCAAGGAGTTTAGCCTAGTGGTAGAGTGCTTGCATAGCATGCATGAAGACCCCAGCTCTATTCCTAGGTACCACATATATAGAAAAAAGCTGGAAGTGGTACTGAGGCTCAAGTGGTAGAGCTCTAGCCTTGAGAAAGTCCAAGGACAGCGCTCAGGTTCTGAGTTCAAGCCCAAACTGGCAAAAATTAAAAAATGAAAAAAAAATTTACAAGACAAATGTAGTGACAGGAACTTAAAGACTTCTTTTTAAATGATTCTAGTCCTTAATGACAATTGTAATTTCTTGATATTTTCATCTGTCTATAAACATGCTTTCTCCCAAATGGTGTCAAGAGCATACAGGAATTTAGAGTTCTGGGAAGATTTTACTAATTTTAAGACTTGAACTGTTCAAATAATGTGGGATCATCCAGTTGGGGTTTAGACTCATTTTTTACAGATGCCTAAACATATTCCTTTGGAGCGAAATGGTAATTCACTTCCATTAATCTTAGCAGATTTACAAGTTCCACCCCTTGCCATGGCTTATATTTCCATTCATCTGGGGATGGCACTAGAACTGTGTTTAAAAACCTCATTTTTAATCAACTCTGTCTGACAACTCAAGTGCTCTTAAGACTTTATTTTCTCATGGTCAGCAAGCAAGGAAGTTTCCCAGGAAATCCTAGCAGTTAGCAAAAGGACTTGAATGAGTGTCCAACCTGACCCAAACCTCATTCTCTCAGGATTTTACCACGGATGTTTTACCATGTGATAGTTCTTCAAGGTATGGACTGCAAACATGGAAGATGAATACAAAAGGAGATATGGTCACATAGAGGGAGTTCAGGGGATGGTGTTAATCAATATTTTGTGAAATACAGATTGTTCCCAACTGCTTTGGTACATGCAGAACACTGATACAAAACTTAGATCCTTAATTTCCTTATTTCTGAAAGATGCTCAAGAAGTAATGTGGTAATTCATGCTTAAATATGACCATCATCTAATCAAATACATAAGAAACTTAGCATACCTTTCTTAATAACTATCAACTCTTTCCCATTCCTTTTCCTCACTTTGAAAAACCTCATTATAGACTGTTGAGCCATGTTTACCTTTTAGAATTGCTTTAGGTTGCAGAGTGTGTGGCAGTGGCATTGGAAGGGTTAGTTTGGGATTTGGGTTTGTGTCCAGCTTGCTAAAGACTCAGATACTTTGTCTTTTATATATGAACACTTTTTACCTGATTTGAGTAAGGCATACATTTTTGTATATATATTAATAGGCAAATGACTACAAACACATAAGTTCAGCATATTTTTCATAGAGAAAACGAATTTCCATTTGTGTTTACTATACATACTCAAGGCATTCAACATTTCTTCTTGGTAGTAGAGTATCACAGATTTTTCTACTTGTGCTGGCTTTGAAAAGGTTCCAAATTCTCAAAGATAAAGTTTTATAAGTCCTTACTTTACATGCCTTTAGTCCCAGTTCTGTTTAAATATATCCAGAATGGCAAAAACACTTTAAATATTTTATATTTCATGATTGAGTGTAAGGGACAATAAATTTTTCAAAGCATTTCTAATGTAACTTAAAGAATCTTTTCCATGTTTGAAAATACACTTATTGTATATGAGCTGCATTCCTTGTCATAACATCAGCATTTTAATCTTCCAGTACTACTTATTGTTGGATAATACATAGAACAAAAATGGGAGGAAATATTTACACAATTGCTCAAGATGAATTTTCTTTTAACTCACATATATTAGGTATGCCTTCATGGCTATGCAATGTCTTTCTCAATTACTTGATGCATGGAAATTCTGAATCAGTTTACAAAGGCACTCTATGGTTGAGGTGACTGTCTTGGAATGTTTTGTTATTGTTTTCTTTTTTATTTTTTCCTGGCCTGGGGCCTGGGGCTTGAGCACTGGGCCTGAGCACTGTCCCTGGGATGCATTTTTCTTAAAGCTAGTGCTCTACTACTTGAGCCACAGTGCAGTTACAGATTTTTCTGCTTAATTGCACATGTGAGTTTCATTTTTTCCTGGGCAGGCCCGCTTTGAACTGTGAACTTCAGATCTCATCCTCTTAAGTAGCTAGGGTTACAGGAATTAGCACTGGTGGCAGGCTTGTCTTGATATGCTTTACCCAGCTTTACTTTGTTCCAGTTATCCCAGCATGTCAGCGGATCAGGCTTCCTTTTCTTTTTGATATCTAGAAAATGAATTTAAAAAATTACCCGTTATAAGTAATTTTTTACTCATATATCACTAATAAGGAAAATGTAAACATGTTGAAATCCATGTGAAAAGTTTCAAAATTTGGTGTGTGTTATGCAATTTATTTATTTTAGATGACAATCTTAATATGCATTTTAGTTATTTTTTTTTAATATTCTTCCCTGATTCTACAGATTATCAGATTCCCAAGAGTAGGGTTATTAAAATGTTTTCATGAATTACATTGGCATATGTCACTGTCATCTTGTTGAGAGAATTGATATAAGGCAGATATTTATTGTTGCATGGTAGGACACTTAAGGGGGCCTTGGCTTTCTTATTATTGTTACTTCAATGGAAAACTATTTCTGTTAAGGTTCAAACATAACTAGAAAATATGTGCCAGAATTGGAAATTTTGATGATAAGTGATGAGTTATTTAATCTCCTGGACTGAGAGTACGCAATTCTTGTTCTTTGCTTCATTTCAGAATTTTTCTTTTAAACTGTTTCCCATCTTCATATCTTACTATCAGTCATAAGACAATCCACTTTTTCCACACACTTCACTAAGACAATAACAAAATTTGAAGGCTAAAGACTTAGCTCATTATTAACAGTAGTTTTTTTTTAAAGTAATTCATTTGTAATATGTATGTATGTATGTATTCAATTAGATGGATGAATAAGAATCAGCTCTATACATGTAGCAGGCATGAAGGATCATGAAACACTATGACTTGGTGACACAAGATACAGTTTTAATATCTTTTCTGGTGATAGCATTTTCAAATAGAAGCAGAACTTGGAAAAGATGGGAAAAATGTCCAGATACATTTCAGTTAAGCTTAAAGACCATCATTTTGAAAGAAATTCAGGGGCCGGGAGTTTGGCCTAGTGGTTAAAGTACTTGCCTAGCATGCATGAAGACCCGGGTTCGATTCCTCGGTACCACATACATAGAAAAAAGCCGGAAGTGGTGCTGAGGCTCAAGTGGTAGACCTCTAGCCTTGAGAAAGTCCAAGGACAGTGCTCAGGCCCTGAGCTCAAGCCCACGACTGGCAAAAAAAAAAAAAAAAAAGAAATTCAAAGCTTCTATGGGAAAAAATAATGTATTACAGATGAACTGATGAATTGAGAATTTTGTGAACAGTACTTTCTATGATAGAAAGCATACATATATATGTGTATATATATATATATTAGCAGAGGAGGGATATTACCATGTAAGAACTAAACACAATGGGTATTATGAGATTAAAATTTTATTATTTTTTTACATTGAGGAGAAATCATAATACAATCATCAATCTAAGATCACATGGAATGATAGGATTCTTTCTTTGCAGGAAAAGATACAGAGAAGGAGGTCCTTAAGATTAAGGAAAAGCTGAAGAATGAGGAACTGAAAAACTGAAATCTAGGTTTCCAGAGCTCATGAGCATGCTTGGGAGGGTATTGAACCCAGGTATAACCAACTCTGAATGCTGTGATTCAGAGGTGATCTCAGCATATCCTTTGAGACTCTGATCAGAGCACTCAGTTCCTTTAGAATGGATCACAAGCCTTCCCTAGTCCTGCAATAGCATATATATATATATATATTTATACACAAATATATTTGTGTATATATATTATATTTTTCCAAAAAGTGTCGAGCCAACAGGGTCAGAGAATAAGAAATTCTGCACTTTGTAGGAAGGAAGAATATGTTGGATCAAAAAACAGTAACTTTGCACACTACTATGTGATGAAGCACTTCCTAAAATTTCTACAAACTTCTGTAGATTGTATAAGAGAAAACAGTTTCTAACTACATTTGCTATTTCTTACCATCATACTCTAGATGACACACTTTTCTTTATAATTCTTGGTGTATAATTATTAAAAGGTTGGAGATGGGAATATGACTTAGTGGTAGAGTACATGCATAGCATGCATCAAGCCCTGGGTTGAATTCCTTAGTATCACATAAACAGAAAACACTGGAAGTGGCTCTGTGGCTCAATAGATAAAACATTACCCTTGAGCAAAAAGAAGCATAGGGACAGTATCCAGGCCTTGAGTTCAAGCCCCATGACTGGGGAAAAAAAGGCAACCCTACTACTAACAAACAAACAAACAAAAAGAATTAAAAAATTAGAAAAGAATAAAATAAAATATTAAAAAGTTAATGTTTCACTTCATCTCCAATTAAGAAACAAATAACAAGGAATGATGCTAGAGCTCAAATGGTAGAGTACTGGCCCTGAGCAAAAATGTTCTCAGGAACAGTGTTCAGGCCCTTAGTTCAAGTCCCAGAACTCTACCCTGTCCTCCTTCCCCCCACAACCACAAACAAAAGCAATGACAGAATTGCTTATGTGCACTTAAAAATTGCAAATTTTGTCTAAGTCCTCCTGACATTGGTAATGCATGTTTTCTTTTCAGATAATGTGAAGGAAAAAAGTACATTCCCTAATAACGATTAGCAGATATTCTTTAGTATTCACACTCACAGTTCTCTTGAAGAATAATGTCTCAATGTTTTCTGTTTCAATGACATTTTCATCACATATTTGCAAGTAAATGTAAATTCCTGTGTTATGATCAATGACCTAGTCAAGCAATGTTAAGCAGCTACACACTCGGCTAAGAAATCGAGTTTGTACTTGAGAAGAGATGCAATGGACTCTCCAGCCCAGTGAGTGATGATCCCATCTCTGACATTTAATACCAGGACTGGAGAGGAGATGTTGATTCATAAATTGGTCTACATCAGTCACAAAGGTTACTCAAACATGCAATCTACTTTCTTGACTTTCTTTTTTTTCCCTCCAGTTGTGTAGCTTAGGGATTGAACTCAGGGCCTGGGAACTGTCCCTGTGCCAGGTTTTCAGTGGTTAATTGGAGATAAGAGTCTCACCAGGACTTTTCTGCCCCAGCTGACTTTGAACTCTGATCTCAGTCTCCTGAGTAGCTAGGAATATAGGCATGAGTCACTGGCAACGGGATACTTCTCTTTATTTTTAAAAAATGATTTTTCCTTTTTTTCCATGATATTCAAATATTATTTTTATTGTAAGATTTTTTATTACTTAGTATTATTTTGATTACTATAAAATATTCATTATCATTAAATATTATTTTATTAATTTTAAATAGTTGTATAAAGTGGCTTCAAATAAATATGTCAATTTATAATTGTAATGCATCTCAATCATTGATCAATGTCACCCGTTCCATCATTCTCCTCCTACCCCCCCTCAAGTTTTCTTTTAGACTAATTTTCTTTTTTAAACCATCAGTGGAGTAACACTTGCAGGGACTCTTATCACAATATCAAAATTATATTTAAATACATTACAGATCACCATGTGTTAAATTAGATTTAAGAAACCATTGTTCCTGACATTTAAAATATCCTAGGAATAAAACTTTCTGTGCATTATTGAACTTCATCGCTTCAACCCTGAACACTGCCCACCATAGTGCCTAGAGATCTTCCCTAGTCTCTGGGTCCTGAGGTCCAATAAGCAAAGTTAAAGCAAAAAGATAAAGGTATACCCTCTTCCAGATAATCCTAGTTACTCATAAAGCTGAGATCTAAGAATCAAGGTTTTACTCCATCCCTAGAAGACAAATTCTCAAGATTCTGATCTCCAATTAACCAGCAAAAAAACAGAGGAGAAGCATGACTGAAGCAGTAGAATATCATCCAGCCATGAAATAGACATATGGCAAGAAGATAAACACAACACTTAATCAATACATCTAATTGAGTATCTTCCATGATGAGAGGCAACCGTGATTTTCCTTGTTAATGGGCTGACAAGAAACATGAGTAAAACATATTTTAGTTAATTTAATTTATATTTACAGAGCAGAATATACAATAGTCAATATTTTTTTTGCCAGTGCTGGGTTTGAGCTCAGGGTCTGAGCATTGTCCTTGGATTTTTTTTTTTTGCCAGTCCTGTGCTTGAGCTCAGAGCCTGAGCACTGTCCTTGGACTTTCTCAAGGCTAGAGCTCTACCACTTGAGCCTCAGCACCACTTCCGGCTTTTTTCTATGTATGTGGTACCAAGGAATCGAACCCGGGTCTTCATGCATGCTAGGCAAGCACTTTAACCACTAGACCAAACTCCCGGCCTGTCCTTGGACTTTCTCAGTACTGGTGCTCTTGTTCTTGAGTCTCAGCACCACTTCTGGCTTTTTTTTCTATGCATGTGGGAACCCAGGTCTTCATGCATGCCAGGCAAGCACTCTACCAAACTCCCAGCCTGTCACTAATTTTTTTTTAAAAATCTGAGAAATCCCCAAGATATCAGTCTCCCTGGGGGATAGAGAACTATATATAAATGTTGGAAAGGACTCTATGCACACTAGTCTAGCACTCCATCATCACAGTCTAGAGAATCCCCAAGAACACACTATATATTTCTACACAGTACACTACTTTGTTGTGGGATGCTGTCCTGTCCCTAAAATGTTGCTGCCTTGTATAGCTCAGAGAGATTATAGGTGAGAATTCTTCAGTCGATTGAGGCTTCATTGTCATGAAATCAATTATCCACTCACTGGCTACTAATTAACAAATACTACTTCTTGCAAGAGGCTAGTGGTTAAAAGTACACACTCAAACAACATATTAAAGACAGCAACTTCATTTCTTGAAGATAGTATGGAAGAAGCAAGTCAAAGATCCATGACTAGCAAGTCTTGCAAGCCTTAGAAACTCTGCTTAGAGTCAATATAATCATATCCCACATCGCACTATAGTTATATTACTACAAACTCTGTTTTTTCTTCTTTTTTTCCTTTTACTTGAGTTTCTGTATTCTGTGGGTCACTAGCTTGGCTGAAGCATTTCAGGGCACATCTTCTATAAAGTGATCTAGCAAGAAGACTATTCTAGCAAACTCCCTTATTGTGCCAAGACATTTCATTGGCCGCCTATTACTATTCATTTGTTCCTCGTAAGTCTGAGTAAGAAGCAGGGAGAAGTGAGTCTGCCACAGACACTTAGGAACCTGGGCTGCGCCAGTCACTGTGGAAATGAGATTGTATAATAGAGAATGGGAAGCAATCCCAGAATCTACAGGAAAGAAATAATTGCCAGTACATGGAGGTATAATAATATAGGTTCTCTACACATGGTGAGACTCAAGCAGAAGTGAAGGTAACCTCGTGAAATTCCACTGTAAGAACAAGTCCCCAGGCCCTCGGCTCCTTGCCTGCCTCAGTCTCCCGCTCAGCCCTAGCCCGTGTTCCTGAGTGGCCCGATAACCACCGTGCACACCATCACCGCCACGCACAAGACGTGTCCACCGGAAGCTGTGGACACGCTCTGCCCAGAACATCCTCTCTGTATCCACACGCGCAGCCAAGGTCGTGGGCAAGGTCATCCCCAAGCTCCATGAAAAGCTAACATGTCCGTGGTGGACCACACCTGCCGCCTGGAGAGGGCCGCCAAGCAGGACGACATCAAGAAGGTGGTGAAGCACGCGTCCCAGGGCCCCCCACAAGGGCATCTCGTGGTACAACCAGGGTCAGATGGTCTCCTGCGACTTCAACAGCGACATCTACTCCTCCACCTTCACCGCGGGTGCCCATGTCACCCTCAGGACAACTTGATCCAGCTCATCTCCTGGTACGACAATGAATTCGGCTACAGCAACCGCATGGTTAATCTGATAGTCTGCATGGCCTCCAAGGAGTAAGAGGCCCCCCATGAAATGCCCTAGCTGCTGGGGATACCCCCTCCCCCAGTCCCCCAAAACCACGAGAAGCCCTCCCCCTCCTCACCATCCCATCTCCTTTGTGGATTCCCCCCTCCCAAGAGAAGGGGCTCAGAGCCCAGATGTGCACACCACCATACCACCAATAAAGCTCGCTGCACCCACAATAAATAAATAAATAGTCCCCCGTCATGTCATAGTCACTCTAGATTTGGGAAGGAGTTAACATCCATTTGAATAAGAAACCTAATGTTTGGTCACAGCTATTTTCTATAAGATTCTTGGTGGAAAAAGACCTCAGGCTATAAACCAAGGTGATTATTGTTAGGTTCTTGAGTCCAAAGAGGAGCAAGAACAACTGAAGTTTACAAAGTTGGATCGATTATTGCATACAATAAAGAAAAAATGTATACCATAGAAAACAAGGAAAATGCTAGTAAGAGAGTTTTAGTGGAGGGCTGTTGCCAATACAGCAGATTCTTTGGAGTGTAATGGGTACATCTACAATAGAGTGAGGTAGAGCTAGAAGAGAGAGGAGAGAAATGGTGTACACAACTGTCGAGGCAAGTATCCTAAAATCTAAAGCAGAATATCATAAGACAAGATGCATGAAGATTTGCAGTGTACCAACACGATCTCATTCTGTTTTGATGAAATGATGTTGTTCTATTCAACCCATCAATTGATTGCAATTATGAGTCACTTCCAATCTTCTTTAAAGTTCAGTAGGATAACAGCTATTTTTCCTCTCAAAATATCTTCAGAGAACCCACACAATAATGTTCAACTAAATATCTGAAGTAGTTATGACCTTGCCAAACTGGGATATAAGATGAACCATCCCAACTGATATATTAGGCATATAATAATTTGGGATAAGTCACAATGTAGAGATTTCATTTTTTTCTTGAGCATTGTTAGGAATCAGCTCAAATCATAGGATTCTGTGACTGGAATGTTGATGCCTTTTATCTTAGAGGATGTGAGAGTGATTGATGGAGACTTAAAGAAAATGCAGTGTGTAAGCACAGTGGAACACTGTTCAGATAAAAGGGAAAGAAATCCTGTTAAATGCCACAATACAGTCAATACTGGAGATGGTTATGTTAAGTGAGATAAGTCAGGCATAGAAAGACAAGTACTACATTATCTCACTCATATGTGGAACATACAATCAATGAGCTAATAGAGTTGGAGAGGAAAATAGGAGTTACCAGTCCTTGGTTAGCGGGAGAGATGAAGAGAGATCTGATCAATAAGTACTAAGTTATAGCTAGATAAAAGAATGTAGGCTGAGGTGCTTCGCCTGGTAGGATAATTACTGATATAACAATGCATTGTGTATTTCAGAAAGCTACAAGAAAGGATTTTTAATGTCCTCAACATAGTGAAAATTTGAAAAGACTGAAATATTTGCTTTGATGTAACTACTGTCAAAGGTGTAAATGTACTCAACCATCACATGATACTAAAAAATACATAACAATTTAGGGGGCCAGGGGTTTGGCTTAGTGTTAGAGTACTTGCCTAGCAGGAAGACATGGGTTCCATTTCTTAGTACCACATATATAGAAAAGCCGGAAATGGTGCTGTGGTTCAAGTGATAGAACACTAGCCTTGAGGAGAGCCAAAGGACCATGCTCAGGACCTGAGTTTAGTCTTCAGGACCAGTAAAAAAATATATATCTATATATAGACATATATAGATATATATAAAACAATATTATTATATATATGGTACCTAAGAATAGGTACAATAAATGTGATATCTACTATATATATACATATACAGAAATGATATATAAGGAAACAATATATAAATGTATACTATGTATAAATGTACTTTTTATAAAATTATATATGCATATGAATTAGAATATTATACTTGGAAAGAAAGCTCAGTACATTTTTTTAAGCTCAAGCCCAATTGCAGTGTTCCATGCTTGTAATTTTAGCTACTGAGGAAAATGAGATCCAGTTTTAATTTTTAAGTCCAGCACAAGAAGAAAAGTTCTTTCCAAAAACACCAAAAGAAATTGGGTTCAAAATTTGGCTCAAGTAATGTAATACTAGCAGAATACAGGCAAGCAAGAAAATTAAACAACACTGGGCCTGAGTTTAAACCCAGATACTGGCATAGAAAAGGGGGGAAGGAAAATGTGAATGAAATACATCCACTGATGTGTGTTTCCTGTGAACTTTCTGATGTTCAGTATAGACCAGATACTCAGATCTGACTGAGAGAGTTGGATCATCTCCCAGAGCTTAGTTATATATATATAGCTATCCTTACTATGCAGCAAGAAAGGTGCATACTCAGTCATTAAAGAAACTAAAAGATGCTGCCTTGGAAATGACAGGATCCCTAGAGACCTGAATGCAAATGGAGACCTATGATGCAGATGGAGTTCTGGCTGAGGCTTCCCACAGTGAACGCAAGCATCACTTTTCTGAGATTCTAGATTAAAGTGAAGAATCAAAGTTTCTTCTTACTTGCCAGAACCCAGGTGCCAATTGCAAGTGATTTTCACTTTAAGAAATTGAGTGGCAAACACCTGAAAGTCACTTCCTATTATCACACTTCAAACCCAGGCTATCAGGGAAGTCAAAAGCAGCCTGGAATAGGGGTATTGGAGATTACAGGCACCTTGAAATTCATAAAAGATGCAAGAATGAGTAACAGCCATTAGATTGTCTTCCTAGGTGTTACAAAAGCCCATGTGGACAGATATCCTCACAAAATAAACGAATTTGAGACTAGCTCATCCATCTGCATAAACTTCCATTCATCTTGGAGATCTAATTTCTGAGGCATACCAGGATATCCCTTCAACAATGAAAAATAAGCTGCTGATCCTTTCATTTTTCTTAGAACAATAAGTAGGAAGCAGGAAAAATGCTGGTTCATGCCTATATTCCTAGCTACTCAGGAGGCTAAAATTTGATAACTGTGATTCAAACAGAGTCAAAGCAGGAAAGTCCATGAGAATCTTATCTCAAGCCCTGATGCTATCAAATAGAAGAAGCAAAAGAAAGAGGAGCAGGAATTACATTAATCCTCTAAAACCAGTACTGTGAATTTCTAAATTTAAAATCTTATATTTTCAGCATATCCATAATGTGGAAATAACAAATGAAGTTTCAAATATTCCTTTTGTTATCCTTTAGATTCCTACCATAATGGAAAAGTTCACATAAAACCTGAGTGGTCTGCAGCAAATTGTTTTTAGAAATTAGATAAATGGAGAGAGATAGACAGACACACAGGGAGAATTATTATTTGTTGTTGAAATTGTTCCTTTTTTCCTTTCCTTTCCTTTCCTTTCCTTTCCTTTCCTTTCCTTTCCTTTCTTTTCCTTTCCTTTCCTTCCTTCCTTCCGTCCTTCCTTCCTTTCTTCCTTCCTTCCTTCCTTCTTCCTGGGAAGGACAAAAGACAATCTGCCTTAATCAGTTTATGGATTTTGTGTTGACTTATGCAGAAACACTTTCAGAAACACTCCCAGAAAGGAAAAATATAATTAATATATGTACCAGTAAGCTTAATTCAACACTGAAGAAATCTCCACTCTCAGATGTCCCAGTCACAGCACTTCATAAGTATACTTTCATAAGTACACTTTCAAATGTTTACATAAAATTTTATTTGCCTTTTGTTTTAAAAAATCTTCCATGTACCATGCTTCTCTCAACCATGTATTGAATGTTTATTCTGTCTTTGCGTTCTGTGATAAGGTAAATCATATTCAAACTATTACTTTATCCTTTACTTTTATTCCACATGAAATCATGATTTCATCATGAGAATTATCCCTGTATAGTTCACTGGTCAGACTCCCAACACTCAATGCTATGAGCCTGTGTCCATGAATTTATAACTGTGCTTTTCATGGATGATTGTGTTCCTTTTTGCTTTCCCTTTTGACATTGCAGTCATTCTAACAAACTATTCTGAATCAATCATGAGTGGATTATTTTAGGACAACTATTCAAGGGTGAAATTGTAGGGGGATAGGTCCTTTGTATACAATACTCCTAAATAACTAACAAACAAGTCTTCTAAAAGAAACTCAATTAACAGACCCTGTGGAAACATAGGAAAAGGTTCTGTCGTCCCAAGCTCATTAGTAGACATTTTTTCTGACTTGTAAATTTTGGTCATTATGGCATGTCTATTTATGTCTCATTGGGCTATTTAACTTTGCTAACCTATATTAGTTGTATGAAGTAATATTTTCATAATGATGAATATAATGCTCTATTATCCTATAAAGCCTATCATCCCCAATTTACCCTTTTCCAGTTTGCATTCAGGGCCATTTTAAACCCCTAGATTCAATACAGGAAAGGAAATATTTGATGCTTATCTTTGTGAGGTTGACTTACATTTCACTTCCGAACATTATTCCTGAATACTGATCCCCTGTCTGATGAATGAATAACTGGCAAAGATTTTCTCCCATTATTTTTTGAGTTAATAAAGTTCTATTTAGAAAGTCACTGCCTAGGTCAAATCTCATATGATTTCCTTGAGACTTTTTTTAAGTTTCAGGGTTCTCCATAAGGTCTTCAGTCCACGCTCAGTTGGTTTTGTGCAGAAATCTACTTCTAATCTTCTATATATGGATATTCAGTTTGCTACACACCACTTACTGAAAAGGTGGTCATTTATCCAATATATTCTTTGATCTCATGTCAGGAACCTGGTGGCTTAAAGAGTGTGGGATTATTTGTGGATTTCCTTTGCTGTTCCATTAGGCTACATGTCATTTCTATGCTATCCAAAGCTCTACTGGTTTCTCTGACAGTATAATTGGAAGTCAAGTATGGTGATATGTCCAATTTTATTTTGCACCTCGAAATTGCTTTGTTATTGTGGGCCTTAAATTATTGTCTGGATTTTAGGATTACTTTTCCTGTTCCTTTGAAGAATGGCACTGGAATTGTGGGGCTATTCCATTGAACCCTTTTCACCTTTATTAATATGTGGTAATGTACTTTATAGATAGAAACTGAAGAGATAGGAAATGATGTATCAAGAAAAGAGAAACTATATTATCAGAACTCCTTTCTGACTAAGTAAAAATTAGTGGTTTTTTTATACAAGACAAAGGGTACAGAAAAGAGAAGAATGAGAAGCACAGAAACAGTGGCACAAAGCCTGAACCAATGAGCAGTGATACTCACTATACATTATGTTGGAAATAAACTGTATAACTTGGGGGGAAGAGAAGAAGAGAGGGGAAAAACTGGAAGAGAATGAGAGGGTGACACTGTTCAAAAGAAATGTACTAATCACCTGACTTATGTAACTATAACCAATCTGTATATCACCTTTACAATAAATTTTAATTAATAGAACAATTAATGGTTTTACATGATAATTCTCCTGGGTTCTAAATATTTTTAAGACATTCTTAAGTATGTTGAGACTCGAATAAGCTGAAGATACATCATTCTGAAGTAATAATAATTTTGATCTAATGATGAAGAATATATGGTTTAGGAATAAAATAAAATCCTACCATGCAGCCAACACTTACAGATATTACTAACTCCTCAGTAGTGATAGCCCTACTCTATGTCATACATAGTTGCCTAATAGACAGAGACAAGATAATTGATGAATAGTCTAAGGCCAGCCAGGGCAAAATTATGGGGAGAGGGATGTCCAATATTAAAAACAAAATAAAAATGAAGCAGTTGGGTTCATAGTTCAAGTGTTTGTTAGCAATGCTGACATTCTTTTTACTGCTTGTTTGGCATTGACAAAATATAACTGTATGGCAAGACATTCAAGAATCACAAGACTAGCTAGCTATCAGTTAAAAATGAAAGGCTATGTCAATCTTTCTGACAGCAGCATAGAATTCCATTGTGTACAAATGCCACATCTTGTTGATCCACTCATCAACTGAGGGATATCTAGGTTGGTTCCATATCTTTGCTATGGTAAATAGTGCTGCAGTGAACATTGTTGTGCTGGTGGATTTAGTATGTCTTTATTTCTAGATGATTGGGTAAATGCCAAGTAGTGGAATTGCTGGGTCATAGGGGAGCTCTATGTTTAATCTTTTGAGGAACTGCCATACTGCTTTCCACAGTGGTTGAAGGAGTTTGCACTCCCACCAACAGTGTAGTAGTGATCCCTCCTGGCCACATCCCCTCCAGCATCTGTTGTTATTAGTTTTCTTGATCCTGGCCATTCTACCTGGAGGTGGAATCTTAGAGTTGTTTTGATTTGCATTTCTTTTATGACCAGAGATGTTGAGCATTTCTTCATGTGTCTATAGGCCATTTTTGTTTCTTCTTCAGAGAAGACTCTCTTTAAGTCTTTGGCCCATCTTTTAATGGGATGGTTGTTACTTTGGAGATTAGTTTTGGAGTGATTCAATTTTTTGAGCTGTTGACATATTTTAGATACAAGGCCTTTGTCTGTTGTATGGTTGGTGAAGATCTTCTCCCACTCTGTAGCTTCCTACTCAGTTTACTAGCTATGTCCTTTGCCATACAAAAGCTCTGCAGTTTAATGCAGAGCTTTTTAGGAAATGGAAAGACTTAGAAGAGATCATATTAAGTGAAGTAAGCCAGACTCAAAGGAACTTAGGCTCAATGGTTTCCCTCATTTGTCATAGTCAGTAGAAACCTTGGGCTCTCCTAGCAGAGATTTGCAATAGAGCAAAACCTTGATACAAAAGGCCATATAGTAGGACGCTAAATGAAAGGATCTCTAGGATATAGAAACATAAGCCATATAATGAATGATTGCTGTTCTTAAGGTACTATGTTATCTCTCATCTCTTTTGCTGTCTCTTGGTTAACTCATATTGTTACACTATCTCACTTTGTTACCTGATATATTGGATATATTTGTATTTGGTTATTTGAAATTGGATAGGGAACGGGGGAAAACAAGATGAGGGGTGGGGGTGGGGGGAGGGAAATGGGGACCAAGACATGTGAAAAGGTATCAATGTATGGGAATTAATGCACCATCTATCTGGTAAATATCATATAACCCTTCTATTAATTACAATAAAAATATATGAAAAAAATTAAAGGCTAAATTAGCCATCATAAAATGCCTTCAAATGAGCTGAAATAGCATGTAAGATTTACACAGAATAACAGAGAACCAATAAACTGCATTAATATAGGGAGTAACATTGGTCTAACCACAAAGATAAGTACTGGAAAGAATCTTCAAAATTCGAAAATACATTGACTTGTAGACTTGTTTTAAATTTAGTTTTGTTGTCAGGATGGTGTAGAGGAATTACAACTACGTACGTAAGGTTGAGAATACATTTCTTGTCGAACACTGTTCCCCCTATCCTCCTTTACCTTCCACTTTCCCTCCCCTACAATCTCCCTAGTTGTAATGTTCATTTCCAACATATTGTGTTGTTAGTATTGCACTTTGTTGGTTTTTTTTTTTTTTGGTTGATAGACAGCATGTTTATAACAGAAGTTGGATGGGATTTTGAGGAGTCCTTTGTCTCCATTTTATTGTTCCCTTTTCCTTCCCTCATTTACACAAACATATACAATCCACTAGGTACCAAAATCAAGTACAGTGACAACAGGGGATAAAACATAGGGAAAAACAAAAAGAAATAATTTTATGGGTTACAGTAAAAACAACAACCACAAAAAAAATCTTGTTGACTTATTAAGCTTAGCATCATCTTCTGTACACAGAAAAATCTTAAATATATAGTAATAATTCTAAATGAGGAAAACCATGGTGTCTATGTTGTTTTATGCCTGCATTAATTCACTTAATATGAATTTTTCCAAGTCTCTCCATTTTCTTAGGAATGAGGTGATGTCATTCTTTCTTATGGCAGCATAGAATTCCATTGTGTATGTATACCACATTCTCAAGATCCATTCATCTACTGAGGCGCATCTGGGTTGGTTCCATATCTTAGCTATGGTAAATAATGCTGCAATGAACATTGTTGTGCTGGTAATTTTAGTATGGCCCTGTTTCTGATAATTTGTTTTCTTATTTTCATTAGATAATTGTACAAAGGTGTTGACATTTAGGAAAGTAGTTATGAATAAAATACAGCTTAAACAATGTCATCCCTTTGAACATTCGGATCTCCCCATTCAACCTCCTCCTTCCATTATTATTCTTAATTTAGTTGAATATTTAAGAAGATAAATTAATTTGTATTGTGGACAGGAGCAGTCTTAAACTCTATGCCTTGGCTCTGCCTCTGAGTTTCTTTCACTGGGGGATAGGGCTTTATCACTTGAGCCACAGAGCCATTTTTGGCTGTTTGTGATTAACTAGAGGTAGAATTTCATGAATTTTCTTGCCTTTGCTTGTTTCCAACCACAAACCTCAGATCTCAACCTTCTAGGTAGCTCAGATAACAGACATGAACCATCAGTTGGCTAGAAGAAAAGTTTTTTAAAAAGAAAGAATTTACAAATGGAAACTTAGCATCCTCTCAAGTTTGTGACTACTGTATATCACTATGATTTGATTATTGATAAGCATGGTTTTCTGTGTTAGGATGTATGCCCTCCTGTTGGTTTTATACTGATGAGTAAAACTTCTGGTTCATGAGGATATCTTTTGGTTTATTATCATATATCCATATGAATATTTCATAATGCCTTCATCATTGTTATATATCAAAATCATGCTGGACTTTTTCATTTAGAAACTTAATTTGTTTCCTGTTGATAATTGACAAATTAGTAGTGCAATTTTCTTTAAATATTTAGTAGACTTTATAGATTTATTTATTTAATTAATTTTTTTGTTTTTTTGCCAGTCCTGGGCTTGAGCTCAGGGCCTGAGCACTGTCCTTGGACTTTCTCAAGGCTAGAGCTCTACCACTTGAGCCTCAGCACCACTTCCGGCTTTTTGTTTTGTATGTATGTGGTACCGAGGAATCGAACCCAGGTCTTTGTGCATGCTAGGCAAGCACTTTAACCACTAGGCCAAACTCCCGGCCCCTTAGTAGACTTTATTATTGGATTCGTTCAATCTCAGAATTTTCCTCGACAAACATTTTTTTTTTTGCCAGTTCTGGGCTTGAGCTCAGGGTCTGGACACTGTCCTTGGGCTTTTTCCTCAAGGCTAGTGCACTACCATTTCAGTCACAGCCTACTTCTGGCTTTTTTCTATGTATGTAGCACTGAGGTACCAAATCCAGATCTTCGTGCATGCTAGGCAAGCACTCTACCATTAGGCTAAACTCCCGGCCCTTGAGAAACATTTTAAGATAAGATCCTGTTTAAAAAAATAAATAAAAGATTAGATTTTTGTCCGTACTATGGTTTTGTTAAATTGTACTTTTCTGCAAAGGTATATATTTCATTTAATTTTAACAGTTTATTCATATAACATTCTCTTACTATTTTTAAGCATCATACTTTCTTATATTACTTTTCATTACTGACATTGGTTACATTTATGTTTTTCTGTTCATTTTCTGCAGCGGTTTATTCATTTATTGCAAACACTAAATACGATGAAGAAAAATAATTATTTTTCTACCTTTCAATTATTTTATATTTACTGGCTTGCATTATTCTGCAAATAAAAATTGTAGGCCAGGAGTTTGGCCTAGGGTAGAGTGCTTGCCTAGCATGCACGAAGACTGGGTTTGATTCCTTGGTATCACTTACATTAAAAAAAAAAAATCCAGAAGTGGTGCTGAGGCTCAACTGGTAGAGCTCTAGCATTGAGAAAGTACAAGTGCAGTGTCCAGGCCCTGAACTCAAGCCCAGGACTGGCAAAAAAAAATTGTCCCTTTCCAAACTAACACAATATGCCATGTCTGAATTATATATTTCCTGTTTGAAATTTTCAAACAAGTAATTTTTTCTTTAAATTTGAAAAATACTTACAGTCTAATGTCTCATTCTTCTCCTAATTGGCTTTCATGGCTCCTAAGCAGTTCTAGTGGAGAGAGTTAAGAAATACATTTCAAATTCATGTATTCATAATCACACCTCGAATTCTAACACTGTTCCATTCTTTCTCACATTTTCCTATTCTATATTTGTTCTTCCTTTCTTCTTTCTAAAAGAATTTAGTAATCTGATCCTATAATTATTTTCTCATAATTCATACAAAGTAGTTTGTGGATTGCAATTATATCTGGACAAGATTTTTCTGTCCCTCACCCCCCATTGCTTTTTCCTCTTTTTCTGAATTCTCTTGAATATTCATGGTGGGTTTATTTAGGTACATCATCTCTAGCTCTGAAAAGAGAAGTTTATACTTGCTATGTGATTATAACATGTGTTTCTCTGAACAGAGATAAGCACTCCAGTGTAGGTACTTTTGTTTTTGCTTTGTTTAATTATGCTTTATAACTAATTTCATAACATCATACGTAAATGAGTGAGAATGGGTTCCTTGTTTGGTCTCTAAATCTAAATGGCTATATATTCAATATAGTCCAGTGGTTCGTGACAGAAGCGTCATCACAAATATAGCAACTTGACAAAAGGTATGACTTTTTTTTTTTGCTAGTCCTGGGCTTGAGCTCAGGGTGTGAGCCCTGTCCTGTGACTTTCTCAAGGCTGGAGCTCTACCACTTGAGTCTCAGCACCATTTCCAAAGAATCAAACCTGAGTATTTGTGCATGCTAGGCAAGCACTCTACCACTAAGCCAAACTCCCGGCTCCTAGGTATGATTTTTTTTTATTAAAGAATTTATTAACATTGATTTTTACATCATATTTCAAATGACATTTTTAACAAACAAGTATTCAAGAAAGAAATCTCTATATACAACACTGGCACTTAGATTTTAGAGCATAATCAAAATTAGGCTAAGGGTTTGTATATCATAGATACATATTAATCTATGTAATAAAACATTATGTCTATAGAGTCATAAGTATTTATGTCTATGTAGTTATGTTTATACTTCCAGTACCATGTCCATAGCATTGCGTACACAAATATTGAGTCCTTGCTCTTGTACTGTTTGGATCTAATAGCCACATATTAAGGATACCATGCACCTTTTGTTCCTTTGGTCTTGACTGGTCTCACTCAACATGATTTGCTCTAGATTCATTCACTTCCTGCAAATGCCATTATTTTAACTTGTTTGTTGGCTATGTATATATATATATACCACATTTTCTGTATCCAGTTATTTGCAGTGGGGCATCTGGATTGTTTCCATCGCCTGGCTATTGTGAATAGTGCAGAGACAAACATAGCTGAACAGGTATCCTTATTATATCTTGGGTTATGGTGTTCAGGATAGATGCCCAAGAGTGGTATGGCAGAATGGTAGGGAAGGTCACTTTTCAGTTCTATAAGAAACCTCCACACTGCTTTCTAGAGTGGCTGAACTAGTTTACAATCCCACCAGCACTGTAGTAGGGTTCCTTTTTCTCCACAACTCCGCCAGCATCTGTCATTATGTGAGTTCAAAATCTTGGCCATTCTTGATGGGGTAAGGTGGTATCGAAGGATTGTTTTTATTTGCATTTCCATTATGAGCATGGATGATGAAAATTTTCTCATATTCTTTTCTGCCATTTTAATCTCTTCTTTTGATGAGTCTCTCTTTAGTTCCCTTGCTCATTTAGTGAATGGTTTGATGGGTTTGGGGGGGGATTAGTTTCTTGAGTTCCCTGTAGATATTGGAATACCTTCATTGATCCTTATTATCTGAAGATTAGATTTCTTGGCTGTGTGTGCCAGGTCCTGGAGTTCTCTTTGGTGAATTCTGACCAATTTCTCCAGACTGATGATTCTCTATTCCAGCTCATGCGTTTTTTGTTGTTGTTGTTGTTGTTGTTGTTGGGTTTTTTTGTTGTTTTTTTTTACTTCTTTATTTTTTTAATTTTTTTCATATTTTTATTGTAATTAATAGAAGGGTTACATGATATTTGCCAGATAGAAGGTGCATTAATTCACATACATTGATAGCCTTTCACATGTCTAGTGGTAGAGTGCTTGCCTAGCATGCACAGAGACCTGGGTTCAATTCCTCGGTACCCCACATACATTGCAAAAAGCTGGAAGTGGTACTGAGGCTCAAGTGGTACAGTGCTAGCCTTGAGAAAGTCCAAGGACAGTGCTCAAGCCCTGAGCCTAAGTCCAGGACTGGAAAAAAAATTTAAAATAAATGCAGCTCATGCATTTTATCTTTGCTTGCTGATGTCCTATTCTCCATCTCAGTCAATCTGTTGCTTAATGCTTCCATTTTTGTTTGAATTGTGGACACTAATCTGATCATGCCTCCTGAGAGGGTATTAATATTTTCTTCCATTTCTCTTTTGAATTCAAGGAGCTCCTTGGTAATTTCCTCCTTATATTCCTGGAATTGTTTTTGGAATTCTGCTTTAATCTCTTTAGTCATGTCCTTAATCATCTCCTTGAATAGAGTCACGTTTTATGTCTCTTCAGGTGTCATTTCTTGGGATGATGGCATCTCTCTCATCCGTTCACTCTTGTTTCCTTTTGGGCTTTGTGTGGGAGTTTGATTATTTATATATGTTGTAATTTGTTGTTGTGCTTTCAGGCTCTCAGGGTGAGCTAGGCCTCTGCTGGTCTGCCCTTCAATTCCCTGCTGTGTTTTGGCTGCTTTGGCTGAGAGTCTTTCTTTGACTCCTTGTCAGGGCGGGGGGGGGGGGGGGGGGGGGGGGGGGGGGCTTGGTGCTGTCTTGCTAGAGGCTCCCAGCAGGAGGGTGACTCACTTAGGTTTGGGTCAGTCAGGTGCTGGCTCACAGACTCACGCACACCCCCACCTGCTGTTGGAAGGCAAGGTCTTAGCGCCCCTCAGTCTCCAGTTTCAGTGGCCTGGGAGAGGTGGCTGTTGGGCAGGTGGAAGCAGGGACACCTCTGCTCCATTTGGTAGGGTGCTGGGTCTTAGCACCGGCCCACCTGTCAGTCTCCAGTCAATTGCCTGGTGGAGGGGACTGTTGGGGGAAGGGACGGCATTCTGAATTCCTTTGCCCCCCTGCACTTGCCAGTCTTTCTTGGGTGGGGTGGGAGGAGTCTTGGTTAAGTTCTGTAGCTTGCCACCAGCTCTGCTTTCCTGATGGGTTTGGGGTAACCCGCTGTACTACTTACTGATCGGGGTTTGGCTGTGAGCCTCTCTGTGGTGTTGGAGGATCATTCGCTTCCTTTCTGGTCTCTGCCGCCATCTGTGCTGCCCATGCCCGGTATGTGAGAGACTCCTACATCTGGATTCCACTGCTTGCTGGAGTTCTGGGCTTCCCAGGCCCGGAATCCTCCATTGCTGGGGCTTTTGTGGCTTGGAACCGGCAACAAGGGGTGGGGGAGGGGTTCTCACTTTTTGGATTCTTTGAGAATGTTGGATATAAGCTTTATCTGGATTTATTTTCCGGTTTGTGTACTTCTCTGTTGCTTCTTAAATTTGTAGTTGTGAGTTTCTTAAGATAGTTGGCTCGTGGGATGATTCCCTGGTTCTGTCTTTTTGTGGGAGAGAGCTAGGATGGGTCCCTACTGTCTCTGTTCCATCTTCCAACTTCTTCTCCCCTAGGTATGATTTTTGAGATTGGTGTAGTGCTCATAGGGCTGAGCTTCATCTGGAAAACCTAGGAAGGATTAACTCTTACCTTCTTCATTTTTCACTGTTGATAATGCACAAGGCTCTGATTTTAGGGCTATGTAATTAGATTGGGCTCATCTGGAAAACTCAGAATCATCTCTCCATGCCAACGTTTTTACTCATAATACCATGTGCAAACTTTCCCCCTACCTGTACCATTTACAAGTTCTGGAAATGAAGGCATCAGAGCTGGCAAATCTCTGCAGAGCATACCTCATCATGCCCACATTGAATGCTGTTAATCAGATTAGGGACTATAACCTATCCTTGTCTATGCTGGTGCAGAATTTTATTGTAAAAGTCTGCTAGATTAAATCAAATGCTTTTCAGATGAGCGTAGCAATTTCTCTTCTCTTAATGAAGTAGATTATATTGATTTCAAATACTGAAATAGTTTGTATTACTAGGTTGAACACTCCATTTTCCCGGATGTATTCTTCATATTATATTCTACTGGATTTTAATTGCAATATTTTTTAACATTTTATGTCAGTATCAATACACATATTTGTCTATGGTTTTCTATTCTCGTACTCTTATTTGGCCTTAAACTATATCCACCCCAAACTACAGCATTTTACTTGCTCAACTTGTGAACACACCTTAAAGTCTCTCCAATTTTTCTCTATCTCTCCTCAAACACGTTAAAACTCTCGCCATAAATCACTTTAAAAAAAGACACAACTATAGCCAGTGGTCTTACTGAATTATGAGAAGGCAAGAAATAGTAAATTCATACCACAGAAGACAGAAAACCACATTCCACCTTTATTCCAGTGAACTCTGAATTTTCTACTTTTGTTTTAAAAATCATTTACTCTCCCTCTAGAGACTATTGGGTTCTTCTCTACTGAGGGGATTATAGCCTCAGTCACAGAGCTGTCTTTGTAATTCGAAATTTTGTATAATCACTGTGTCCATACGTTCATGATCATATATTTGTTTATTTCAATTAATCAGTCTATTGTAAGTTCATTTCAGTTTAATATCTAACAAAATTTTAGAGAGAAATTTTGTCTCTTCCTTCAGCTTGGTATCTGCATGCTGTTAGGTTGATACTAGTAAATAAAACACGTGTGTGTGTGTGTGTGTGTGTGTGTGTGTGTGTGTGTGTTTGTGTGCACCATCACCTCTTGCCTATAATCTGAAATCTAAGGATCAAAAGCCAAAGTCAGCCCAGCAAGAAAGTCTTTGAAACTCATCACAATTAACCAACTGAAAGCCAGAAGTAGTAGAGAATCACTCTTGGGGGGGGGGGGGAATCTAAGAGATATGCTTTGGCCCCAAGTTCAAACCCTATTAACTACATATGAGATGACACTAATTATTAAGTAATTTCCATATTTACTATGCTGATGCTCTGAGTATCTCACTCAGGCTCTATTACAGATATATACATATACACACACACACATATATATGTCGATTTTGTTGAGTCCATAAAATGTATGTTGTAGAACTTTTGCATAACAATTTTGTATTTTTTTAATGTTCTGGATATGTGGTGATAATTCCTGATTTATTATTCATATTGACAGTTTGCAGTTTAATTGTTTTCCCTCTTAGTCTAAGAATTTCTCAATTTCATCAAACTATTAAGAAAAAAACCTATCCATTAACAAGTTAAAGAATATCTTTCACTTACTTGGTCTTGGATTCTTTCTCTTTCCCTAGCTTTTTTAAAAGCACAGAAATTTATATTATTGTTTATATGTGCTTCCTAAATTGCTTATCTTTATGTAGTTCTATCATCAAACCTGGGGAAGAGTAATATGAAACAAGCTTGCTTTGTAAGGAAGTCTTCACTGTGTTGGATCCCTAAAACCACAGGTCACCTGTAGTAAGGAAAAAACTAAACAGAAGAATATCAATGTGCACATGAAAAAGTCCCAGAAAAAAATGAGGGGATTACTAAGAGTTGGCTTTGAAATCAGGCTTATAGAACCCTTTCAACTGATATCATTCAACCAACAAGAACAGGCAATGGTGAAGCTAAAAATGTTTTAAGTTAGACTGAGTGAGCAGCCACCATGCAAGTGGACAGACAGAACCACAGAGGTGGGCATTAAAGAGTTAATACCCATATACTCCTCTTCTTATAGTTTTAACACCTCCTTGATACTAGTTCTGTTGATTTTCTGTCCTGTGGCTCTTTGGCCTAGTTCTGCAGAAAGTCTGCATTTGATAATGTCAGACAAATACTACCAACATGGTATTCAATTATGTATACCTCATTTCAAATCACCACATGAATGGGCCTTGTAGAGTTGTTTCTTAAATAGCCTTCCCAATTTTTAAATGTTCCATGAGTTTGTATATAAAATTCATGCATCTTACTGTCATAAAAATTCCTAGATCTGGGGACTTCAGTGTGTTTGACTGCTTCATTGAGCTACCTACCTGTCACAAATTTGGGAGTGCACATTCTCTAATGACTTTACTTGTTTGCCATCAGCCTTGTGTGAAATTTCCCTGTGAGGTCACCCCTGGATTCCATCTCCAGAAATATCCGGAGCATATCAAGTCCCATTGCTCTTGCTCAACCCCTCTGACCTGGCCAGTATAGGCATGTGATAAGGTGAAGGAAAGTTAAGGGTTGCTGCATAGATGTAGCTCAGGACCTCATCCATGGCTATGAGTCCTTATTGGTTTAGAGTCTCTACTTCTTTTTTCAAGGCCAGGAGATAACTAATAGTAAATATAAATCCCCCTAACAAAATGTAAACGTTTCTTTACTTGGTTTTATCAGCTACTCAGCTCAGAATAAACTCCACGCCACATAGGCTTTCCTTTGTCATTCCACAATCTGTTCATGTCTCCTGCTTATTGATTCTGTCTCTACATCACTATTTTAAATTAAGTCCTTTTTTGCCTTTAAAAATTATTATATATTCAACTAGGTATACAAAGGACTTGTCATTTAACAAATCAGTTTATGAATACAAGGCATGTTGATCAATGCCATCCCTTTCAACATTCTCACTCCTCCCTTCACTCTTCTTAATTTTCTAAGATATAATTTATTTTTGTGTTTCTGGGGATCAACTACACATTCTTCTAGAGGTCAGGCAGGTGTTCTAACATTTAAACGGCATTCCCATTCTTCCTTCTTTTTTCTTTGCTTGTTTTCTTGTTCTTTTCTTTTCAGTTATATTTTTCTTCCCTTTCCTTCACTTCCTCTCCCCTCCCCTTTTCTTTTCCTATTTTCTTTTCGTTTTCCTTTCTTTTTCTTTTTCTTTTATTTTTAATGAGGGTTTTAGGACAGGTCCTGGTAGTTGGTAACTGCAATCCTAGCTGTTTATGGTGCTGAGATCTATTGTATCTCTCTGTGCAAAGCCAGCTCAAGCAGAAAAGTCTTCAGACTCCTTCTAAATAACCAACAAGAAGTCACAGTAGAGGCATGGTGCAAGAGGTAGAGTACCATCCTTGAGCAACTAACCTCATGCAATTTTTGAGTTCAAATCCGGTCAAAGGGAAACAGGAGTGTTTTAATACTTTACTGTACATGTTTAACACATGTATTATGATTTCTTCATGGATATTTTGACATTTTTAATAGTATAGAAGGAGTTTTATGTTAGTCTATTTATATTTTGTTTTATATATAAAGCCTACTGATTATTTATTAAGCCTTTAAATTCAAAAAATAATTTTTATTATTCATTTTCTAGCATTTGTTTCAACTTATATTATAAAGAGGGGAAAAGTTTAAAACTTTAATTATAAAGTGAAAAAAGCCTTTAGCATTTTTCATGTAAGTACTTTACTGGCTTTTGAGCTAAGAATATTAACATTCTTATTATATTAAAAAATTATCCTTTAACTTCTATTATACTGAGTTTTTTAAACATGTAAGAATTCAAACATTTCAAGTTTGTTGGGAGTAATACACATTTGCTCCCAGATAAAACCATATGTTAATAAGTTTTGTGGACTGAGTTTCATATTCCTTTAATAAATTATTCTTCCTTTCACTTTATTATTTTAAAGTATGTAGTTAAATTCTGCTTATAAGTATTTTACTTAGGAACATTATATGCACAAATACGATTGAGGTAGAAGTTTCCTTTTGCTATCATTATCAGATTAGCATGTCAGTTTTCTTTATTTCCTAATCTCTGAAGCATTTACTGGTTTTACAAATGCAGACAAGAATCCAATGTATATCCGACACAATTAAGAAGAGTGAAGGAGAAGTTGGGTAGGGAAAGATGGGTGATATTGATGAAAAGGGTGACAATGATCACTATATATTGTTTTCAAATTGTTACATGGAAACTCATTGTACAGCTACTTAAAAGTAATGATAAAAAATTAAAGAGCACCAGAAAGAATTATATGACTTACAAGGATTTGAGTAGAATTCTCCTGCAAAGTGGAAGTGTTCACTACTGGATATTTTCATAAAAGTTCTAGAAACACTTGTCTATCTATTTGATTTGAAATGTGTCTTTTGTAAGCACATTCTACTAGTAGCATAGTGCGATTACCTAAGAAGTTACTATTTCATCTGAATCTTTATTATCAAAAATATTTTGAATTAGCATCTTATCTCTTATTTTCAATGCACTTTGTGTTTAAACATTATTTTGAACTTATCATAACATCATTTGAGTATTTGTCTTCCTACTGTATTCTTATTCTGAATTCACTAGTCTATGCTAAAATTTAAAGACTTATCATTATTTTTTTTCTGTTATTCTGACCTCTTGGTTTCTGTTCCTTAGTTTCTGATTTAATCTTTGTTATACACTTCCTTATTTTAGTTTTTCTTTTGTTCCCTGTGATTTTTTTATTCTTTCATTTGCATCCCTAGAAGAATCTAAATAAGGTTATGAATTTTCTTCTTTAGCTTCTTCTTTTAGTCTCAGTCTGATATATAACATATTGTTGATATTTTAGGATCTGAAAATTTCAGTTTTATATCTCTTTCATTTTAAAATGTTATAAAAGTTTCTAAAGGCTTCTAAAAAATGTTATTGTACTCTGGTATTCCAGAGTCTTTCTTAAGTTTAATAAGATTTTGCAAAAAAAAATATCAAACCTTTCTCTATTCCATCAGCCACTGATGGTTTACACCTGTAATCCTCACTTATATCTAAAGATCACTGTGCAAATCCAATTGGAGAAGGAAACTCTAATCTCTAATTTACCACCCAAAATGTGGAAATGAAGCTATGGCTTATGTGGTAGAGCAGTAGCCTTGAGAAAAAAAAAAAAAAAGCTCACCCAAAGTGCTCCAGCCCTAAGTTCAAGCACCTGCACACATACACACACACACACACACACACACACACACACACACACACACACACGCACGCACGCATGCACGCTCACACACACTGTGTTTTCTGTTGAAATATTCCCTCTGAAATGAAAACAAGTACAACAATTTTTGAGACAGAAACATCCATCTTACACAGGTTTATAATACCCATGTTCTATATTTTAGCAAATGTGTTTATGTGTAGTCCTGTGTTTGGATTAATTATCCACTGTTTACTTACTATTTTATCTTCTATAGATCTTACTGCAGGAGATGGAATCTGTGTTATTGGATGCATATACACTCATAACAGCCCTATCTTCCGTTCTATGGAGCCCTTCCTTCTCCAACTTCCCTTTTTGTTGAAATTGTAATTCCTGTAATACACTGAAATTTTTCACTTCTATAGTATTAATTTAATTCATAAAGTTCACTTTGTATTTGATATGTCTAATAAATAGCATGAAATTGATTATTAAAAGTAATTAAATTCTGTATACATGTTTAGCAAATTAAAATAGATGAAAATAACTATTATATACCTAGCTTCAAATTGTTGTAAGACATAGATCCTTAAATTCACTCTGCATTTAGTTATACTTACCATAATTTTCCATTCCTGAGTTTTTCTTTTATTTACAATCCCTTTGGTTACATAAAAGTTGAAGTAGAAAATGTTAATAATAACTTTTATAAATATACTCAGCTCTGTGTTTACATTTAAAATCTACAAATTGTTCAATAGTCTGAGTAATATTTTTTCTGTCATCTATACCACAATATATTATATTTGTACAAAGTTTCCTTTCTTCCATTTTTCCTCTAATTTTAAGTTACTGCTGACCAATCAAACCATACAATTCTACTATGTTATTTTTTTTCATCCTACACTTCAAATTAAAATTATATACTTTGCCGGGTGCTAGTGGCTCATGTCTGTTATCTTAGCTACTCCAGAGTTTGAGATCTAAGGATCACAATTCAAAGCTAGCCCAAGCAGAAAAGTCCACAAAACTCTTGTCTCAAATTATCTACCAGAAAACCAGAAGTAGAGTTATGATTCACATTGGTAGAGTGGTTTTCTGGTAGATAATTGGAGCTAAGAGTTTAATGGACTTTTCAACTCATAATATCAATTGCTAAATAAAATACATCTTGTTCAGAGTCTCTCCTCCCCCATATATCACAATTTCTCAGGTTTCCTGCTCCAAATTTATGTATGTACTTTGATCATTTTATCTGTATTCTGTGCCGAAACCAATCTAATTTCCTAACTATGTTTCTGTAGTAAAGTTTGAAATCTGGACTTGTAATATGTTTAGCATACATTTTTGTTTGTTCAAATTTACAATTCTTTATTTAGGATAGTTTGTGCTAGCAATTGAATTTTTGTATTGTTTTATCTCTTTGTAAAGAATGGTACTGGGATTTTGAGAGATAGTGTATAGAATTATTAGATAGCCTTTTTGTAGTATGGATATTTTTATGAGGTTAATTCTTCTAGTTCATGAAAATGGGAGATGTTTCTATTTCCTTCTCTTTTCTTCAATTTCCTTCTTCATAGTTTTATAGTTTCCCTTGTAAAAGTTCTTTGCCTTCTACTTGTTTAAGTTTATTTCTAGCTAATATATTTTTGAAGGCTGTGATCAGAAATATTCTTCCAAATTTTCTCTCTATCTTCTCACTGGTGGTATACAGAAAAGCTACTAAAGTTTTTATTTTGACTTTATATGCTATATTGCAGTAGTTGTTTATCAGTAATGGGGGTTTGGAACTGGAGTCTTTCTTTTTTTCTCCCAGAGCTGACTGAACTTTGGGTCTTACACTTTCCAGGCAAGTGATTGTCTACTGAGATAAGCCTAAGACCCCAAAACTGTAGTCCTTAGGGTCATAGCATCTGGAAATAGAAATTGAAGCTTGTGCTTGGAGCATCTTGCTTGTAAGGCAGTCACTGTACTACTTGAACCATTCTTATAACCATATTTTTTGTTTGTTATTTATTTTTATTTTATTTTATTTTTTTTTGCCAGTCCCGGGGCTTAAACTCAGGTCAGGACCTGGGTGCTTTCATTGTGCTTGTATTTTTGCTCAAGTCTAGCACTCTACCACTTGAGCCACAGTGTCACTTCCAGCTTTTTCAGTTTATGTATTACTAAGGTATCAAACCCAGGGCTTCCTGCATGCTAGGCAAGCATTCTACCACTAAGCCACATTCTCAGCATGTTTTTACTGCAGTTATTTTTCAGATAAAGTCTCAAGTTTTTACCCAGGCTCATGTAATTCTCCTGCCTATGTTCTCAGATTAATACCTATCACAACACACAAACCATACCTGGCTTATTTCTGTGTTTGTAGATTAAGTACTTTTTGCAAATGCTGGACTTGAATTCATATTATTCTTCTAATCCTGGTCTTTTGAATAATTAGGATTATGCATGAGCACTATACTCAGCTGACAGTAAGATTTTTACAGGATCCTTTTCAAAAATTTCCCTGATATTTATAAAATGAATATTAAGATCATACTAAGATGTAACTGCTTATATGTTACTATTTAATTTTTTTATCCTGTGAATGATATTGCCAAAAGGATACCATTGTTTCAGAGCAGCTTCTTAGAAAATGAAATGTACACTAACCATATAACATTTAAATCACATTTTAGTTGTTTATAAAAAAAGATGAATAAAAGCCCTTTTTAAAATAAAATTATTCTGATGCCTCACTCCTGTAACCCTAACTGCTCAGGAGGCTGACATCTGAAGATGGTAGCTCAAAACTAGCCAGGGTATGAACGTCCATGAGACTCATCTCTAACGCCAGAAAACCCAAAGTGGTGCTGTAACTTAAAGTGGGAGAACACTTGCCTTGAGCACAAAAGCTCAGAGACACCATCAAAGTAATGATCAAATCCCAGGACAGACAAAGCAAAGAGGGAAGGAGGGGAAGAGGAAGAGGGAGAGGGAGAGAGAGAAAAGGAGAGGGAGAGAGGGAGAAGGAGAGGGAGAAAGAGAGAGAGAGAGAGAGAGAGAGAGAGAGAGAGAGAGAGAGAGAGAGAGAGAGAGAGAGAGAGAGAGAGACAGACCGAGACAGAGACGGACAGACAGACAGACGAACAGACAGACAGACAGACAGAGACAGAGACAGTGGGAACATGTATTGACTACTCTGCCCTTATATTTTCATATAAAATTCCAATTTGTTCATCTTAATCACATTTTTATTATTGCGATCTCATCAAGAGATAACTTTTAAAATATGTCTCTCACTGGCATAGAAATATCTAGCAATGTTTTCAAATACTATAGAGATAGTTCTCTTCAGTTTCCTGTTTGTGTAGATTTGTCATCTGCAAAACTTAGTTATCAATTCAAGAATTGATTAACTTTCAAGTTGAATTTTGGATCCCTGAGTAGATCTCTGTCAAATATCCTAATCTCCTTGTGTCCCCAATCTAATGTTAGGTGATCATTTTACGGCACTTACCTCTTTATTATTGTACAATGACTTAGTCACAATACCTCTTCTCAACTTGTCAGCCTGTGACATATCCATTGGAAGCTGAGTTCACGAGTCAACACTAGAATTGTCAGCCACTTCTGGATCACATGTGGTTCCCAATACTGGATTCATTGCTTTGCTTTTTTCCAGTTCTTCAGTCTTTAAGGCATGTTATTCAGCCATCAAGCAAATCCAGACTATGTAATTGTGGGACAAATCAAAACTGTACCTCACTACATAGCATACAAAGAAAAAAATATTCTCTCCTTTGTAATATCACCAAATTCCAAAAGTGAATCAACTCAAAGGAATGGACATAGTGAACTTCAGAAATTATTATTGTAAGATATTCAGTTACAAGCACTCAAAATGTTCATATTTATGATCTCAAATTATGAGATGTATAATGTAAGATTGAAAATATAGCTTCTTAAGACAAAACAAAAGAAAAAACCAAAATTGCACCAGTGTGCAATAATCATTGAATTCAACCTATGTTGAGCCCTCTCAATATATCTGGCCACCATATTTAGTCATTTGAAATTGGATAGGAAGGGGGAAATCAAGTTGAGGGGCGGTGGTGGGGTGAGGAAAATGGGGACCAAGATATGAGAAAGGGTATCAATGTTTGTGAAGTAATGCATCTTCTATCTGGTGAGTATAATATAACCCTTCTATTAATTACAATAAAAATATATTAAAAATCTCTGTTCTAATCCAAGGTCAATTCAATAGCTTTTTTCAAAAATTAACAAAAAGAAATAGCTGTATCAATTATTGTGGGGCAGGTGTGGCTTATTTTTGTGAGTGTTTGGGGGTTCTTGTCTGCTATTATTTTTAAACCAAATCTGAGTTTAGCATTAGATCTTCAAGATCCATTGGGTAACACATCCAAACATATAGGCACATAAAACTTATATTTATTATTAGGATGCTGTTTCAGATACTGTCTAGTATATTCTAATTTACCTTTTTATGAGTACTCCAGAGACTCATTTCCTTTCAAATCCCTGTGTTTCTTGCCTGAGAAAATGGTTTGTTCTTTCCTTGAGGACATATTTTATTCACGCTCCTACCTATAGCAATTATATATCACCTTATGATGGTCTTCACCTCATTATCCTTTACCATGAATGTTTTCCCTCAGATTTTAGCCTCATTGTATAATCCAGCCATTCTTCTAAGTTACAGTACATCCTTTATCAAAAATTTGACATGGAAATAAAAGGCATGATACTTTAGCATCTTTCTTATGCCATTGGAATAAATAAGTCCAGAGAGATCACTGAGTACATCCTGCTGGGTGGGGTGACCATAATTAAAACCCAACTTATACTAAAAGTTGGTTTCCATGCCTTCTTAGGAAGCCAGAGAGAATCATTAGAGTTCCAGCAACAATTAAAAAACACAGCTGATCTATCTGGAAAATCCTAACATTTTTGATCCATCAGAAGGTGAGGATTAACCATATCTACAATGCTGAATTCCAAGGAACCTTTTAGATCCAGGTAGCCAATTTCAGCTGGGAGGATTTTTAAGCCTATTACTAAGTAGAGATATCAAGTATAAAATTGTCTGTCTCTCTGTATCCCTTTCCTTTTCTCAAGCTTTCTGTCACCTGTATACATTTGGATGTGCACATAGATGCATGTATGGCTATTCTGATAAAGCTTATACAGATGTTATAGAGAGATATAGATATAGTATAATTCAAAATATAAGATTTTCTAGAACAAGTGAAACTCTGCAAACAGGAAATAATATAATCCAAAGTATTCAGGTTTGGAAAACAATAAGGAAAGGGGATGAATTGGAGGAGCACCATGACATGTTAGGACGGTAATATTTGGATACTATTATAAAGGACATAGGGTGTTATGAATTTATCAGAATTCCAGAATGTACTCCAGATGAGTGACTGTTGTATTGATTTTCATCATTCAGGGTCGACAAATGCATCACAATACTGAAAAAAAGTAGAGTATTATGTGTATGTGTGTGTGCATGCACACACACACCTACTTAGATAGGTGGGTGTGGATGTTTTGAATGACAGAAAGGGAGAAAGAGAGGGAGAGAAATAGAACGGTTCACAAACAATAAAAATGTTTCAAAGCTAACCTATTAAAAATAACAAAGTAAAAGCAATGTATGAGGCATCATCTTTCTTTTTCACAGATATGCAGAGAAAGACAAAAGAATATAAATACTGATAAACTTTAGTTTTCTGCAAGTACTTAACCAGTTCTGCCTGCACTACTTGTTGAAGAGGCTGTCTTTCTTCTACTTTGGCTCCCTTATCAATGATTAGGTGGCCATAGGTCTGTGGTTTGATGTCTGGGTCTTCAGTTCTATTCCATTGGTCCTCAGGCCTGTTCTTGTGTCAGTACCAAGCTGTTTTGTTTACTATACCTCTGTAATAGAGTTTAAAGTTTGGTCCTGAAATGCACTGTTCTTTCTGCTCAGAATTGTTTTTGCTATGAGGGGACTTTTATTATTCCAGATAAAATTTTGGATTGCTTCTTTTTCCAATGATTTGTACAATCCAACAAACTAGTATCTGCACACCCCACATGCAAAATATTCCTGGTTAAAAATTCCAATGAAGAAGATTTGGCTCTGTACTTCAACTTTTATCATCAGGTAGGTGAAGGTGAATACTTAAACAGAGAACACTGAACTGGTTTGTCTTTGCTTAGTTTTGCTTTCTTTTGTTTTCTAGCTGTAATTTGTGTTTGCTGTTTTGTAGTTTGGTTGGTCTCCTCTGACTTGTTTTTATTTTTCCTAAGGTTAACATCGCTCATATGTAAATTCAAAGGAAATGCTGATTGTTTCGCTTTGAATAGAACCAGCTGAAAAAGATAACTTCAAACTTGATTTGGTTTTTCCTGATTGGAAATGCCACAACAGTATTCTACAACATAAAGCAACTCTAAAACACTTACAGTTGGTGTTATTATTTCAATGTTGCACAAAATTTTGAATTCTAGATTTAATTACATAATACATTTCCAAAATTACAGTCTATATTCAGTAACTAAAGACTTCTGCTGTATCATCTTAGTGATCACATACATCAATAATATGTATTTAATTCAAATAATGTAATTTTGTTTGATGTTTTATTGTGGTAATGAAAAAACTCCATGCAAAGTTCATGATTGAACAACATATGCCTACAATTTCATCAATGAAAAATTGGGGTTGGTTGATAATTACAATGATCAAGATTTGATGTTCACATCTTTTAATTGGTTCATTAAAACTACTAGGCTCGTATTCCACTGTATAAAAACACATTAGCTGAAATATAATGGATTCAGTGGAGAGCTCATTGTAATTCTTCAAAAAGGCAAAAATCAAAGTTCAACAAAATAAACCCCAGGTAATAGGTAGTTGAAATGGAGAGGGCACAGTCAAGTAGAGAAGGGTAGATGAATGAAGAGGAGAAGTGCCATCAAAAATTCAAATTGTATCCTAATATATTAAGTCCAATGAGGGAAGAAGTGGGTTGGGAAGGAAGGCTGAGAATGTTTGAATGTGTGATAGTAATCAAGATTCCTTGTACACCTAAAATGCTTTGTTGAAGTGGCAACTCCTTTGTATAACTTCTTAAAAATGAGAAATATAAATAAAAATATAAATTAATTAGAAAAAAACTAAGCTGAGCACTAGTATACTACATCTACATTTCTATCTAATAAGCAGCCTGAGATCTGAAGAACTTGGCTTGATGTTAGTATGCTTTCTCCATACCTTCAAAGATATAAGGTTTACTTCTTTAGTTATTCCTACTAAGAAAATTTTTTTACTTTCAAATCACATCTATAAGAAAATAGTCAAATGTTTATTCTACTACTTATCATTATGCAGGCTATCTTGATATACTTCAGAAGGAATAAAAACTACACATTTCAAAGAGAAATAATTACACATTGAATATTTTTATGCTTATCTGTGAGGGATAATATTTACAATATTATTTGTGGAAATTTTAATAATATAATTGAAAAAATGTGCTCTCCAATTATACATAACAAATTTGTTTTTCATCTCTGTGTATGGAGGATATTGTATAACTGACATATTTTTTTAAGTATTCACTTGAGTGATTCATGAATCACATTATGGAGAATTGCATTAAAATTCATTTTACCGTGTTTTAGAGGGTGCTTTTTAGTAAACAATCAAATCTCCTGCACCTGTAATTACATATTAGCTTTGCTATTAAAGTATTGTAACAGATAAACACCTTTGGGCATAAAATCCTGTTAACATCTGAAATAATTACATTAAATTGCTGTAAGTGATTCAGAAATCTTAGTTCCAAGTGGCTCCAATGTGTGGCAGTGCTAAAATCTGGAGGACCTTGAAGAATTGGTTCCAGTGCAAGTGACAGGTCAATGGAGACTATGCTTTCTGAAGGGGTTCTGGTCATATACAAGGGACTTTGAGCCATCTGTGAAAATGGGTCTTACCCTCTATTTCTCTCCATTTCCTTTCTAACTCACCATGTGATATGTTTTATCACTTATGCTTCCATCATGATGTCAGGTGCAACATTGTGAGGCTATGACAGACCCTCACAAGACAAGATCAGACTATCAGCTCTGAGGTTTCACCATCCAACACTGCCAATTAAACAACTTGGTTTAATTGAGTAGCTAGCCTTGTGCACTTTGTTACAGCGAGCTGAGGAAAATACATTGATAAAGGTTAATTATCAAGTTATTAGTTTTTTAACCACAATTATGTAAATGTTTGAGGCTTTCTACTTTATTGTAACCTCGAATTTTTCTTTAAAACTAAATTCTATAAATCAAAAATTCCCTTAATATTTTGGCTATGTGTCTGATGTATCATAGATTAAAATATCGGTACTGTTTCCTATCTATAACCTGCTGATTCTTTTGTTTGATATGTTGTTTCTTGAAGAGATTTTCACAGGAAAAATACTACTACATATCGTAGTCAGTATAGTAGGACAATAATGTTTGGTACTATTTTACTTTGTTGAGCTTTATCTCACAAGTAAACCAATATAGTTAGTGTTACTATTAATGAATATAAAAATTCATAATTCAACTACTGCAAAATAAAAATTGATTATTTTATATGTATCTAAAATATATATACCTATACTTTAATTTTTTTGAAAAAAAATTAACTGTGTGTGTGTGTGTGTGTGTGTGTGTGTGTGTGTGTGCTTGAACTCAAGTTCTGGGTTGTGTCTCTCAGCATTTTGATCATGGCTAGTACAACACCACTTGAGCCACAGATCCACTTCCAGAGTCTCAAAAACATTCCTGCTCAGGGTGTGTTTGAACCATAATCCTTATGTCTTAACTTCCTTAGAAGTTAGTATTACAGTAGTGAGTCAACAGCACCTGTCTTGATTGTATTTTTTCTTAAAGAATTTATTAGCATTAATTTTTGCATCATATTTCAAATGTCATGTTTAACAAATAAGTATTCAAGACAGGAATCTAAATACAATCACTGGCATATAGATTTTAGAACATTATTAAAATTAAGATGAGGGTTTGCATATCATAGATATATATTAACATATGTAATAAATTGTATTTTATCAAGAAATATAATAATAACAGATGCTGACAGGGATGTGGCCAGGAGAGTCACCACTACACTGCTGGTGGGAGTGCAAACTCATTCAATCACTATGGAAAGCAGTATGGCAGTGCCTCAAAAGACTAAACATAGAGCTCCCCTATGACCCAGCAATTCCACTACTTGGCATTTACCCAATCATCCAGAAACAAGGACATACTAAATCCACTAGCACAACGATGTTCATTGCAGCACTATTTACCATAGCAACAACATAGAACCAACCCAGATGCCCCTCAGTTGATAAGTAGATCAACAAGATGTGGTATTTATACACAATGGAATTCTATGTTGCTGACAGAAAGAATGACATCCTCCCCCCTATTTGTAAGGAAATGGCAAGACTTAGAAAAAATCATATTAAGTGAAGTAAGCCAGACTCAAAGGAACTTAGGCTCAATGGTTTCTCTCATTTGTCATAATCAGTAGAAACCTTGGGCTCTCCTAGCAGAGGTTTACAATAGATCAAAACCTAGATACATAAGGCCATATAGTATGACACTAAATGAAAGGACCTCGAGGATATAGAAACAAAAGCCATATAATTTATTATTGTTGTCCTAAATGTACTATATTACCTCTCTCATCTCTTTTGCTGTCCCTTGGTTATCTCATATTGTTACAGTATTTCACCTTGTTATCTGATATATTGTATATATGTATTTGGTAATTTGAAATTGGATAGGGAAGGGGGGAAAACAAGTTGAGGGGTGGGGGTGGGGGAAGCAAAATGGGGACCAAGACATGAGAAAGGGTATCAATGTTTGTGAAGTAATACATCTTCTATCTGGTGATTATAATATAACCCTTTTAATAATTACAGTAAAAATATATGAAAAATTGTCTTATTGTAGTCTCATTTAACTTAGCATTTTCCATACCAATATTTTTATTAAAATTTTAATTATATAGGATATGGGATTCATTATGGCTATATACATCCCTATAATATATTTTGATGATATTAATCCTCTCCAGTACTTTCTTTTCCCCTGTAGCCCCTTCGCCCTTTCTTCTTCCCCTTCAATAAGCCTAGTAGTCTCTGTTTAACTTCTATTTCCCTTCCTCATCCAACATATAAAAGAAAACAGGTGTTACCCATTTTTGTTGGACTGTCCTATCCTATTTCACTTAACATAATGATCTCCAGTTTCATCCATTGTCTTGCAAATTACATAATGCCACTTTCTCTACACCTGAGTAAAATCCCAATGGATATATAGACACCAAAGTTTCTTCACCCATTTATTCATAATTGGCAGCTAGACTAATTCTGCAACTTGCCTTCTATGAAGAGTACAACAATAAACATTTGTATACAGGTGTCTCTGTTGGAAACTGATTTTGCTTCTTTTGGAAACATGCCCAGCTGTATAACTTGACAACATAAAGTTATAGTTTTCTTTTTTTGGAAGAACTTCTCTATTTTTTCTGCTGTAGTTCTATTAGTTTACATTCCAACCAGCTATAAATAAAGGTTCTATTTTCCTTGAATCCATGCCAGCTTTTATTGTTATTTAGCTCTACTTATGAGTCAGATGAAACTAAATGTATCTTTGATTGGCATTTCAACAATGCTTAAGAACATATTTTCATATGTTTCTTGACCATCTGTATTTTATCTGAAGACTATATGCTTGGTTCATTTGCCATGTATTAATTACTTTCATTATTTTTAGTTCTCTGTTATTAGTAAAGATACTAATCCTCTAGCAGATGGTAAATTTTTTCTTGCATTCTGTAGGTTATCTCTTTATAGGGTTGATTGTTTTTTTTTCTGTATATGAAGCTTCTTTTTTTAGTTCAGTGAAAGCTAAATTTTCAATCTTGTTCTTATTTCCTGAACTACTGTCCTCCTATCCTGAAAAACATTGCTTATGCCTATGTTTCAACATGCATCTTCTATTTTTGACTCAAGAATTCTGAGTTTCAAGTTTTATATTTTGGTCTTTGACATATTGAGATTTGACTTTATACATGTGAATAACCAGTTTCTCCAGCATTACTTGTTAAAGAGTTGTTCATTTGTTTCTTCTATTATTTTTCTGGAATGTTTGTTAAGAATCATATGCGTGCAGTTGTCTGGGATTAATTCTTGATCTTCAATACTTACATATGTATTTTGTGTAATCATCATTCTATTTTGTTATTAAAGGGTCTGCAATATATGTTGAAGTCAATTATTGTGATATTTCCAGCATTACTCTTTGTCCAGAATTGTTTTGGCTCTGTGGCTCTAGATGTTTTATATTAATTTTTGGAAAACTGTCTTGAGAATATTAATGGGGGTTTCACTGAATCTGTATGTATTTTGTGATAACGTAGCAATTTTCATAATATTAATTCTTTTAACAATGAATATAGAGAAGTCTTCACTTCTCTATCTTCTTCATATTCTCTCTTCAATCATTTATAGATTTCATTTTATCATTCTTTGGCTTTTCACCTAAGTTAATGTGTACATATGGTGGGTTTTTATTAACTTTTGTGAATAGGATTGTTTTCCTGAATTTGTTTTCAACAAGTTAATTGTTGGTTTTGAGAAAACGTACTTAATTTTCTACTAAATTTTCTGCATTCTACTAAATTTCTGCATTATCATAAAGTTTCTACTAGTTAAAAAACAATGGGTAAAAGACCTGCATTTCAACTGTTTTACTGGGTTCAAGCAAAAACACATCCTTCGGTAGCAGCCATCTCTAACAGTGTCTCAGCCTTCAGAACCCACTGGTAGCTCCCTTTTTTACAGAGATGACGTATTTTAGCCTTGAAGAAACAGATGAAATGGCAGGTGAAATTTGTGTAATGGACATCACACAAAGTCCACAGCTTACATGGACCATTTCTGTTATCCACCATGAGGAATTCAAATATCCACAAAACTCAGGTGTGGGGGGATGAGTGGGCAGTGGGGGACAACAACAACTTCTAAATTAATTGTAAAATCCTCCCAGTTTTCTTTCTACTGAAAGATGTTGTAGTTACAGAGGATAAAGCCAGTACCAATCATCTCAATGGTTCTAAAGGGAATTGCATGTAGATTTCAGATCTGCTGCTACATTTTCTTTCCTAGATGACTTTTCCTGAATATGAATTACCCATGTCAACATAGACTAATTTATCACTTTCTCATGATCAGCACACCTAGCTTTCCATTTAGCAAACAGTTTCAGGAAAATATACTTTTATATTTTCTTTTAAGACTATGCTGTTCATCATTATTCTACAGTTTTGTACTACAGCCTACCTAATATTGATGTTTGTGTACTTTCTGATCTAAACATTAAAATTCATTTTGCAGCAGTCAGTAGACTCAACTTTCATTCTCTTTTGGCTGGTAACTACAGAAGTAACCCTCTCAGAACTAGAGCACTGGCATATTTTAGGTTTGCTGTTCTTCTTTCATCCTTTTCAAAGTTTGTCTACCCTTAACCAAAGTTAAATTACTGTACGTACTGTAGTCTATTAAGTCCTAAAATTTGTAAGAAAACTCATAGTTATTTTTCTTTCCCATATTTTCTTGATAATTCTTGAATATTTCTATTTCCAACTCCAAATATAGTTTAGAAAACATACACATACACAAACAATATACATACAAGAATTTGTAGTGGGACTGTATTTAACATTCAGTTTCTGAATATTCAGATAAAATTGACATTTATAGTATACCAGTGTTTTAAAGCATGAATCTGAAATCTACTTGTATTTTTGTTCTTCATAGTACTATTTTACTGTTTCCATCATTGAGAGCTTTTGAATATTTCATGAGATTTATTCTAAACTTTATGGTTACTTCAATGTTATCTAAAATTATATTATAATATCAATTTTGTTCCTCTTTTATTGTGCTAGTCTTGCCTGTTGATCCTGAACCAACCATCTAGCTACTTTCAATACTTGATTGTGAACAGGTTTTCCCTGTTCACAATTATGTGATGTATAAATAACACTTCCTTCTAAAACAATGTTTCAGTTGATGATTGCCATCATTATTTAATCCATTGCAGTCACCTAGTGCAATGTTTTATAAATTCAAGCAAAAATTTTTGTAGGCTGAAATCTTCCACAGAGCTCTCCTTTCCCTTAATATCTTGAAAAGAAGCCACATCTGTCACTTTGCACTAGCTGCTTTGGGTTAGGTACATTTGAATCGTAAATAGGCTTGAAAAGAATACAAGGTTTCCTTCTCAGGAAAAAGACCAGGTTTATTTACTCTCTAGCATAACAAAGATAATGTCCCCCTCCAGGGCAAGCGGCAACTTGACTTTCAGCCACTATGAAATATTTAAGTCCCTTTATCACAGTGTTACTGTCCTGTGAGTTAAGCCTGAACTGTGTACATCACCAACCTGGCTGCTCAAAGTAAAGATACCTGATCTTTTTTTCCCCTTTGCTTGCCATGCAGAGGGACGGAGTTCTTCTCAACTACTTTGTCGTTCTCTTCTTCTGTTAAATCTAGGAAACAAATGCATTCACTTTTCAGTTTGAAAATAATATAAAATGGATCTTCCACAGGTTTCTGTCAGTACTCACCCCCATCCCTACCCCCAGATTTCCTCTTTGGGCATACATTATTTGTTCCTGTAGCCAGCCCAAGCAGGAAAGTCTATGAGACTCTTCATGAACTACCTAAAAATTGACAAGTACAGCTGTGGCTCACATAATAAAGTGCTATTCCTGAGCAAAAAGAACGCAGGCCATGAGTTCAAGTCCAGGATCAATACAAAAACAAGATCACCACCAACAACAAAATGATGTCAATTACAACTATTTTAAGATTCAACTGTCCAATTTGTAAAATCCTAATTAAGCATATTAACTTTTCCTTTACTGGAAAGGATCATTTTCTTTTAGGAAGGAATATTTTCTTTCTCCAAATTAAGGGTGGGGTAATACTCAGCATGTGCCACAAGTTAAACAAAATTGACGTAGCATGGAACTGAGTTATTAAAAAGCTTCTCCATGAAAAATTTCTTATAAGCTCAGAAATTCTACCTTCTCCAGATGAAATGTATAAAGTATACATGGGAATATAAAATTTTTGATGGTAAAGTTTCTTTTGAAATTTTTCGGCCGTATAATTGTTCAAAACTGTGTGTAACTAAAAGTATAAATAAGAAAGGCTTGCTCTCTATATAAAAGTATTTTGATGATGACTATTATATGGTATTATCAGATAATCCTCGCATCTTTCATATCTTTATTTAACAAGTTATAGTTTTTAGGAGACTTATTCAAGTTTTTCCAATCAATTACTTTGTGTTCAAAGAATTAATTATGATATTATTCTAATATTTGAACATCCATTAGGGACTAATATTGTCTTATTTTGTATTGCTGGTTCTATGATATGTGGTTTCTCTAATCTTTTGTTTTGTGGCTATTTTTACTTATTTTTAATCAACTTTATTATCCTCTCTAAGTAATAATTTTTAGTTTTTTAATTGTTTCCATATTTTCCTTTGGAAAATTTCCACTGATGTTCTGTCTTCTCATTTTTGTGAGCCTTTCTGTTCTCAGTTGTTTTGTATCTTAGCTTCCTGACAATGAAATTTAAGGTTTTATTTTTACTTTGCTATTCCAATTTATGCACTTAAGAGTCATAAAATTCCAGCTTAACTGCTGGTATAGCAGTATCATTTTTTTTAATGTAGCATCAACTTCAATCTAACTCAAAATAGTTTTAAGTATCATTTCTAACTTCTTGTTAGGAAAATTATTTAGAAGTATAGGTAGTGATTATTTTGTAATTTATTTTCTGTTTGTTTTGGTATCGATGTGCCCGTTGCAACATTCTCCAAATGAATTACAACATATGAGGTGAGTTGAAAATCCTTCTACTATTTGTTCTGTATTTACAAATCTCTCATATGCCCATCAATGGAAATGGCGACAGGCTGGATAACGTTTGGCCCATCTCCACTAATTGAGTTGTGCAAACCATTCCATGTAATTCTGTGTACTCTTAGTTGATTTTGTGTATGCTTTGTATTTCTGCAAGCATTGCACCATGTCTTAAGTAAACGGCTTGTCTATTTTGATAACAGATAAACAATGTATCATTTTAGTTTATCTGTGTGTTTTGTTTTGTTTACAGTCCTGAGCTTGGGCTCAGGGCCTGAGCACTGTCCTAGGGCTTTCTCAAGGCTAGAACTCTACCACTTGAGCCACAGCACCACTTCTGGCTTTTTCTATGTATGCGGTACTGAGGATTCAAACCCCTGGCTTCATACATGCTAGGCAAGCACTCTGCCATTATGCCAAACTCCCAGCCCCTGTGCATTTTTTAGTGTTTTTTTTTGTTTTGCTTTAATGGAAAATTTCATCTCAATTACAAGGATAATACTGGGCTAAGCCCAAGTGATATAGCTTCACTACCCATAAGCAAGACTTTCAAATGCCATTTACCCTCTTCCAACACAACATCATTGTTTTAGTATCCTGTAATCTCTACCAAAAAAACTCACCTAACATTACGCATTTTTTTCTTATCCCTAAGTTTCTTCTTCTTCTTATGGCCAAGCAATTTTATTTACAAATGTATTGTTGCATATACTTGAAGGAATTCATCTATTTCATGAAAATATAAATCACTTTTATTTTAGAGATAAAATGCTATGTCTAGACAATTATTAGTTGTTCATTATTTTGTTTTGTAACTATGAAGACACTCTTCTATTGCCTTCTTTCCTTCTTCTCCATCTTGCTAATGTGAAAAAATCTGGCAAGTGGTGAGAGCCATTGTAGATAATGTGTCTTGATTTCTTTGGTTTTATTTATGACTTTTCAACAATTTTGTTTCTCCACCATTCTTATTGTAATGAAAACAAGTGTGGTTTTCTACATAATTATCCTCTTAGATATGTGGTCTTTGCTATCATAGGTAGATGCTTTCCAACATATTTGTAAAATTCTCAGTAATTACTATTTTAGGTGTTATTTCTACTGCATTCTTTTCCTTTCTGTGCAGGTCTCCAATTACAGCTTACTTTAGAAATTGCTCATGGAGCCCAAATAGTGCCAGTCTTATCCTTTTCTGTTTTCTATTGTTAACTACTTACGTCAGTTTGAATATTTTCCATTGAGTCTTTATTCCACTTCTAGTGTGTGTTCTTGTCTTTTATTTTCATTTATTTTGGCTCTTTCATTTTTTTGTTGTTGTGTGTGTAAGACAGCTTCATGCTACATAGCTAGCACACACTGACTATTCCTCCACAGGCCTCCTGTTTCCAGAACCTGATTACAGGTCTAATACACGCCAAATCCATGCAAGTAATTTTCTAAAGTATTATCTAATTGACATTTGCATACTTTGGCCTATTTAGTCATAGTGGTTCTTTTGTTGTTAGTGGTGGTGGTAGTTGTGAAGCTTTAAGTTTGGGCCTGGGCACTGACTCTAGCTTTTCAGCTCAAGACTATGGCAGTACCCCTTGAGCAACCGCACCATTTTTGGTTTTCTAGTGGTTAACAGGAGATAGAGTCTCATGACTTTGAAGGGCAATCCTCAGATCTCAGCCTCCAGAGTAGCTAGGATTGCACGCCTCAGTCACCACTCCTGGCTTCGTTTTTCAGTTCAGAAAACTTCTGTGAAGGTGTTTCGATGGATAATTTTCCCTTAACTTCATAATGAGGTTTCATTTTGGGAAAATAATAACAAGCAAAAATTTTAAACTGTACTAATAAAATTATTTGTCTCCAGCTTTGCTAGTGGAAAGGAATTTTGCATGTTAATAGTGATATAATGAGTCAGGTCTGGCTGTACTGACCCAGGTTTACAGTCATAATTGCAAGTTTCTCCTTTTCCTGAAGAATTTTCTCCTGACAGTCTATTGTGTCCACAATCTTCCCCCTCCTCTGCCATCACCTGATCATTGTTTATCATCTTTCAGGATCCCCAGAATCTTAAGGATCCTTTTTAGAGTAATTAATTATTATTTATTACCAGTCCTGATGCTTGAACTCAGAGCCTGAGAACTGTCCTTGGGCTTTCTCAAGGCCAGCGCTCTATCACTTGAGCCACAGCACCACTGCCAGCTTTTTTCCTGTGTATGTGATACTGAAGGATCAAAACCAGGGCTTTATGCATGCTAGGCAAGCACTCTACCATTATCCCACTCTCCTGGCTCATTTACAGTGAATTTTAAATCACATGCAGCTATAGAAGTCAGTCCAAGGTCCATGAATGGAGGTGGGCTATCCTTGTGTATGGTCCCTCTTTAGGTCTCCAAGATGTATGCTGACTTACCTATACCTAGTCAACTGGCAGTCTCAGCACTTCACTCCCCTGCCTGAGTACCCTTGTTCACAATAGCCATCATCCCCTTCAACTTCAGAGGGCTCATCTCTTGTAGGCCTGAGACTGCTGCTTCAGTATTTCAATCCATTTGCTGTTTCAGTCATTCTCCACTGAGTTCAAACACATTATGTTCAAGTTCAACCTTTTCCACTAACTGTGGGGAGAATAATATCTGTCTGCTAATATTGCTGTAAAGTGAACATTGCAATGGACAGTTTTATTTATGTCAAATGCACTTGAGAGTATAGGAGATATGCCTTCCTTTCCCACAGACTTCATTGAGTTGTCTTTTGATGTCATTTATAAACAATAATATCCCTTTTGAAACGAGACATATTCCTTTAGAAATAAATACAAATTTACAAGGGTTTCTATCAATGTATACCTAATTAAAATTGCTGCTTAAATTCAAAAATACCTGGGAGAAAACAAGGGAAGTGGTGACATTGTTTAAAATGAAATGTGCTCCATAGGCTCAACGGTTTCCCTCATTTGTCATAATCAGTAGAAACTCCTAGCAGAGATTTACAATAGAGCAAAACCTAGACACATAAGGCCATATAGTATTACACTAAATGAAAGGACCTCCAGGATATAGAAACAAATCTAAATAATGAGTGATTGTTGTCCTTAATGTACTATGTTATCTCTCCTGTCTTTTGCTATCCCTTAGTTATCTCATATTGTTACAGTATTTTACCTTGTTATCTGATATATTCTATATGTGCTTATTTGAAATAGGATAGGGATGGGAGGAAGACAAGATGAGGGGTGGGGGTGAGGGGAGGGAAATGGGAACCAAGACATGAGAAAGGGTATCAATGTTTGTGAAGTAATGCACCTGGTGAATATAATGTAACCCTTTTATTAATTACAATAAAAATATATGAAAAAAAGAAATGTGCTCTATACGTAGAAAAAAGCCAGAAGTGGTGCTGAGGCTCAAGTGATAGAGCTCTAGCCTTGAGAAAGTTCAAGGACAGTGCTCAGGCCCTGAGCTCAACCCCAGGACTGGCAAAAAAAAATAAATGTGCTCATTAGCTGACTTACATAATTAAAACGTCTTTGTATATCACTTTTAAAATAACAATACAAATATTTTTTAATTCAATATCACAAGATTTGGTAGAAAATCTTAAACAATATTTTGAATTTTCATCATGTTATTAGGGAGTTTTCCATATATATTATTTTAATTTTTAAAACTGGTGTATATACTTAAAACTAAAAGAAAGAGATAATAATAATATGACAATAATAATGAAACAGAATAATGAGACAATATGACAATAACAATAATGATAAAAGATAATAAAACCTATTTAGTAGTGAGTTAATTTTTTTCTGCATTATAGTTAGTAAAGAGGATATATATATATATATATATATATACCTGTATAAATTTTGGTTTTACAAATTTACTTCTATATGGTTTTTATGCTTATTTATTGTAAACTGATCTTTTATAAGTTATATTAGAGTAGGAGACTAGTCTGGAAGTTACAGTTATTCTTGACAAAGGCACCAAAGTCATTCAAGTAAAAAGGGAGTCTCTTTAACAAGCTGTGCTAGATAAAGAAATGCCTATATATAAAAGACTAGAACTACACTCTGAATAAAGAAGACATCAAAATAGATCAAATATCTTTTCCACCTAGTTACCTAACAGGGGATGAATATTTAGAATGTATAAAATATTTTTTAAGTAACAAGAAAGGGAATAATATAAACAATAATTGAGAAATAGATCTATTTTTCAAAGACAAGAGCATGCACATAAGATACCTGAGCCAGTGGGAAAGTACAAGTCAAATTATATACTCCATCTCAATCCGGTCAGAAGAGCTATCATCAAGAAAGCCAACAACACAAATAAATCCTGACATTAGTTGAATGAATGGGATGTAAACTAGTCTAGCCAGTGTGGAATTCACAATGGAAGTTCCTCAAACAAAATGAGCACTCTAATCCCCAGTATAATTCAGCCATATTACATCTGGTATAAACCTAATAGAAAGAACTTACCATAGACATACTTGTACCCTTCATACTTATTAACAAACTATTCACCATATCTAAGTTTGGAATCAGTGCAGGTGCCCACCAGTGAATAAAAGGGAAAGAAAATATGGTGTACATGCCCAAGGCAGGTTTACTCAGCCATTAAAAAAAAGTATATTTAAGGCTGCAAGATGGATGGAACTGAATAGCATCAGCTTAAGTGAAATGAGCCAGTCTACAAAGACAAGAATCAAACTTTGCCTTTCATTGTTGAAAACAAAGAAGAAAACACAGTAACAAATCCCAATAAAGTTTTATGGAGACTACTGAGAAGGTAGAAAGGGATCCGCAAATAAATTAGGATAAGAAAAATATGGGGGAGTGAAAATGATCAAATATTATGTGCTTCTATAAAGATATGGGCATTTTGTACTACTAATATAGGCAATAATAACAAGAATTGTTTGTGCATTAATAATAATCACAGTGAATCCTAGCTGAGTTAGGTAGTATGTTATTTCTACATAGCAATGACCTAGAAAGCAAAGCACATAAGTTAAGCATTTTCTAAAGCAATATTATCAATTTACATTCACACCAAATGTATAACAAGAATTCTGTAGTGCTTGACAATTTGACAAGTGTATTTAAAGTAATAATGACAGGAAACTGAAGTAAAAATCTCGTCACAACTTTTCTTTGCATTTCTTTGATTAGAAATACAGTTCACAAATTGGAAAATTTTGATTCAGGAGAGTGGTTGTTTATTCTAGCTGGAACTTTGATTTTCTTGTTAGCTCCTAGATTTTTAAAAATAGATATTCTTTGTTGAATCTTATTGAATTACGTTTTAGAATAATTGCACATCATTTTTCAGTGTACATTTGCATCTTGAGACCTGATCTTCTCTAACCTTATTTGTGTCAGTGTTTTATCTTCTGGATGATTCTGTTTTTAGATCAATTTCATTCATTTTTCCAATAATTTGAGTTTCCTTTGTTGCCTAGTGAAATAATTCATCTACATTTTTTAGTCTAGTCTTCCTAAGTACATGTTTCAGTAGTTGACTAGAGTTGTCCTTTTTGTTTTATTTTCCAGTATTAGAATTTATTGCTTTTTGTCATCTGCAGAAATCTCAATGCATTTCATACCTCTAATATTTTAGTCATGTTTATCTTCATTTTGCAGTACTAAAGTATATTTTGTGATTTCTTATTCAAGATATTTCAAATGTGCATAACAAAATCTTAATACTTAGGTGATTTTCTAGATATCTTTCAATTATCCCCCATATTTTTTATTATTTCAGTTGTTTTGTGGGAAGACCATAACATATGCATATTTTTCCCAAAAGGAACAAAATTGGTAAGGTATATCCAGTTATACAAAGGCGATATATCAGAGAAAATGATTCACAGGATAGTTGAGATTGAGACATTCATGATCTTTAAGCAGAAAGCTAAAGAACCAGAAAAAAAAAAACAGAGGTATAATTCAGTTTGAGTCCACTGGCCTGAGAATAATGCCACAAACTGGGGTGATAAACTATGTTGTAAATACTCTTGTGTGCTTTCAGAAAAGGAGGAAAATGGTGCCCAAGACATATATCTTAGTCTTTGCTTTCAGCTGAGTGGTGTGGCATGATAGCTTTCTTTTTTTTTTTTTGCCAGTCCTGGGCTTGAGCACAGGGCCTGAGCACTGTCCTTGGACTTTCTCAAGGCTAGAGCTCTACCACTTGAGCCTCAGCACCACTTCTGGCTTTTTTCTATGTATGTGGTACCGAGGAATTGAACCTGGGTCTTCATGCATGCTAGGCAAGCATTTAACCACTAGGCCCCATCATAGCTTTCTTACAGTGAGCATTTGCAAGGAATACACAGTCTTCCTGAACTTCAAACATCTTTATCTTTATAATTAAAATTTATCTCCATAGTTGTCATAACTTTGGAATAATCTTCATATACAAAATAGAGTGTTAGTTCATTGTGTACAGTAATGATAGATGTATTTGGGTTAAATGTACCATCTTGCTAGTTTTCCATTTTTGCAAGTCTATTTCAATTTTTTGGTTTATAATTTTTCTTAGATTCTTTGGATGAGTTTAGCATCTATGTTAAAAGCTGTTGTGATTTTTGTGTTTTTAAGAGTTTACGTAGGAAATTATGGAGTCCGTGATTTGGAGTACATCAAAGATTCTCATAAATTCATATTACAATCCTCCACATACAATGCAACAATCTTACAGCAATATACTTTCAATAAATTCAATTTTTCAGATTATTATTTTTCTCCAACATGAAAAATACCATTTATAATTTCCTGTGAAGAAAGCTGCCCATTCAAGTCACAAAATTTCTATTTATGTATCAAAAATTTGTATCTACAATATTAAAATATTATTTTAAGTAAATATTCTCTGAATATAAGTACATTTTGATGGAATTTTTTTCATACTTTACTTTAAAAACAATTCCTCTGTTGCCTGGGAGTTTGGCCTGGTGGTAGAGTGCTTGCCTAGCATGAATGAAGCCCTGGGTTCCACATATACAGAAAAAAAAACCAGAAACAGTGCTGTTGCTCAGGCCATAAGAAAACAAATGACAGTGCCCAGGCCCTGAGTTCAAGCCCCAAACCCGGAATATATATAGAAATAGTATAGATAGAGATAGAGCTATTCCTGTTAATTTGCAACAAACATTCTCCTTGATGTGAAATTTGTGTATTATTTTCTTGCTGTTCCTAAGTATCTAATTGTCTTTTGTTTTACCATGATCAACTTACATATGTTTTTGTATGCCTTTATTCAGAATAGGTGATTTATTTTGTTTTAATTTGTCCTGGTACTGCAGCTTGAACTTGGGGCCTTGCACACTCACTTGACTTTCTCGGTCAATTCCAGTAACCTACCCCTTGCACCATTTTTTCCACTTATGATTTTTTTATTGTGATTAATAGAAGGGTTACATTGTATTCACCAGATAGAAGGTGCATTACTTCGCATACATTGATACCCTTTCTCATGTTTTTGTCCCGATTTTCCTCTCCCAACCCCGCCCCTCATCTTGTTTCCTCCCTTCCCTATCCTATTTCAATTAACCAAATAAACATATATACAATATATCAGATAACAAGGTAAAATACTGTAACAATATGAGATAACCAAGGGACAGCAAAAGAGATGAGAGATAACAGTACATTAAGGACAACAATTTCTGTCTTCATATTTCTCCAACAATCTTTCTCCTTCCCATTTCATCTCCAAATATACATATATTTGGCACATATATTTGATATTTTCTTAAGATTACTACTATCATGGTTTTCCCCCAAATTTCATCCATATTTTCACAGCCACTAATCATTTCACATGGTGAGTTTTTCACATAACCTATTTTTCAGAATTTCAGTATGGTTTCTAGTTTCCCTATCTAGATTCATATTCTACTTTCCTCTCTCATGGTATCTGTCTTTGGCTTTATTTACTTAGAAATAACTTTAATATTTGCTTAAAAACAATTCCATATAAGTTTCAACACTGTCGTTCCAGCATCTTTTTATTCTGTGGTTTTCCTGGTTATGTTATTTATTTTTCCAAATTGTTTGTATAGTGTTGTAAAGAATTTAAATTTTTGTCATATAGCCTTCAGATCTATTTTATTAATTTTTTTTGCCAATCCTGGCCTTGGGCTCAGGGCCTGAGCATTGTCCCTGGATTTTCTCAAAGCTAGGGCTCTGCCACTTGAGCCACAGCACCACTTCTGGCTTTTTGCTACGTATGTGGTACCGAGGAATCTAACCCGGGTCTTCGTGCATGCTAGGCAAGCACTCTACTACTAGGCCAAACTCCCGGCCCTTCTTTATTCATTTTTATTTAAAGAAAAACTTCTGGCCCTTTGTGGACCAATTTTAGAATTTGATGGGGTAGGTTTAATTATTCTCCTATTGACATTGCTCAGTTTAATTAACACACAGGAAGACGTGGTATATAGTCTCTGGTCTGGGTACAGAAATCCATCTCAGTCTGCTTCCAGCTTACATTGCTATCTCTCATAAGGCACCCAGGCTCTTAGTATGCACCTTCTCGTGTGCAGCTAAGTCATCAGCCAATGATGTTGGATGTAATAGAGTAGTCAGAACCTTTCCCCCTGCAGTTGTCTCCCCCTGGCTGCTTCACAATGCCATTTGGCATTGCCAGCAGGGCTCTGGTCTCTGCTCCTCACCCTTACAGGTTATGTGACTATCCAGCACTTTTAATTCTCTTTTAATCTTTAAATAGTTGTTCAAATGAGTCAGCATTTAACAAAGCAATTTATGAAGACAGAATTTCTTGTTACACAGCCTGAAAAATATTACCTCCATGCATGCCAAAATCCAACTTTATCTTTTACTTGTTTTCCATTTTCCAGAGATCAATTATCCAATATCGGAAAGAAAGCAGCGGCTGCTTGATCCCACCAGGTATGGATTTGTTGAAGGCAGAAGGATTGTTCTGATAGCAGATACTTCATAGTGGCCAGATTCAGCCATTAGGTTTGGAGAGTTATTTTTTTTAAGTTACTTAGGTACTGAAATCAGGCCTGCTCTTCTCCTTGAGCCACACATCTGCCATTTACAAAAACCAAAATTTCAAGTAGAATATCGTGTTGTGCCTGAATTTCTCTGTGAAGTCTTCCTCATTCCTCCACCTCTTACGTAGTTGGGATTGCAATCATAATTGGGATTACAGCTTGTTCTTTGAGATAAGCTTGTGCTAACAAGTTTTTTGTTGTTGTTGTTGTTGGTTTTTTTTTTTTTTTCTAGAGGAGGTCTCACATTCTGCTTCTACAGTCTTCACCTCCCAAATAGCTGGAATAATGGGCATGAGCTCATGACTCTGAATCATTAGTTATTAATTGTCTTATTTATGTTTAGCTTTAGAATGTTAAGTGTGAAAGAATGAGCCCTTTTCTCCTTTCCTTTGGAAGAATGAATGAATATTATGTTTATTCACTTAAAGATATATGGAACCAGTACTGTTGAAACAAGGTATTTAAATATCCCTTTTTGGTACTGTTTAGTTAGAAATTCAGTTTCTTTAATAGGTACAAGACTATTAAGTAATTAAGAAAAAATATAAGAGCCCTCAACAGTAGATTTCTTTTTTATTTAAAGGGTCTCACTCAAGACTTGCATAAATCCTAATATTCATTGCTTCAGAGCTTTTTATGCTGGGAGGCAAGTATTCTGTCCTCAGATAAAACTATCATTTATGTGCAGGAACAAAGATACACAGAGAAGCTAGGACTATCAAAGAGTATAACATTTACATATTACTTCTACAAGAAAAAGTGCTTGAAATATTTCAGCAGCTTGAGAAATGAATGAAGCTTCCAAGTCAGTGCTTTTATTAAAAAAAAAGAAAATGAAAAGGAATAATACACACAAAATATAATTAAACATGAAATTAGATTTAAACTTAAAGAATGATAAAATAACATGAAATAAGAATACATATGTTCTCATTCCTTACTTTAAGATTGTGGTACATGGATTCAAGATTTACTCTCAGATTGGATCTGAATGTTGATGACAATGATAGAAAATAATGTATTAATAAAACATTGAAATAAAGATGAGCCACTGTTCTTTCACATGGCAAACAATTCAGAGACCTAAATGAGAGTTAGCATGATCATTGCTGGGATAGAGATTGCAAATGGTTTTCCACTTGGCCAGTTCAGAAGCCCAAAAACATGGATCAGATTCATCATTTCCTTTATTTCTGAAATCTTGAGTATCTCTGATAGACCGCCCAAAAGTGAGCTAATTCTCCATAGCAAGAATGAGGATGGGAAGAGCCTAAGACTCAGCATAAACACAGACAGATTTTGGTATGTCTGTCCAGGATTTTTAACGGTATTTTCATGCATCCAGCATGGCCACATAAGCCTGAACAATACCTGTGGCCACGGGCATTCCAGGTTTGACAGATGGGGCTACCTGGGCAAGAGAACTTGTTCCAATAAACCTAAAACACATAGAGAACACACAAGAAAGGTGATTTTTCTGCAAACATGCAGAAAAGCAAAGATAATTATTATGGGTACATAACAAAACTGGAACAAAGATGAAGGAAGTTAGCAAGGACATGACTGGCCATATTTATATTTATGTCCATTCTGTTCTATGTTTTCTATGTTATAAACACAAAATTGTGTGCTTCACTTTTTAAACTAATTTTTTTGTTTTTCTTTTTAAGACAGAAAAAATGTTGGAAATTTGAAGTCACGTAAAAAATGTAACCACAGATCAACAGTTCTATCATTAAGTAAACTTATTCTGGGAAAATTATTTTTTAAATATTGGTATATTGGGGCCAGAAGCATAGCCTAGTGGTAGAGTGCTCACCTAGCATGCACAAAGCCCTGGATTCGATTCCTTGGTACCACATACACAGAAAAAGCCAGAAGTGGTGCTGTGGCTCAAGTGGCAGAGTGCTAACCTTGACCAAAAATTTCCAAGTGCAGTGCACAGGCCCAGCCACAGAACTGGAAAAATAAAAAAGTAAAATATCGCTATATGGTCTGGCACTGTGGTGTAGTGGTAGAGTGCTTGCCTAGCATGCATGAAGCCCTGGTTACAATTCTTTAGTACCATATAAACAGAAAAAGCCAGAAGTGGTGCTGTGGCTCAAGTAGTAAAGTGCTAGCCTTGAGCAAAAGAAGCTCAGGGACAGTGTCCAGTCCCCCTGAGTTCAAGCCCAAGACTGGCAAAAAAATATTGCTATACAATTGCTTGATAGCTTTTAAATTATTTTATCTTATTTATTTAACATTATTTTTATCCTATGTAAGATATATATATATTTTTTTTACTTTGTCAACTGCCTAAAAGACACATTTAGCTACTCATCTGTTTTCATAGTGTGTGTGTGTGTGTGTGTGTGTGAGAGAGAGAGACAGAGAGAGAGAGAGAGAGGAGAGAGAGGAGAGGGGGGAGGGAGGGAAAAGGGAGGGAGGGAAAAAGGAGGGAGGGATGGGAGGAGGGAGGGAAGGAGGGAAAGAGAAACATCCTAACTTGCATAAAAATATGTCAAAATAGAGTAACTCTTATTCTGATATGTTCTGTTGGTAGACTTTTTGGTCTCTTAAAATAACTCCAAAATAATACCAAAATGTTCATAAAATCTAGCATTCTTGACTTAGAAGAAAATGAGAGGTCTTATACGTATAACATATACATACATATAGAAAATATGAGAGTATTCACCTTATGTCTAGTGCTATAGTTTTTGAAGTCTTTAGTTCACTGGAAAGAGAAGACGAAGAAGAATGTCAACAGGTGAATTATAGGAAGAAAGCAATAAAATCAGGAATGACGGGTTGAAAGCAAATGTAAAGACTAGATTATGATAGACCTACAATGCTTGATTTTTTAACTTTTTATTTAAGAGAAAGGGAATATTATCAGCTACTCTACATTTTTCATCAAGATTGTAGGATCAAATTCAAAACTTAAACTTGTTCAGCTTTCTTGCTCACCTGGTATAAATACAAAGGCACACATTCTCTCATATATGGAAGTTAGACCTAAAATACAAATATACATAAAACACATGAAATCTATGTACATATATGTTCAATCAGGTATAGATTCTCATTGAGTAACTTCTTTGAAAAATTAAGGGTCTAACAGAATGAATATCAAGAAGTTAAAATATATTTTATCAGAAAGTACTAGGTTTAGGGTATACAGATGGAGGGGGTAATTATGGGAGAATAGAGTCATAATACTCAATCTGCATTTATGTAAATGGTAACAGAAATAATTGGGGTTGGGATAGATGGGAGGTGGATGAAACATGGAAAAGGTTACCACCAATCGATAAACTAAAATGTTGAATCCACTTTGTACAACTATTTAAAGATAATTTTAAAAATAAATGTAAGCATAGAAAGGGAGAATAATTTTACCAGATCTCTTATGTAGGAAGTGAGTTGACAGAAATCAGTACAGTCTGTCTCAAAGTGTTATATGCATACAAAAGAAATAAGCCCATTCAGTATTTAAGTGCAGCACTTACTGTTTGCCCGTGTTTCTCCACAAGCAAATAACTCATTGTCCTTCAGTTCTGTAAAATTCCAGTGTGTTCAGCCAATTTCTAAGTAAAAATGACTCCATGTAGCCTAAATTCTAATCCTGAACCTCAGGTAGCAAACAGCTTTCTCATATGGTATTCACAAAGTGTTTCTTCTAGTGCTATATATCCTCTTGATCTTGCAAATACACTGGAGGTTTTGTATTTCTTGTGAGTAAATTATAAGTAAATTGTGTAGACTAACAGTGTACCTTGAAGCTGTAACTTTTTGTTAAATGACCCTCTACAACAGCATTAACTTAAATGTGCTATAAATTGTGGCTGTTTCTTTCTGTTGAATTTACAGCAAGATTACTATAAACAATTCCTGTACAGACCTTGAGCTTAGGGACTGATTTATATCTACTGGTTTTTATGCTTTGTGTTTCCTCTATATGTAACATTCTCACTTTTCCCAGAGAAACTGAGAAATGGTGTCCATTATTGCACGTATGTAAAATGTAAGAAAACAGTTTTAGATATTGGTCAGTAATATTCATTCACTCCTGAGGATATTCAATTACCATATGGCTATGGTGAGGATGAACTTTATGCATCTGTTTTAAAGTTGTAAGAACTGGAAGAAGGACTGTGGGCACCACTCCTACCCAATGATGTCATTGCTATTCTTTTTCTTTATGTGTTCATAATAGTTATCGCAAAGTAACTTTTTTCTCTACTTCTCTGCTATATTTTCCTATACTCCTTAATTTGAAAGCCACACATTAAGCAAAATAACATAAGCGTTAAACAAACAGGTTAAGATGAAAAACTAAATGATTACCAGGTTTATATTTCTAGGGAAGTAAATCTAAAGGATAGTTAACATGCAAAACCTTGAGGTCAATATCTGTGGCCATAACTTGGGCTTCTGCCTTGCACTCCAGAGAACAAGGAGTAGGTAAATGAGCTAGAAAGATGGAACTAAAGAGATGAATCTACTCTCAAAAACAAAAGCAAAAAAAGAGGGGGGAATACTAAATGCTACCAAAAACAGATCTTAAGAAACAGACAAAAATTACAAAATAAGGGACCAGGAGTTTGGCCTAGTGGTAGAGTGCTTGCCTAGCATGCACGAAGACCCAGGTTCTATTCCTCGGTACCACATACATAGAAAAAAAAAGCCAGAAATGGTGCTGAGGCTCAAGTGGTAGAGCTCTAGCCTTGAGAAAGTCCAAGGACAGTGCTCAGGCCCTGAGCTCAAGCCCAGGACTGGCAAAAAAAATTACAAAATAAATGATGCTTCAATGTAGGACATTTTAAGAATGAGAATTTTGTCAGTCTTGGAGCTTGAACTCAGGACCTGGGTGTGGGCATCCAGTTTAAGGCTAATGCTCTATTACTTGAGTCACACTTGCCTCTTAGATTTTATTGCTGAATAATTGGAGAAGAGAGTTCCAGGATGGCTTTAAATGGTGACACTTAGATTTCAACCTCCTGATTAGATGTAATATAGGCTCAACCATTAGCACCTGGCAAGACTGAGGACAATTAATGAATTGGAGTGTTTTTCTCTCTCTTTGAAATACTTAAGGAATTTTGATCTCATAGTGTTACTCACAGGAAGGGATTAGCATCTGTCTTCTGTGTATTGAGTGTCGAATCAAAACAACCATGCTCACTCCATCCAGCAAATATCATTACAGTGGGAAAAGATTTACTCAAGGTGTATATTAAATATTGCTAAGAGAGATGAGTGGAGTCTGAATAAATCATAGCTCTCCAGAATTTCCTTCACCCTCTGCTTTTATCAAGCCAGAAAACACACGTTGGCTTGGGTGATTTCAATTTACCTATCAAATAGCACATTCCAAGAGGTAGGTATATGGATATCAGGATGCAGGAAAGAGTCATTAAAGAAGACTAAAGAATAGTTGTGTCTTTGGATAGGCTCACAGTGCAATGTCAACAACTCAGAATCTTGTGTCTTTACTCAAATACAAAACAATACTCAGCTGTTTTCAGCTGGCGTTGGGTTTTCTCCACACAATAGCAAATAATAACTCCTTTACCCAGTCATAGTTCCAGTGGGCTCTAAGGTCCCACACAACCTAAAAGTATGTCTTGTATTACTGTATGCTCTTGATAAAATATTAATTATTCAATTAATATGTGTTTTAATTGCTTGTCATAACCTCACTGTTATTCTGCAGTCCATTTACCCATCCCCACTGACATTAATCCTGGCCTTTTATAGCCTCTCAATATGTCATTGATCTTCTCATACCCAGTTCTTGGCAGAAAACCTTGTCTATTAACTCATTAAGGAGACTGAAAGCAATAAGTAGGCCACCACATGAAACCATTTTTCATGAGAAGCAAAGATTTCTTCTTTACTTCTAGCCTTATTTTGTGTTAATCATTTTTGTTGATGTCAGTAATGAACAATATTATTTCCTAATGTTCATCGTGTTTGTAGAAATCTGTGAGTGAGAAGTCCTGACTCAAAAACAAGTGGGGAGAGATGGTCAGAGCTGGGCATGCCTCTGAGCACTCACAGAGCCTCTCTTCTGCCCAAGCTCCTTCATGATGCTCAGAACCCTCTTGCCAACCAGTGTCAACTGTGGCTTGCCAAGAATTTAATGTCTCTAGCTGGGCCCTAGTGGCTCACAATAATAATCCTAGCTACTGAGGAGTCTGAGATCTGAGGATTGTAGTTCAAAGGCAACCTGAGCATGAAAGTCCATGAGATACACATCTCCAAATAACCACCAGAACATCGAAAGTAGCCCTGTGGCTTACTGTGGTAGATCCCTTGAGCTGAAAAGCCCAGGGACAGCACCCAAACCCAGAGTTCCAGTCCCATAACTGATAAAACAAAAAAGTATTGAATGTTTCAAATACAAATTATAGGTATGATCATGCTTCAGAAACAAGTCAGTCTTTGCTCCAGTCATCCCCTGAATATAGGTTCCTGACTCCCAGCCTCTGTGGGAGAGCAAGGAGCTAACTTTAGTAGGACAGGGTAGTAGTTTCAAAGGACACTCCTGTAGATCAGCCCTTCTATCTTCTCTAGGTAACTTCTCACTTTCCACTTCTGAGCCCCAGTCACCATCCTCTTTATTCCCACATTTTCCCTTTAAAATAAATGGACAACTCTACAAACAAAGTTCAGTTTGCTTGGGTCTCTGCTCTGTAATCACCAGTCCTGATTGAAATCTATCCTTGCCATTTCAATTGGGCTACTTCTCTGTCTATCTTTGCAATCACCCTGTTAAGTTCTTTGCTTAACACCATGGTAATATGCCAGTGAAGTTCACTTGACCATGGTTGTTCTTCTGAATAGGTGAGTATGTATTAACTGGAAGTGTCAAAACATTAAACATACAGCAACATAGCATTGGTGGCTCAAGCCTATAATCTTAGATACTCAGGAGGCTGAGATCTAGGGATTAAGGTTCAAAGCAAGTCCAACCAGAAAACTCCTTGAGGCTCTTATCTCCAATTAACCAGCAAAACACCAGAAGTGGTGGTGTGGCTCAAGTGGTAGATCACCAGCTTTGAATGAAAAAGCTAAGTAAGAACAGGAGGCCATGAATTCAAGTCCCAATACAAGCCACAAAAAAAAACAATATATGTGATGCTGTTTCTCAAGGGGTAGGGCAGTAGCCTGAGCTGAAGAACTCAGGGATAGTGCCCAGGCCCCGAGTTCAAGTTCCACAACTGACAAAGAAAAAAAAATATATATATATACATATATAAAAACTCTTTTTGAAAGAGGGGTATAAATGTAGCCATAGTATACTAAAAACAATTATTGAAATATAAATCATAAAGTCATGTCCTAATTATTCAGATTAATATTTCCTATTTGTCTACAAAATGATAAATGCAGATCTACAGAACAAGAAAGCATTAAGTGGTGGAGGTCATTAGCAAACTTCAAAGTATGCCAGATTAAATCAGAGCTCTTCTAGTTCAGCTGTAAAATTACCAGGTATTAAACTTTTCCTGGCATTCAAGAAATTAAGAGTTTCAGAAATAGTTCCAAATAATCAGTCTGTGATAGGTAGTTGGCTAAGTGCCCTCCTTTCTGGTGTTAATAACGGTGTATAAATCACCTTGGTTTTATTGTGGTTGGAGTGGGCAGAGTATGATAGAGTATTGCTTCCTAGGTTGGAATTTTAACCATTAGACTTAAGTTCATCAAGCCTCTTCTACTTGGGTCTAATTTGCCCAACCATCCCTCCCAATGCATTGTAAAATGTGAGTTTCTCACCCTCTTTTTTGAAATAAAATCAACAACTGTATCATAGAAAAGGAAGTTATAAGCCAAAAGCTTCTGAAAAATCTCTAGAGGTAAAATTCCAGCCCAGAGTGGTGGCCAATAAATACACATTGGAGTGCTATTGCATTAACTTTGAGGAATGCTCTTTCTACTCAGGTAGCCGGCTAGTCAGGAAGTCCACGGAAATCTCAAAGAGAATTGATGTCTAGGTACAATTTTTCATATTCTTTAAATCCAGATAGTGCTTAGTTTATTTCATAAATAGAATGCTTGAGCAAACAGCAGGAAATGGGTATTAGGAGATCACTCCCAAGGAACTTTGGAGTTAACAGAGTTATGCAACAGCAGGAAAGGTCAGGATCATTAAGCCTTGTCTAAAGACATCACAATCACTTGATGTGGAGTAAGATCACAATGAAATCATTATGTACTCCTTGCAAATGAGAAATTGGAATTATCTTTTGTTTGTTCATATAATTATCTTTTTTGGTACATGGGTTTAACCTTTCACAGACAGACAAATAAGTTCATTTAATCTTTCTTCTCAACAGCTAATGTTAAATCAAAATCACTTCAGATATTTAATTTTATGTACAGCGCATTAAATAACTTTATAATAATTGTAAGTTTACTCATATATTTATACAAAGGAGGTAATTGGCATATCTAAAGCCCTTAAACTAAAAGAGGGCAACTCTATTATTGTACATGGTAGTGATGTATGTTTATTGTGTGAAGATTCATTATTACTTAGGCTATTAATGTTGAAATGATCAAATATTTAATTTTCTACATTAAATTAAATTTTATCAAAAATAATTATTGTGAGAATATGTATTTAACAACAGTATCCAAAATGACATCTAATAAAATTCCAGACTTATTAAAATTCATAAGCAATACAAACATTTCATACTAATGAAAACCATAGTTAAAAGTACTGGGGAATAGACAAAATAAAAGAAACTTTGTTTAAAAAATTAGGCCATGGTATACCATGGTGTTGCTCACTGATAATTCCAGCAGTTTTAGCTGGGTCACCTTCCTATAGCCAGTTCAATACTGGCCAGGGAAAAATTTTATGTGATTCCATCTAAAAAATAATTTAATAAGCTGGGGCAGTAACTGAAGTGGAAGAGCACTGGCCTAGCATTCTCTTTTAAAACTTAAGTGTCATCATAATAAAAGATCAAAAGTATATTTCAACATCTTTCTCTTCTGACTAAAACAGCCCTTGTGAAATTCCCAACTGTTCCATTACTACAATATTTTACTTGCAAATCCAATCCTTCAACTTCATCTTTATTCACCCAGTTTTTTTTTCAACCACCTTAATTTGCACTACATATCCCAATTTTTCTTCCTGCCCCTAATTCTGATTTATGTCCTTTCTGAGAGGGAATGAAATCAACTACATCCTTTTTTATGTTTGTACAAATCCATTTCTTTTATTCCATCAGGAAGAAATAAAAATACCCTCCTGAATCAAAGTTGTTCCGTGTATCCATTCTTCCCATCTGGCTCTTCTACTAAGATAATAGTCAGTGCTTCAGGCTTTACTAGATAGCAACTATTCTATGTGAAAGAAGTGAAAATTCCAACATTAATAGCACTCAATTTGATTCTATTGTAGTACCTCTTTAATTTTGCAATTCCAGGGGGCTTGAACTCAGGACCTGGAAACTGTCCTTGAGCTTCTTTTGCTCCAGGCTATATAAATTGAGCCACAGTACTTCTTCAAGCTTTTTCTATTTAGGCGGTGTGGAGTAATCAAACCCCAGGGCAGTATGCATGCTAGGTAAGTACTCTACTACTAAGCCAGCATTCCCAGTCTATAATAACTCTTTGTAGTCTGGTGCCAATTAACTTTTGTAATTGATTTAATGAATGAATTGATTTAATGTGTATCATTTAAGGTTATCTCAAATTTTAGCTTATACCTTGTTTGCTGCTTCCTAGAACACAGTCACAATTTAAAGCATATCCACTAGAAAAGTAGATTTATGCAAAAAATAGTATCTTAATGTAATGAATGTAATGCAATATACTAGAAAGGGCTAACTAGAAAAAATGTAATCATGGGGCAGGGAGTTTGGCCTAGTGGTAGAGTGCTTGCCTAGCATGCACGAAGACCCGGGTTCGATTCCTCGGTACCACATACATAGAAAAAAGCCAGAAGTGGTGCTGAGGCTCAAGTGGTAGAGCTCTGGCCTTGAGAAAGTCCAAAGACAGTGCTCAGGCCCTGAGCTCAAGCCCAGGACTGGCAAAAAAAAAATGTAATCACATGAATTCAGCAAATTTTCCATCTATCCATGTCTAGACACCCGCAAGACTTCTGACTTAAAGATTAGTTAAGCCAAATTTGTTTTAGATTTCCCAGGTTTCTTATAGTTGTGGGTAAAATTATATACTAAGGTGGGCTCTTTATAATCATGGCACTTTACATTACATAAATGTCTAAAGTTTATCTAGTAAACTTCTTATGATGTAACAGTATGAAGTTACCATTACAAAATAAATAGTCTTATTTATTTATTTATTTATTTACTTACTTACTTACTTACTTACTTACATACTTTTCTTGGACTCTGGCCTTGGCGCTGTCCCTGAGCTCTTCAGCTCAAGGCTAGCATCCTATCCCTTTTGTCACAGCACCACTTTCAGTTTTCTAGTGGATAACTGGAGATAAGAGTCTCAGTCTTTAGTGCCTGGGCCGGCTTTGAACCCAGATCCTCATATCTTAGGCTCCTGAGTAACTAGAATTATAGGCATGAGCCACCATGCCTGGCTACTTGTCTCATTTAAATTAATCTTCCATGATTCCCATATTGATCAGATAATTTTTGAATATACTGTAACAAAAATGTAGAACATAAATGGTCATATTACATGATGGGTATAACTCAGCTTGCAAATTTTTAATTGGCTAGACAAATAGCTTGCTTGTATTTAAGTCTTTAACAAGGAAGTGACACAGAAAACATTCACTACCCAAGGTAAATAAACTCTTGCTCTATTTAAATAAATCATTGATTACTTCATATTCAAGCTACATTTCTTCCTGGTTCTGGGAACATAAAAGCTTATCAAGTGTGGAAAATCAGATTATGATTTAAAGAAGGGAGAAAATTCCTTGAGACAAGTACTGTCTTCTCAAACCCAGACAACATGTTGGAGATTAAGACTTAAACATATAACTATGACAGCAGCAAAAACTGTATCATTGCTGGGTAGGCCCAATAAGGCTGCATTGATAAGACAATCCAGAAACAACACCAATCCATGGTATCCCCGCATCCGTTATCTTAAAGGATGTCAATAGTGAAGTATTCCTCAGAAAACTTAGCTGCAAACCATATCCAATGGCAGAACTGGATTTGAGACCAGAAAGTTCAAAATTAAAATTTTAAGGCAGAAGAGAGCTCCATGGGTTGTTAGCCTACTGTAGATGATTCTTCCCTAACCACAGCTCTAAGGCTCTGGGTGTATTTCTTTCCTATAGGAATGAAAGCTTTCACATTCACAAACACACACTCAGGCAGCAGTTGGATGAATGAGGCCTTAAGCTCACTAAGTTAATTAACTTATTACCCCAACAATAAACATCATGTTTTGACAGTTTTTCATTTTTCTTAAAGGGAAAAAAATGATGTGCTTTCAGCTGTCGTGTTTTGGATATCTGAGTTTTAGTTCTTCTATTAATCACCCACAGTAAACTGATTCATTACAGGTATTCATTCTCTCCTGTCTCTTGCTGTCAGATTATTAATGCCACAGCATAAAATGTGTCATTATAGAACTTACTGTCAGTATAAAATTCCTGCAAAGATCATAGAGATTTGGTGTGATAAGAAGAAAATAAGAATGATGGGGAATAATTACCTTGAGTGTTTAGATTAAACAATCAATCTTTTTATCTGGAAATAAAGCCATATTATCAGTCCAGTACTATCTTGTGGCGAAGATGGATTCATCTGCAAGTGCTTCCTGAGTGTCTGAAGCTAGTTCCTGTCTTCTCTCCACCATCGCCCCTCCCAGATATCTTCTGACCCTTATTGACAAAAAGAGCAGCACTCACCAGCCTTTTCAGAAGTCTTTGAAATCAAGGGTAATGCTTTCTGATTTATTTTCCCCTCTTTCCCCCCTTAAATAGTATTCAACTGCTGCAGGAATTAAGCAGCACATGATTGCACCTTGTGAATTTTAGAATACATGGTATTAATCTTACAAGCCAGGTTTTAGTGCACATAATGGTTCACTTGTAATTCAAGCTTTAAGCACACAAGAATAAAAGAATACTACAGGTGAAAACCTGTAACAATTCACAGTGAAGTATACAAATATTTCAGTTGTAATGATACCAATATTTGTAACATGTATTGAGAAGGCCCAGAAGGAAATTTCTCTACTCCTTTACATGTTACATACATGAATTCACAATCCTCCTTAGCATCAGTAGTCAAGTACATCTCTTCCCTGGTCCTTGAGACATGCTCCCTCTGAGAAGAGCTTGCCATTTTTCAGTAATTAAGTCAATACTCTACACCTCCAGCTATAGGTTCTAAAGATACAATTACAATAGTAGGAAGAAGAGAGTATCCTGGTATCTAGAAAACCCACCCAAGTCATTATGGTAAGGTTGGAGTTCAGGATGCCCTGAACTCTGAGAACCTGGGGAGTGTGTCTCTGTTCCTGACCACATTTGCAAACTCTGGCAATGCTGGAGGAAGATAAACCAATCTTCATACTATATTAATTATATCCTTCCATCTATTTTTCCTGAAGACAAATTAGTTAGGATAGATCCCCTCCCCTTTGTATGTCAGTATTGAAGTTTGAACTCTGGGCCCAGGTGTGACCACTTGAGTCACTGTTCTACATCTGGAGTTTGTGGTTAACTGGAGATAAGAGTCTTATGGACTATCCATGGATGCGCTGGCTTTAAACCTTAATCCTCAGATCTCTGCCTCCTGAGTAGCTAGGACTACAAGCATGAGCTACTAGTAGTAAGCTTAGGGCTTTTGTTTTTTGAAATCCACAGATAGAATATAAGTCATTTTGACGCTTGAAAAAATTTCTCCTCCAGAGGCTGTGATGGAACTATTAAGCCCAATCTAATGGTATTGGAGAAAACATTTTAAAAGTTTCTAACATAGTAAATAAATACTAAATATTTAGTGAGTTTCTTGACCCTATACTCCAAGCAATTGGAATTATGTGTCCAGATGGACAAATTCCATTAGCTACAAGGACACTATTAAGTTTTATTCAAAAACCTTGGCAAATCTTACTTAAAGATAACTGTTTACAGAGGAGGTTAATGTATTCCACTGCTCATTAAAATGGAAATTATAAATAGAACCCACATATATGAATATTTCAAATCTCCTTCTCTAATACAGAGGATCAAAAACTGAAAAAATTTCCCCAGAAGTTTATTTTTAGACATTACTGAAAATGTTCCCAATTACTACCTTTGCTATGGAAATATCTTCCAGAACCTAAGCAGGCATTATAGACACTTTCAGGGAGAATGGAAGAGAAAGGGAACTTCTGGAGAAATGATTTGTGTCACCCCAGGCTTTATTATATAATACCCAGGTCACTCACTTTTTTTTACCTCATCTCTTTACATAGACCACCTGTTACTAATCTTGTCACTGTCAGCTATTGTTGCCAGAGTAACTCATATATGTAGCTTTCCTCTTCCTTCCTCTCTACAGTGCTATTATTCCGACTCCTATTTTCAGAGAGAGGGAGACCATGGTTTTGCTTCTAACTGCTGAATATCATGGGTCTTTGTTAATATTACACACAGATTTCATTGGACTATACCAGTAGATAAAATATTCTATTAAGGCTTGCAATGGATGTAAGATCATCCTGGATTCACTGTGGAGAATTGTATTGCATGCATTGGTTGTATGTGTTGGATGAAAGCCTTAAGAGAAACACAAATCACTGTTCTTGTTCCCATCCAGGCACAATGCACTGGAACTAACCCAAATACTTGGCTTTGTCCTTGAAATTCAATCACTTTTTTCAATTCCTGTGTCCTTCACAGCCTTGAATTAATCATTTGTGTAACATCCACTGTGATCCAGCTGCAGATAGTGTACATCACAAGACACCTTGCATATTCAACTCCAATGGGCAAGATCCGAATATGAATATAAAAGCAGACCACATGTTTAATTTCAGCAAAGCTTTTCCAATTGGAGGTTTATTTGTGGTGACCCAAAGCTCTAGAATTAAAACAAAAGAAATATAACAAAGCTTGATATGGCAGCACAGACCTATAACCAAGCGTTCCTGACGATAAGGCAAAGGAGTCACGTGTTCAATTATAGTAATATTGGACAAATGCTGTGAAGGCAACCTGAACATTCCTTGAGATTCATGTTCACTTATCAAAAAAGCTGAAGAGGATCTGTGGCTCAAATGGCAAAAAAAAAAGCTAGCTTTGAGGAAGGAAAGAATCCTCAAGGATAGTACCCTGGTTTTCAGCTCAAGCCCTGGGACTAAAAAAAGTGAGATTATGCATCAAAAATTAAGAAAAGTAAGTGACCCAAGATGGCAGAAGTCAGGAGGTTCAGGTGCAAGACCTGTGTAGGAACTGAAGTTTGCCCAATGATGGAGAGAACATAGATGATGAAGCTCCCAATGTCACAAGAATTTGTGAGGGAAGGAAATGGCCACGCCCACTGGGAGGCACAATAAGGAATGAAGATTTCCTTATGGCAAACAATGTTTAAACTCTTCTGCTAAAATGCACTCAGTGGACTTATATGAATTGAGTTGAAAAGCTCAGTCCTCTCTTCTTTGTACAATAGACGAAAGGGGAAAGAAGGGAATATTCTTTTTGTAGGAAACTATTCCCAGCATCAATAAATTCTGACATCAGAGCAAATAGAGACAGCACCCCAAGCCTTTCTTTTTCACCCCAGAGCTCTCAGGTGCCTTGTGCAATGACGGACAGTCACCGTCATAGCCAGTCTCCATTCACAAGAACAATCACATCCCTCAATTGGAAAATGCTGAGAAACTTATAGGTCCGAACAGGGTAGCTGTGAGTGGGGGGGGGGGGGGAGGGTAGGGCAGAAATGTCTCTTTAGCTTTAATGCACTATCCTACTTTTTTTAATTTTCTTTTTTTATTGTAATTAATAAAAGGGTTACATGATATTTGCCAGATAGAAGGTGCATTAATTCACATATATTGATACCCTTCCACATGTCTTGGTCCCAATTACCCTCCCCTTCAGCCCCCCCCCCCCCCGTCTTGGTTTTCCCCCCTTCCCTATCCAATTTCAAATAACCAAATACAAATAAATCCAATATATCAGATAACAAAGTGAGATACTGTAACAATATGAAATAACCAAGGGACAGCAAAAGAGATGAGAGATAACATAGTACATTAAGGACAACAATAATTCATTATATGGCTTTTGTTTCAATATCCTGGAGGTCTTTTCAATTAGCTTCATACTATATGGCCTTATGTATCAAGGTTTTGCTCTATTGCAGATCTCTGCTGGTAGAGCCCAAGGTTTCTACTGATTATGACAAATGAGGGGAACCATTGAGCCTAATTTCCTTTGAGTCTGACTTACTTTACTTAATATGATTTTTTCTAAGACTTTCCATTTCCTAACAAATAGGGCAATGTCATTTTTTCTGACAACAGCATAGAATTCCATTGTGTACAAATACCACAACATGTTGATCCACTCATCAACTGAGGGACATCTAGGTTGGTTCCATATCTTTGCTATGGTGAATAATGCTGCAATGAACATTGTTGTGCTAGTGGGTTTAGTATGCCCTTGTTTCTGGATGGTTGGGTAAATGCCAAGTAGTGGAATTGCTGGGTCATAGGGGAGCTCTATGTTTAACCTTTTGAAGCACTGCCACACTGCTTTCCATAGTGGTTGAACAAGTTTGCACTCCCACCAACAGTGTAGTAGGTATCCCTCCTGGCCACATCCCTCCAGCATCTGTTATTATTCGTTATCCTGATCCTGGCCATTCTAACTGGAGTGAGGTAGAATCTTAGAGTTGTTTTGATTTGCATTTCTTTTATGACCAGAGATGTTGAGCATTTCTCCATGTGTCTATAGGCCATTTTTATTTCTTCTTCAGAGAAGACTCTCTTTAAGTCTTTGGCCCATTTTTTAATGGGATGGTTGTTACTTTGGAGATTAGTTTTGGAGTGATTCAATTTTTTGAGCTGTTGATATATTTTAGATATGAGGCCTTTGTCCACTGTATGGTTGGTGAAGATCTTCTCCCACTCTGTAGGCTTCCTAATTAATTTACTAGCTATGTCCTTTGCCATTCAAAAGCTCTGCAGTTTAATGCAGTCCCCCTTATCCAGCCTTTCTCTGATTTGCTGTGATTCTTGGTCCTTATTAAGAAAGTTTCGACCTGTGCCAAGGATGCCTAATGTGTCTCCTATTCCTTCTTGTAAAGTTTTCAGTGTGTTAGCTTTCACCTCCAGGTCTTTGATCCATTTGGAGTTAATTCTAGTGCAGGGTGACAAAGAAGGATCCAACTTAGTTTTCTGCAGGTGCTTAACCAGTTCTGCCAGCACAACTTGTTGAAGAGGCTATCTTTCTTCCAGTCTATCTTTTTGGCTCCCTTGTCAAAGATTAGGTGGGTATAGGTCTGTGGTTTAATATCTGGGTCCTCAGGTCTATTCCATGAGTCTTCAGGTCTGTTCTTGTGCCAGTACCAAGCTGTTTTGATAATTATAGCTCTGTAATAGAGTCTAAAGTTTGGAATTGAAATTCCTCCAGCACTGTTCTTTCTGCTAAGAAGTGTTTTTGCTATACCGGGTCTTTTATTATTCCATATGAAATTTTGAATTGCCTCTTCTATTTCTTTAAAGAATGCCATTGGGATGTTGATGGGTATTGCGTTGAATTTGTAGATAGCCCTTGGCAAGATTGTCATTTTCACAATGTTGATTCTTCCAATCCAGGAGCATGGGAGGTTTTTCCATTTCCTTAGTTCTGCTTTAATTTCCTTTTTTAGTGTTTTAATGTTTTCATCTAAAAGGTCCTTGGCGAAAAGCCAAAGCCATTCCCTCTAAAATCAGGAACGAGACAAGGATGCCCACACTCTCCACTCCTCTTTAACATAATATTAGAATTCCTAGCTAGTGCAATAAGGCAAGAAGCAAGCATAAAGGGAATCCAAGTAGGGAAAGAGGAAATAAAACTATCCCTCTTTCAGATGACATGATTCTGTATTTAAAGAATCCTATAGACTCTACTCCCAAGCTCCTTGAGCTGATTCAAAACTTTGGAAGGGTAGCCGGCTATAAAATTAACCCTCAAAAATCAACTGCCTTCCTCTACACCAACAGTAAGAGGAACGAGGCAATAATCAGGAAAGCAACTCCTTTCACAATAGCCTCAAAGAGAATAAAGTACCTAGGAATTAGCTTAACTATCCTACTTTTTGGAAGTTCACCCACAAGAACAAGCACTGGTCCACTAGGTTATACAGCCAGGTTCAAGGTCGGTTCCAATCCAACAGGACAAGCATTGACAAAGATTGAGGTGAACTATAATCTTCAGGGTATGTTCAGTGGTTGAGTTATTTGTCCAGGCTGAGGTCCCAAACCCTCACAAGATTGGTGGAGTGTGATGTTCCCCATTGAGAACATTCAAGAGTATCTATGTTAGGTTCACTTGAGTACTTTTTGAGTATTCTTTTGTATTTTGTGTCAATAAAATCTTATTGAAAGCTAGGTACCAGTGGTTCAGGCCTGTAATTCCAGCCACTTAAGAGGTTAAGATTTGAGGATCATGGTTCAAAACCAGACTAAACAGACAACATACAAATCAGAAAGACACTTATCTCCAGTTAACCAGTTAAAGAAAAGAAAAAACTTTCCAACAGTTAAAGTGTTGCTCAAGTGGTAAAGGACTACCCTTGAACAAAGAAGTCAAGCAAGAATACGAGGCCTTGAATTTAAGCCTCAGTACTGACACATATTTAAAATCAAATATCTCTGAATGTTCTTCATAACAAACTTGCATTTCCAGTGTTGACAAATCTGACAGAGAATTTCTCACATCATCAGACAAATATTGAAACAATTCTTTGCTCTCTGAATTCACATAACATTTGTTTGACATAAATGTTGCTGTCAAACTCACAGATGTAGCAAACATTAAAAATGATTTAGCCAGATGCACACTGATGGCTCATACCTGTAATCTTAGTTAACTCGGGAGGCTGAGAACTGTGGATCACAGTTCAAAGCCAGCCTAGGCACTAAAGTCAATGAGATTTTTATCTCCAATTAAACACTAAAACACTGGAAGTTCAGGGACAGAGCCAAGACTCAGAATTTAAGCCCCACAACCCACAAAAAAAAAGATTAAGCCACCAAAGCTTATGTGATTCAAATCAAAGACTTCAAGGTGTTTTGTCTATCCAAAGGGACCTTAGGAGACCTGGAAGAGCATAAAACCTTTACAGATCTTCTCTTCTAATCCTTTTCCCTACATTGTCAAAAATGCAGAATCTGTGGGAATGGTGTCACACTTGGGAATCAAGACTGTTACTTCTCATTCCCAGTTCCAGAACTGGTAAGTTCACAAGTGTTCAGGCTACCCTTGGCTTCTTTTGTCCATCATAAAACTGTTTCTGTTTTTTTTTTTCATCTCAAGAGCTGAACAGACATGTTCTGTATCCACAGTGGCCAGATTCAAGGGCAAGTTTAGAAATAGAGGTTACAGCATGGATGTTGTGGGTGGAAAAGCATCTTTTTCTTTTTTTTCTGTTCTCTTTTTTCTACTTAGAAAGCAGATGGCTGGATCCTTATATGAATGCCAGCAAGGAACAGCTGGCAAATCAAAACATACTGCAAGTGGTTAGAAGTGCTTATAAGCATTTGGAAGAAACAACATTTTTGAAAGAGGGGGAAAAGTTCAAACCATACTTAACATGCAGAGATGAGCTTGAAGCAGGAAACTGGGCTCCAAAAGATGCAGTACATATAGACAGCATCCCGCACAGATTCACATCCCACTTTCACAGGTGCCGGCTGGAGAAGTGTGCAGGAGCATGGTATCTAGCAGAAAAAAATGGCTCCAGAAAAAAAATGAAAGTGCAGAAAAAAAGTGAGGGATTAAGAGATCAAAAGGAAGAAGAGAAACGAAACAAGAGGGCAGAGAACTGAGGAAAAAGTAAAAAGAATGGAACACTATGCATTCCCCACCACAAGAGATATTTTACCCCAATTTGTGCCTACTTTTTCTAATAGTTCTTTGTGAACTTCTAAATTAAAACACTTGATCCCAGAAGGCCAACCTTATTTTGGCAAGAAACAAGCTTTATGGAAGGAAATTTGGAGATTTCTCAAAAAACAAAAATTAGAATTACTCTATGATCCAGTGATACCACTCTTAGACATTTATCCAAAAGACTGCAAATCAGGACATAGCAAAGATACTTGCATATCCATCTTCATTGCTGCATTATTCACTGTAACTAAATATGAGAATAACTCAGATATTCTAAAATAGGTGAAGGAATCCAGAAAATATGATCTAGCTATGTCTCATATGTGTGTGTCCATGTATAAATGTACACAGGGATAGATGCATATATATATACAAACATATTAACTGAAGTGTGATATATTCAGGGGAGATACCAATAATACAACAACTAACTTAAACTTTAATTTAATTTTATTTGTTTGCCTGTTGTGGGGCTTGAACTCAGGACCTGAGCACTGTCCTTGGACTTTTCTCAAGGCTAGAGCTCTACCCTTGAGCCACAGAACCACTTCCAGCCTTTTTTCAATGTATGGTGGTGCTGAGGAATTGAATCCGGGTCTTTGTGCATGCTAGGGAAGCACTCTACCACTAGGCCAAACGCCCAGCCCCAAACTTTAATAAAATAAAATGAATACTAGAAAGCTGAATGTGTTTTCTTGTGGAAAGGAGGCCTAGAGAAGACAAATGGAGAAAAGAAGCTGGGGTGAATGTATTTATAATACTTAACACACATAGTTGAAAAGATAACTGGGGAAATTGAGATATGTGAGATTGGAAAAACTGGAAGAAAATGACAGAAGGGGTTCCATGATCAGGATACATTGTATTCATAAACTGATAGGTTGAATTAACACCCCTTTGTATAACTACTTAAAAGAATCAAAAGAGGAGACTAGAACCAGGATTACTACAAAAGATATCCCATTTGGGTAGATTGTTGACACTAATTTGAAATTAGAAAGCAATCCCCAAGGTATTACACCTAGAACAGGTGGGACTTTCATAAGTAAGCAACAAAGAACGGATAGAGTCTCCTATGACACCCAGATGAAGATCACAAACTACCACCAAAGTGTAACAATAGGAAATAATGACTAGTAATAGACATGTTTGAAATCCTTACAGGAAGTTCCATATGTCATTATGTTGGTCTCCTATGCTGAAGCTTAGTTGCTATGGTTTAGACAGTTTATATATTTCCCCTGATGTTCCATGATGCAGAGGCTTGATCCATCATGGGATGTGGTGGCAAGCTGAGATTTTTAAGGGATGCATCTTTATGCATTAGTGCACTCTACCCATGGAAGAGGTTCTTGTAGCTCCCATCTAGGACCCCAGTTTCCCAAGGGAATGAATTATAATATATATTGTATTATAAATGTTATATACTATATTATATATATCACAAACATAATATATAATAAGCTTATAGCCTAAGACCCACTAGCTTTTTGTCTCATCATGTGATTTCTTGCAACATAGTATTATTTAACCTGGTATCCTCACAAGAAAGTAGTGGGGCCACAAATTTAGAGATTTTTGCCTCTAAAACTGACCTACATAAGTTCTTTTATTCATAATAAATTACCCTATACTAGATATTCTTTTAGAGAAACTCAAATGAGTCAATTCAACTAGTTATTTCACTTGAGTTTATAGGGATCATAATATCTATCTACCTCATAGTCTTTCTGTAGAATTATGTGAGATAAAATTCACTCAGTTCATCTCACAAAATGTTCTGCATATTCAGGGTTATTAAAAACATTGGAGCCATGCACTGATAAGGTCAGGAATAATCTGGACCAGGTAATGACAACACCTGTTTGCTGAGTAGGTCCTTGGCTAAGTTATAAAGGTGAATTTCCAGCACTATAGGAACAAGAAAGAGGATGAAAAAGAATAGAGAAATCTGATACCAGTGGCTCATACCTATAGTCCTAGTTACTCAGGAGGCTAAGATCTGAGAATTATAGTTCAAAGCTAGCCTGGGCATGAAAAGTTTGTGAGATTCTTTATCTTTAGTAAACCACTAGAAAACCAGAAGTGGAGTTTTGTCTCAAAGTGGTAGAAAGCTAGTCTTAAGCAAAAAGCTTGTGCTTAAGCTCCATAACCAACAACAAAGAAGTTGAAGAGAAGAAGGAAAGAGAATAGGAGGTGGAGGAGTGAGAGGACAAAGAGGAGGAGGGAAAGAGGGAATGATGATAGGAAAGAGTGGGTGAGAATCAGACATGTACTCATTCATTTATCCACTTACTCATTAATATATATTCATAATTGCTTTCAGGTGCTACTCAAGGTGAATCAGTGATCAAAAGCAAAGTGTATATAAGCAAATAACAGTGATACTCTGTTTAAATATAGTACTTATTCTGCTCTGTTTTCATGAGACTCATAAGCAGTTTAAGTGAGCAAGTCTTTTAATTATGGCTAAAGATTGCCATGGAGGGGTGCATATGGGGTCATTGCAAACTTCTGCTGTTATGCCAGGTATTGTGCTGCAGAAATGAAAGCATCTCTCAGGCTCCCCTCTGCCATCCCAAACTTCCAAAATGTATTTCTTCTTGACATGTTTTGCAAATCTCACACTTTATTGGCCAGTCACCTTTAAACCTATATGTCAAAGCCAGAAATGAAATTCAGACCGAATTGAAAAATAGGGAGAAATAAGGAAACTAAATGTCTGGAAGGTCTCAGAAATCTGAAGAGTAAAACCCAGCATGGGACAGAAAACATGGAAAGGCCAGCGTGTTGGGTGAATGAGTTACAAAAGGGAGTTAATGATTTTTGCTATGGGCTACTTCTCACTACAAATCCAACTACTGTGTGACATAATCCAGCCCTGGGCAACTACCAGGCTATTTTTTCCCCTAGTCACACATGAAAATAGAGAAATGGAGCAGCTGTCTGACTGGAGTTCTGGCCAGTCATCATTTTGGAAATGGGGACAAGTGGTGATTGGAGTCTCAACATGAGGAAAGACTTTGGGGGATAGCATGACCAATCAGAAAGTGAAAGAGTGTGAAATGGATGATCTGAATCCCACATGACACACACTTTTGAGTCCTTGAGTAAAATAATAATGGGCTGGGAAAGGCATTGAAAAAGAACAAAGCTACTTCACAAAAAGATTTTTATCATCATTGGACCTTTTTGAGAGCAGACTTTCTGTGTGGTAGGGTGGAGGAATTGTGCTTTATGAATGAAGAATCTGAAGAGGTAGAATGGCCCCAAAATCCCTTTCTTTCCAAGCTATAATCATCAGGACCATATAAAGCATTCATGTTGGGGCTGGGGAGCAGTAAGAAGATAAGGAGAGACCTATTATAAGACAGGATCTGGAGAAAATATCATTATTACAGCTTTCTGTTCCCTGAATTGCATCCTGAGAGGAATCTTCTTAAGGACCAGTGACACTAGACAATTTCTTTACTGGAAGATGGCAGTTCCACAAGGTGTGATACAAAAGATGGGAATAAAATGAGTCACTGAAGGCAGCGTGGTCAGAAATGAATAATGGCAGGAAAATAAAATATAGAAAGAATGGCAACTTTCAGTGGGTCCCAGCTCAACTTCTATGACAAGTTTAAACAAAATTCCAGTACAATGTGCATTCTAGAACACATTGGATGGCTAAACAAAAATCTTGCAGTAGTTATATTCAAGTAAAGAGTCAAAAATAGGCAGATCATAAGAGACCTAATTTATATTTTTACTTTTAAAATATTTTCAAACCAAAGTGAATCACTTTAGTTTACTCCAACTAACCTAAATCCCCATTTACCTCCATGAGATTACTGTGAGGCCATCTTCCTTTATGGAACTGCCCATGTACAAGGAAAACTGAAAGAGGATAACCCAAATAGTTCACTCTTCCCATGAGAACTGGAAAAGCAGACTTCTTGGAAATCACATATAAGTTTGTTTTGAGATCTTATTTTGTTTTACTTTGTTTCCTGCTACTTTGTTGGATGAATTCTAGGAGTTGCCCTTCCAAGTAGCAGGCTAGTGATAATGGTCGAATTTCTTCCATCACAAACAGATTATATACTTGGAAGAAATATGATCTGTTCTAAAGCAAATGGAACCTTGGGTATAAAAGAAACATTTCTGGTAAAAAAAATGTTGCTCTTCCTTGCACTTCTTTTCATCTTTCCTTATCCATGATTAGTACAAAAGACAGAGAAACCCACTTAATCTTTCCTGTGCTGCACGCATTGGATGACTGTACCCCTTTCCAGATTACGTTTTATTATGGAACCCTCTCTCATATCTGCAGAGAACAGCCTGCTTTGTGGCTTCTAGGCTCTCTCTGTTGCAGTGATTTTTCTCTCTTGATGGCAAAGACAAAACAGTCTCAGACTCACTTTTAGTTTCTGTTATTTTTTCAAAGGATACCTTAATTTTCCCCCTGGATTTCAGCCTTTTAGACTCCCATTTCTTTCTTTTTTGTATATGTGTCAATTTTTTAAATCAATATGTTCAACTATTATTCTGACACTTGAAACAATAAGAAAGCATTCTAGCAAAACTTTCACAATAGGAGTATTGAATTAGGGAAGTGAAATTAAACTCAAATTTAAATATGATAAAGGCAGATGTCTATTCCCATTTCTTCAAATATTCCAAATTCAGCAGGTTTGTGTGTGTGTGCCTGTGTGTGTGTGTGTGTGTGTGTGTGTGTGTGTGTGTGTGTGTGTATGCCCCTGCACAGATGCACAGGTAAGTACACACACAGATTAAGTATTGAAAACTACAGAAGAAAGCCAAATCAATGGTTCAAACCCTAGTGTTAGTTACTCAGGAAGTTGAGGTTAGAGGATCAGAGTTGGAAACCAGTCCACAAAAAAATAATCCATGACATTCTATCTATCTCCAAGATAACCAGCAAAAAGCAGATCTGGAAGTATTGTTCAAATGGTAGAGTACCAGCTGAGCACACAGTAAAGTGAGCACAAGGCCTTGACTTTAAACATTAGTACCACCAAAAGGAAAAAAAGGGAAAAAATGGAGATTTGATGGAGGCAAGCAAATATTTAGGTCATTATGTGTCATGAGACCTTCTGGCTTGAATGTCTTGAATCCAGACCACAGCAGTAATATTAGCCCTATACATCAAGTATGTAGCAAATCTTTTGATGGTTTATATTCATATTATCTATGGGCGATATTACTTATTTATTTTTCTTATTTTTTACTTTTGTTAGTCCTGAGGCTTGACCTCAGTACTTGAGTACTGTCCTTGGACACTCTGGCACAAGGCTAGTACTCTGACACTTGAGCCATAGCACCACTTCTGGCTTTTTTTCTGAGTATGTGGTACCGAGGGCTTCGTGAATGCTAGACAAATATTGTACCACTAGGCTAGGCTCCCAGCCCCAATATTACTTATTTCTGGGCCATTGTATGAAACATAGTAACAAGCATAACCTAAATGTATAGCTATTAGCAGTATATTAATTAATTTTGTAACCTCTTTCCAATGATGATCTGCTCCTTATTTTTCCTTCAGATTATGCATCATAATTCAACATACCTTTTCCTCTGCTCATTCTGATTTGATTATATTTGCAATGGAATGTCCTCTGTTTATTGCCCACTGCCTAAATCTGAGTCAACATAGGCAACTGACCAAATCCCTATTACAAGAGGAAATGAAGCTCTCTCGTTCCTCACTGTGCTTGCCAAGTGGCAGCATTTGACATGGTTGATCAGTCAACACTTCCTACCTAAATATTTGCTTCACTTGGCAAGTGGAACACTTTGATTTTCTTGCTTGTGTTTTACTAGATATTCCTTCTCATTTCCTTTGCAGAATCATCTGCATTCATGTGCATTCGTTCAACTAAAAATCTAAAAGCTAGTGTTATGGCTTGTATCTTAGAGCTGTCAAAGTTTTGGTCACCATCTTATAACACTACTGGGAGCTACTGGATTTTTAAAAAATGGAGCCTTGTAAAGAAATGTAAATCAATGCGGGGGTGTCTTTGGAGAAAATATTAGCCTCTTAGCCACTTGGATCTCTTCTTTTCCAGCCACATGTGTTGAGCATCTTTGCCCAGCCATATGCTGTCTGCTAACATTTTCTGCTTCAACATGAGATCAAAGCCAATGTTTCTGAAAATATGAACCCAAATAAATCTTTACTCATTGTAAATTGATCATCATAGATAACATCATCACAGAAATCTGACTTACACAATCAGTATGTACTCAAGCTCAGTTGTCTAGCTCGTCTAGCTCTTTTTCTTCTTCATATACAACTTATCTTTGATATCTCTTCAGTGTATATGCTCTCGATACTTCTGTAGTTCCTTCGTGAGTTACAAACATCTTCTGCAGGTTAACATTAATTTTTCTGAATCTATGTTTAACATTCTATTCTCAAGATTACAAATCTCTGAACTGTTATATCTAAAACAAAACTCTTTTTTTTGACTCACTATAATCTATACTGTGGAAGAACAAGGCTATTTTTTTTTTTTGCCAGTCCTAGGCTTGAGGTCAGGGCCTGAGCACTGTCCTTGGACTTTCTCAAGGCTAGAGTTCTACCACTTGAGCCTTAGCACCACTTCCAGCTTTTATCTATGTATGTTGTACAGAGGAATTGAACCCGGGCCTTCGAGCATGCTAGGCAAGCACTCTACCACTAGGCCAAACTCCCGGCCCCGAGAACAAAAGGATATTTTTGTAAGAAGTTAATTCTATCTATATTTGCTGATGTCTGACACTTCAGAATTTGACAAGATGATACCTCATATCCAAATTACTAGCAAATTCAGTTAAGTTTCTATCTCTAAAATAGTCCCAGAATACAATTATTTCTTATAACTGTACTCACTTCATTCATATTCTTCTGTTCTATAACTTTTGCTTTCTTGTCTTTATTTTTCCTCTATACCTGACCTTTTTTCATATATTTTTTATTGTAATTAATAGAAGGGTTACATGATATTTGCCAGATAGATGGTGCATTAATTCCCATACATTGATACCCTTTCACATGTCTTGGTCCCTATTTCCCTCTCCCCCACCCCCATCTTGTTTTCCCCCCTTCCCTATCCAATTTCAAATAACCAAATACAAATATATCCAATATATCAGGTAACAAAGTGAGATACTGTAACAATATGAGATAACCAAGGGACAGCTAAAGAGATGAGAGATAATATAGTACCTTAAGGACAACAATCATTCATTATATGGCTTATGTTTCTATATCCTAGAGATCCTTTCATTTAGCGTCCTACTGCCCTTTTATAGGCTAATATATACATATTAGAAAATCTATACTCTCATAAAGCAGACCTTATGATGAGCACCATATGAGCAATGCCTGACATTGCTACTCAAAAGGAAATTACAAATCAAAACTCCAATATGATTTCACCTCAAACCAATTAAAAGGCAAAAATATTAAATTCTGAAAAGAATATGAAGAAAGGGGAGCCCTTCAACATTATTGATAGGAAGGTTAAGTAGCATAGTCTTTGTGAAGAAACAGTATGCAGGTCCCTAACAAAATCTAAAATGCAAATATCTTTTTTAATTTAATTCAATTTTTTATTATTGGGTGCAAATACCTTTTGATCTAGCCATTCTTTTTTCCCAAATGAATCAGTATGTTGAGGAGAAATCTGTTCTTTTATGTTTAATGCAGCACTAATCACAGTCCAAGAATTAGAAACATGCGCACACACATACACACACACCATGAAATATTCAGCTGTATAAAGCAGAAATGCCATAAAAGGCAAAAGTGGTATCATTTATGACAGTGTGGATAGACCAGAGGTTATAATTTAAGGGATATCAGGCAGGAAGAGGAAGACCAATGCCATATGACCTGATAACATGTTAAAAGTTGATGTCACAGATGTTGAAAGTAGAGCAGCAAATAACACAGGATAGAAGTCCACATGGGACAGAAAGAAGAGGAAATCTTGATTTACTAAGCACTAAGATACAGCTAAATGGGTGTGTGGTTCTGAACAGCTCAGCAGGGTGACTATCAATGACACAATGTACTTTAACTATGTTTTCTTAAGGACAAAGGAAATGATTTTTAAATTTTGACCAAAAAAGAAGGAAAACATTTATGATAAGACATGTATTGGAATATCACTGTTAGCATGAATAGACAACTTGCATAATTTTGTGATTCTAAAAATGTTTTTTATTAAGTGTTTGAAGCCAGATGCCAGTGGATTACATCTGCAATCCTAGCTACTCAGGAGGCTGAGATCTGAGGATCAAGATTTGAAGCCAGCCAGGGCATAAAAGGCCATGAGATATTTATCTCCAATTAACCTCTAGAAAACCAGAAGAGGTACTGTGGTTCAAAGTGGTAGTATTAGCCTTGAGCATTAAAGCTTAGGGATAGCACCCAGGCCAGAGTTCAAGATCCATGACTAAAAGTAATTAAATTAAATTAAATTAAACATTTGAAAAACATAAACGCATCACAACACAAGAAATTTCAATTACCTGGATTTTTTTTTTACCATGATTAGTTAGCTATCTGACTTGACCCAGAAAACTATTTTTATTTAGCTTCATTTATTTGGCTATCCAAATCTCACTATTTAGATTTTCTTGAACATAATTGCAATACTACAGTTATTATCATTATTCTCTTACTTCACAGTAAAATAAGAACTTCCTGGTCAAGAGGTTTGTTTCATTTGGTGTTTCAGCATGTCACTTCTCCCTAGTTTTTTTAGTTCTTCCAGTTTTTAGGTCTTTCAGACCCAGAGAAAGAAAACTTTGAGATTGAGGGGATCCTACAGACCACATCTAGAATTAAAGCATGTCCTTTTATACATATTCATTGACTCAAACTCAGCTGCTTATGTGCAATAATAAACTCCTAAGGCCAGAAGAGTTTTATCTCTTATTTGCAGAATAATGAACTAACCAGTCAGATTTTTACCATGTTCAGCAAGTATATATAGAAGCTGGTGTTTCTAGAATAACAAAAATATAAAAGAATAAACCTAGAGGGCCGGGAGTTTGACCTAGTGGTTAAAGTGCTTGCCTAGCATGCATGAATACCCGGTTCGATTCCTCGGTACCACATACATAGAAAAACAGCCGGAAGTGGTGGTGAAGCTCAAGTGGTAGAGCTCTAGCCTTAAGAAAGTCCAAGGACAGTGCTCAGGCCCTGAGCTCAGGCTCAGGACTGCCAAAAAAAAAAAAGAATAAACCTAGACTCTCAAATATATTTTTATGTTACTTTGCAAAGTAATGAGATGAAGCCATGCAGATTTCTTCTATCTTTTAGAGATTCAAAAGTTCTTTATGACCAATACTTGGAAGTTAATATATATATATATATGTATATTAGTTCTCAGTTTGAAAAACTGCAACTTTTCTCATTATATTTTCCATTATTATACAAAGTTACTAGATCACAGAACTATAGAACAAATATTTTAAATTAAAAAGGTTTTGTATATTCAAGTTATGTGAAGTAGCAAAAACATTCTGCATTTTGAAAAGTTATTCAAAAATGTTCTCCTTGTATGTAATTTTATTACAAAAATGACATGGAAAAATCTGTTGTGAAAAGTCTTAGCATTTTCATGGTAAAATTACTTGAAAAAATAGTTTTCTAACTTCTTTAAATAATTTTAGCAAGTTAAAATCTTGGTCAGTTAGATTTTTTCTAAGAGTTTGTTGTTGTTTTTTATTGTTGTTTTATTTTTTTTACTTGAGAGAATTTAAAAAAGTAACAGTTTAGCTTGGCATAAAATGAAGTGGCCTAGGAATAACAAATACCTACAAGTTGGTGAATGAGATCAAAACAATTACCTTTGCATCAAGGTTTTGGCAGCTCAAATCTGTAATCCTACTTTCTTAGTAGACTGAGATCTGAAGATCACTATTCCAAGCCAGTGTAGGTAGAAGTCTGTAAGAATTTTATCTTCAGTTAACCTGAAAGAAGCCAGAAGTGGAGTGCAGCACCAGCCTTGGACAACAAACAAAAAAGCAAGTAAGACCCTTAAGCGCCAGCCTTGGACAACAAACAAAAAAGCAAGTAAGATCCTTAAGCGCAAGCCCCAGGGTGCACCAAAAATGAGCAAGTAGCTAAGCAAATAAGCAACATGAAAAGTAAAAATTTTAGTAATGTTAAAAATATAAAAAATAATTGCTAATGTACATTTTAAAGTACAACTCTGGCAGGGCCCAGAGTCAACCTTGCCTGTCTCCCTTTTATGGCCATGTATTATTGAGTTTTCTTCTTTAGATCTGACAACCATATATTATCATCAATGGAACAAAACAAGCATAGAATGAAACCTTCAATTTGCTGCATCACAAGTGTTAAAGAAAGGTTTTAAAATATAATGAGGTTTTTTTCTCAATTGTGCTATTATGGTAATAAGATAATGAATTGCACAATTAAGTGTATTATTCCAATATACATAGAAATTTTACTCATTTTTTTTAAAAATCCACTTTGATTTTTATAAATCATACCATTATAACAGGCTTGCATAAATTTAAAGTAGAATATTAAGTACATAACTTTTTATTTTAATGAATAAATACATGAAATATACTGGGAAAAGATCATGTTTGCAGTAACTTACGTCAAAATGAGTCTTCAAATAAAAATTTTCTGAATTTCCAGGCCTCTCGTTGGCATTGGTGGCATAGGTGACTTAAAATGTATTTGAAAAGTCCCTGTTACATTCAACAATTAAGTCAGCAACATATAATCTTTACTCAAAGCTGTTTAAATTGTAGCAATCTACTCAATTTAATTACAGAGTCCATTATTGAATCTCTATTATGTGCTAAATTCAGTGACAGGAGAGAGGCATTAATATTTGAGAAAGACATAGGTCTTCCTTTCAAAAAGCTTCACAGAAAAATAGAAAGATGGACAGCAAATAGCACTCTAGAAAGTATGGTTATACAATCATCATAAATCATTGTGGGCATATGAACAGGCAGGTTGTTTCAAGCTGTGTAAGTTCAGGGAGAGCTCACAGAGTGCGGGTGCAGGGGGAAACTGAACGATAAAGCGTGCTCAGAAAAGACAAAGGACAGGATTTTTCATTCCAGCATGGAGGCAGAAAGAGCATGAGATGATTAGAAATAGGCAGTTACACTCCATATGATAAAGGCTTCAGAATTAAAGCCCTGGCTCCTGCCTGTAATCTTAGCTACTCAGAGATTGAGATCTGAGGATTAGAGTTCAAAACCAGCACTGGCCGGGGGGGCGGGGTGGGGGGAGTCATGGGGTTTGACTCTGGCCCTGAGCTCTTCAGCTCAAGGTTGCTGCCCTACCCCTTGAGCGACAGCCCCATTTCCCCTTTTCTAGTGATTAACTGGAGATAAGAATCACATGGTCTTTAGTGCCTGGGCTGGCTTTGAACCTCAATCCTCAGATCTCAGCCTCTGAATAGCTAGGATTATAGGCGTGAGCCACCTCATCCTGCCAAGTCCATGAGATTTTCATCATCTCCAAAGAACCCCCCAAAGAGGTAGATCTGTGGCCTAGTTGAAAAGTGTTGGCCTTGAGCAAAGGACTTCAGGTACAGCACCCAGGCTCTGAATACAATCCCAGAACTGACATCCCCCCCACCACTCCTCCTCCAATACAAACCACTGTAAAAAAGACTCTACTAGTTGTATTGATACATGCCTGTAGGTCTAGCACTTGAGTGGTTGAAGCAAGGGAGATTGTGAGGTAGAGGCTGGCTTGGGCTACAAAGTAAAACCTTGTCTTAACAAAGAGATTGAACCACGTGTCCCTCTTAATAAACAGACATTGAGGAATGCCAAAACTAAGAATAACAACCTCTTCATGCAGAAAGGTGGGTTGCAAAAGTTTAGAGGGACAATACCACAGACCTGAACTGAAGCAACTAAGGTGTTGATACTTTTAGAGTGGAAAGGCACCAAAGGCATTGACAGGACTTCTCCATTAGTTTTAAACAGAAAGCTTTAAAAAAAAAAAAAAAAAAAGGACTGGAAAATGATGCCTGAGTATCTTGCCTGGTTGAATGAATTAGATAGATTCAAAGATGACAAGAAAGGAAGTACAGTAATCCCTCTATCTCTACCTACCAAGTAGCTGGGATTAAAGAATAGAGCCATTGCTCCTGGGGGTGGGGGAGGTAAAGTAGATGACTATTTCACTTGAAGTCATAGTTTTAAATCTGCAAAGTGTATAAGCACAAATTTGTATCGATTTGCATCTGTGAATTAAAATTCTCACAGAGGAAAGAATTTTTTTCCATTATCAATGTGTTCAACCACCTGCCCTGAGATTCTCAACCCCTCTTTGCTACCCCACAGGAATTTCTGAATATCATGTATTTGAGCTCATCCCTTGCAGTAATCCAATAAGAACTAAATCTCTCAACACCTATTTTTAGACTCAGAAATATCTTCCTTATTCTTGACTTAAAGTCTGGACATGGACAATTTGCATATTAATCTCACATCACAGTATAGACCTATACGAATTATATATACATTAAAATATGTTATCTTTTACAGTATAGGAGCTTATGATAGAGATAGATATTGATATAAAATGCTTAATAAAAGACATTCATTCAGATCAATATATTAATATTGCATTATGTTATTTTAAAACATGAAAGGTTTTTGCTTTAAGTGAAAAATCCAGGAGTTATCTAGTTATGTTGGGAATATCTAAAAAAACTTAGAGGTTCATTGTATATTAATAAAGTAGCAAGATAAGCAAAGAGAAATATGAAATGGAGTCAGAGAGAATAATATACCATGGGTATGGATGAGGCGAATTAATAGGCATAGACATTTTCCAATGGAAAAGTTGCAGTAAATGGTAATGAGTTTTTCAGAACTTTGTGAAGAAGAAAAATAAACCTCATCAGACTCTGGAAAAATCTTAATATGAGTAGAGCAGATAAGAAGATTTTATTTAAGGTGGTGTTTCTTAAGTATATTGCTTACCAGGCATGGATCTTTTAAATGTGATTTACAAATGTTAACTCAGTTAATCTTCACAGTAATTCTACCAGGCAGGCACTGTTATTATTCCCTTTTACAGATCAGAGAAATGAGCTTCATAGATGTTAATAATGTGTCTAAGGTTCGACACTAGGTAAATGACAAAGTTTGGTCTTAAGCCCTTGTATTCTCTCTGAAAGGCCAACCTGTTAATTAGTGTGAGTCAGTCAAATAGACTCATGGAATCAGAAGTTATTGCAACAGCCTGATAACCAAGACCAATGCTGCCTTTGGGATTGGGCTAGCTTGTTTGTGCTTCTAATGTCTAAAGACTAGTCCTCTACAGCATACTGGACAAGACTTTCCCAAGATTAAATCAGGATGAGTTCATAATTAGGATAATGGTGTAATTTATTTTCCCAAACAGGGCATTTTAAAGGTCAATAGGGTATAGGGAAAATTAAATTAGAATGAAAGTACCAAGAACTTCCCACAAACAAATCCAGATAAATGAATATGAACCATTTTCCTACAATTTATCTATGATGTAGCAAGATCCCATCAAATAAATTAAAGTTTTAAATGTCAAGAAGAATTAGAACTAAGGGACAGATGTCTTTTTCATTGGAAATTTTTCTTCTCTGTCTACTGTAGAAGTTACATTTACCTTACATCAGCTCCTGTATTAGCAAAAGGGTAAATCTGTAGGTTGGCATGAGCCCCAGAATGTGCTTTCTATCAGGGAGGTTGGGACTTTTCTTCTCAAGTAGATTTTCAGTTGATTTTAAGCATTGCTATGATTGTATCCTGGAGTCATTTATCTTCTTACACTCTACTTTGTCATTTGAAAATCCATCTACCATTATTCATAGCCAGTTGGAGCTTTAGCTCTTGCTTAAGCAGAGCTATCATCTTTATAAGTAAATCTCTCCTTCCCCTTTTCATACAAATAATGGGAAAATAGGAATATAATTAAAGGCATCTAGCAGTACCTTTTAAGTCACTCCTTATGTTTAACATAATAAAAAATGTGCAAATGTCTTTTTGATTTGGAGATGATTTCAGAGCCAGCAGCAATAAGGGAAATTTGGAATGTTTAGGCTACATATCAAATGTAGCCTAAAATGAACCAAATAGTTGGCCTGCATCAGATGTGGGTGTGTAGAGAGTGTAGCTAGCAGCCATCATGTAGCAGCTTATGCTAATGCAGAGATTAAGTAGGGAAAGGTGAGGAGGATGTGTGGCCACAGCAGATGAGGAAATGACATCAGAGCATGAGGTCCTTTTGCTGACTTACTGTCAGGTAATTGACAATCAGATGGTTGACAGAGGTGATTACCAGTTACAGTTAAGGCTATGTGCTGTTATTTACACAGAAGAGCAGGGGATAGGGGACTGTTCTCCTGGGAAGACCTAACATATTTTACTGCTAAGCATCCATAAATGATCCGTTTTTAAGCACAGAGCAGTCTGGAAAAGATTCTAGTTATATATTCTAGATATATAACTACTTTGTTAGCTATGTGATACACAAATGTTACCTCTAAATATGTAGCTCATCCATCCAATCTTTGAACAATATCTAACACAGAGAAACATGGGGGGAGGGAAGGAGAGAAAGTACTAGACCTTGAACTCAGGGCCTGCTGCTCTCAGCTTCTTAGTTGGCTTTTTCACTCAAGATCTCAGCTCCACCACTTAAGCCACACCTCCTCTTCTGGCATTTTGCTAGTCCATTAGAGACAAGACACTCATGGACTTTTCTTCCTCAGCTGGCTTCAAACTTCAGTACGTCAGCTGGTAAGAATGCACTGCTCACTAGCATCCAACTTGTTCATGAATTTTGCTCTCTTTATTTTCTATACTACATAGAGCTGGTTTTACTCCAGAATATGTATTTTCTAGTGCTGGAATCATGGCTCAAGTGGTAAAACGCTTGCTTAGCAAGTCTAATGTACTGATCCCACTAAACCACAAATGAACACAGAAACACAGAGTGTGCATTTCCAAATATCTATCCTTTCTCCATAGATTTCATTCCATAATTCACTCCACAAGTCTACATTTCATATATTTGCATCACAGTACCGTAATCTCTATCATGTTTATGCTCCAACTTTGACAACCATAACATATTTAGTACATTTTCTACAAATGCAAAATAGATTTTGATGAATCAATAATTGTTCTAATCGCATGCTTATAGGAAGATACAAAATTAAATTCATTGGAACTACCTCAAGAGGTAATACTTTCAACAAAAAAAATTGTTGGTTTTTTGCATTTTAAAAAGCCAATATTTAAACACAGAGTTCTACAGAAAAGGACAAAAAAGAAATCTGAATAAATGAAAAGACAGGAGGGGGAAGAATGGAGGAAATAAAGGTATTGAAACTCATCTATATTTGTACTCTTTCTACGTATATATACACAGTCATATATTATACACACACATACACACTCTTTCTCTGTCTGTCTCTGTCTCTCTGTCTCTCTGTCTCTCTGTCTCTCTGTCTCTCTCTGTCTCTCTCTCTCTCTCTCTCTCTCTCTCTCTCTCTCTCTCTCTCTCTCTCTCTCTCACACACACACACACACATATTTTGGCCTTAGGACTATTGCTGAATTAAGTGAATTGTTGCCACAAGGCCAAGAAGAACAAAACGAGATGAGATACTTAGGCTAATTCAGACCATCGTTGGTAGCCATGAACCTCTCCATGACCTGAGGTGGATAAGGTGCCCTAAACAATTTTGTTAAAGTCCAAGTAGCTGGAGACAGCTGGAGAGCCACATGGGTCATTGATAATTCAGGTCTGACTTCATCAATAGATGTCTGCCCTAATTCATTTAAAGAACTTTCTAGTTATGTAAGGTGGTTAAGGTAATAGTCACACCAAGCTTCTATAAATTGCAGAAAATTGACTAGTTCTCAAAGAGTAAAGAAGTCATTTTTTTTCCTTCTATATAAAAAGGTCATGGGGGAAAAACACCAAGGTAACTCTAAGTGTTCAGCTATATGTAATTTCAATGTAGGACTGTGTGACTCAGAACAAAAGAAAAAAGAGAAAGAAAGCACCTCACTTTTTCTAGCTAAGAAAAAACATAAAACAAAAAAACATGAAGATACTTTTCCCTACTTGACCTTTTTGTTTTAAAAAAAATGTTTGAGTCTAGGCTCAAAGTTTTCCCTCATTTGTCATAATCAGTAGAAACTTTGGGCTCTCCTAGCAGAGATTTACAATAGAACAAAACCTAGATACATAAGGCCATATAGTATGACGCTTGAAAGGACCTCCAGGATATAGAAACAAAAGCCATATAACAAGTGACTGTTGTCCTTAATGTACTATGTTGTCTCTCATCTCTTTTGTTATCCCTTGGTTATCTCATATTGTTACAGTATTTCACCTGGTTATCTGATATACTGTATATATGCATATTTATTTATTTGAAGTCAGATAGGGAAGGGAGGAAAATAAATAAGATGAGGGGGGGGATCAAGGGAGGAAATGGGTACCAAGACATGAGAAAGGGTATCAATGTATGAGAAGTAATGGATTTTCTGTCTGGTGAATATGATGTAACCCTTCTATTGATTACAATAAAAATACATTTTAAAAATTCTTGCCATGAAATAGTTGTAACAACTAAACTCCCTTCACTTTTAATGGAGTATGCTGAGCCAAGATAATAAGCTCACAGAGAATTGTGTGGAAGGTGTGAGATACCTGGAGGCTGCTAACACAAGTTGCAGAACTCTTGTTAATTAGATACTCACCCAGCCTCTTGGTCCAAAACACATCACGCATGGCCTCATCTGAGGATTGGAGAGTGATAGATGTCCTGGGACCATGCTAACCTGCTCCTCCCACTTCATTATCCTGAGACCAGTGTCAAAAGAGATAACTTGACACATAACACATCTCAGAGGTCAGCTGGTATTGAGTTTTTATTGGTCTTTCAATGGGTAAAGGTAACTTCAGTTCTTCTTCACTGTAGTCATACTGCACTTACCACTGTACTTCTACAGTGCCCTACAACAAGCAGGATTAAATAATACTATAGTCACCTCCTTGATGTTCACTCAGCAAAGCACTTCTGACCACTAAAGTGTGTATGTTTCTTCCTTACCAACCAAGTCACCAATGATAGCTTCTTGGGGATTCTATAGCTCAATCTATACCGGTACTACCCAATTGGCTGTGGTATTAGGTCTCATGGTCTAGAGGTTCTGCTAATCTTACCCTACTGCAAATGCCATTCAGACATGTGTTTTACACATGTCTACCTTACACCAACTTGTTATGACAGGTTTCCACCACCCCTGCTTGGATCATGTACTACACTCAATTGCAGCTATTAGTTTGTTCTCTGATAAATGATATAATAAAAAAGATGTGACCCCCTTCCCCAGATGAAGAGTACACACAAGAAAAGGTGGCAAGTTCCTTAGCAGTGGAGCTTCTGTTTCCTTGAATTTAATGTAGACTACTCTTCAGGAATATGGTATGCTCAGCTAACTAGAAACTCACTGAACTCCAAAGTTCAGGGAGTTCATGACATTTAACTCCTGGCACCATGGTTGATTACTAAGCCTATCTGCAGTTTTCCTGGAGGAAGAGGGCAGAGGTAAAAGGCACATGCTTGTACATATAGTGTATCTATTGTGGTGAAAATTATCAATCAAGTCATTCTCCAATTGTCACCTTACTAGAACAAATGAATTTTAATGTGCCAAGTAATTCCATAGGATTAGGATTCTCTGTCAGGCATTTGGGTTTAGGACCAAATCTTGGAATAAAGAAATCTTTGTAGTGACCACAACTAGGGAGAATACAAAAGTTTTATAAAGGATGTATCATGAAAAGGGGCTCAGGCTGAAATTGTATTCTCTGATTACACCATGGGCTGAAAGTCTGCTTCTAAAAAATGAAAATGAATATACCCTGAGTACTGTGGTGCAAGCAGATATGGTCTGAGCATGCATTATCCAGGGAAAAGCCACCGCACAAGTTCTCCTTCCATAAGATTCCTTCCCATTAAATTTATAACAAAGCTTATATCTGCTTTGCCTGGTACCATTTATTTTCTTTTTCATGAAATATGTGGACAGAAAGAAATGTCATCTTTGAGACCATCATATTTGCTTTCTAAGTGCCTGCTTCAAGTGTCACTAGACACTTCATCCAATTTGGAGAGGGGTAGGGGATGAGGACAATACATGTAATAATTTGCTTTCAAAGAAATTTGATCAAGTGGAATAGGGGGTGAGAAGCTGATGAATAAATTCAAAAAACAAAGTTCCATGATACAAAATGTATTTTTCATAAAGCTAGAGACAAACTATCTTCAACTTTATTCTGAGACATTATACAAAGTCTATACAGCCATATATAGAGTCACATGAAGAAGGACAGTACTGTCTTTCTACAACTTAACAGGGTTATCCATAATTCACTATGAATTTAATCTTCACTTTTCTTTCAATCAAAATAAAAAAGGAAAGTATAGTATAGTTCTCTTTTCAGTACAAAATAGTGTATAAGTTCATTCTCAGCTCAAACCTCTGACATTGTTAAAATTGTCTTACGGGAACTTATACAGAAAATACTAATAATAGCCCTAATTTTTTAGTAATATAGAAACCAATTTTGTGGGATTGCTTTTTGAGCAAATCGAAATGAGATTTAAAGTATAATTCAGTAAAGGTTTTTCAATAAGAGACTCAGATTATTTGACCCAACATTATGGCTTTCCAATGGTCTAATTTAGTCTAAAAATAAAATTTAGGCTCTAGAGAAGATAGCTTAACAATGGATTTTAGATAACTTAAAATATATGAAGTCTATCTTTCTTAAATAACCATTACATCCATCCGTCTGGTATACTAATTTTTATAAGCATTTTTAACTAAGTGATCATACCAGTCTTTTCAGTACATTCCAGTGTCAGCATTCTGAGATGTATATACATTGGTACATGCTCACATATATACATACATATCATACATGCATGCACACACATAAAAGCAAAATGTTCCAAAGATGCCTACATTTGTATGATTTCTTTTCTTTCTCATTGTATGGAACACAAACAGTTGCAACATGCCTCATGCAAAAAAGTGGGATATATAGCATATGCTGGGGAAAAAACAGGTAAACTAAAACAGGCAAAAATTATTCCATGAGATATGACAATTGAATAAAATCTGGAAGAAGTGATATCTGTTGGTTCCAATAGGGAAGAAAGCTAGTACTGACATTGGAGGGCAGCATGGAGACATAAGCAACAAGACATGATTAGAAGTAGTTTCCTTCTTGGTGGTTGAAGCCAAGATATGCCAGAGAGTTGAGACTGAGGCCAGGGCTGGCTGGACAGAGGTACAACAATGGACTGAGTGGAAAGGCAAACAATAGGAAAACCTTTATTAACCAGGTGACCACAGACAGTAGATAAATGATTGTTAACTTAACCTATCCCTTCCGTGGCCATACAGCAGAGTGAGACTGATTAGACATTTGTACCGAGGTCCAAAATGTCCTTATGTACAACATACTTCCTATTCTATGTCATTCATCTCGCCTTGCAACTAGTTCTTGTGTTGTTTCCAGTCTGTGCTAACATGTTAATAAACTCCAGTTTGAAGAGCTTGTCATGTTACCCCTTTCACACACATAGGTCATTTTTTTCTCTCCTCTCTTCTTCCTCTTTTCTTTTTCCACTTCTCCTTTTCCTCCCTCCCCCCTCTTTTTCCACAGTTTCCTCTTTCTTTTCCCTTAGTCTACCTTCTCCATTTTCTAGTCCTCCTCTTCCTTCTTTTTTACCTTCTATGTTTAAATTAGAGGACTTTGGGTAATCAACTTGGTTCACTAAAATATTAAGCTTCAAGTACCATCTGATGGATGAGTTGCTGCAAAATTAAGAGTGAGCATGTCTTTCTCCCATTTGACATTCACAAAATTTGGAAATAGAGAAAGAAATGCATAAAATGAAGATCTTTTTTTCTAGAAACAATAAAAGGCCACAGAATAGTTTCACACAAAGGATCTCAAACTGCTGTGGATCATGTTTTGAAAGTGTTGTTTACCCAGAGCTGCAGATGGTTTTAAATGATAGGCTTTTAGTTCATCATTTGGAATCATGATGACGAGAAGACTACTAAAGTTATTTTTGTGTTAAAGCACTTGTACGCATCAGTAAGTGAAGAATTTGAACTTTAGAGCATATTGATTTGAAATGAGCTGTGTACCCTACGTCAATGGACTAGACAATGAGACCAATCTATGTTCATATCTCTGGGAAGAATATTATGTGAAGAGAGGATAAGAAGAGTCACTTTAAAGTTAAATGGAAAATAAAAGCTGCATCTTCCCAAAATTTGATTGAAAGGATCTCTGATTTGAAGGTATCTGAGCTTTTAGCTGGCATTGAAGTCATCTCAGCACATACTTTCCTGAAGGCTGTTCTGATTCCTCCATTTTCTGGGTTTTCTCTATCCTCATGCCACTGGCTCCAAGGGTAAATAAGAAAAATTGAACCTGAGCACAGCTGACATGATCTAATTCCTCTTTTTTACCTGATAATTAGCAGTTCTAGTATCTTATCTCTAAATGAGAAACCTTAAAGCTATACATTATACTCAATCCTAGTTTCCAAACTCTTTGGACTTGTGTCCAGTACACTGGACATTATCTTACATGATTCCAAAAATGCTATGACATTATCTTTCATAACTCTAAAATTATGTAAATTCTCATGCAGACACAAATGCTATTTAGCTGCTGTTTGGTAGTATGATAGAATCTTTCTGCATTAACAGAAATATTCAGTTTACCAAATTGTGGAAAGAAGCACATGTGAATAAAGCCAGTTTGGTATACATGAAGATGTCAGAGATCATTTCCCCTTATAATTATTTTAGTAGTGTCACCTACAGCCTTAAAGAGCAGTATATGTAAAACAAAACATTAAAAACAACCAAATCATTGAAACAGTATGACAAGGAGAAGAGTATATCTTTTCTAGTTGTATCTTATTGTTTAATATTTATATCACTTATATGTACTTAGAGAACTAAATCCAGAGTTGATCTGCAAAATTACTTCCTTTCTAAAATACAGATCTTCACAGTTGAAGATCTTCATGGGAAGACATATACATTCCCAGAATGCATCTTTCTGATTCTAGGCAAATATAAAATATAAAAGAAGTTTTCTTTTCTCTCTCTCTCTCTCTCTCTCTCTCTCTCTCTCTCTCTCTCTCTCTCTCTCTCTCTCTCTCTCTCTCTCTCCCTTCTCTCTTCTCTCTCTCTTCTCTCTCTCTCTCTTCTCTCTCTCTCTCTTCTCTCTCTCTTCTCTCTCTCTTCTCTCTTCTCTCTTCTCTCTCTCTCTCTCTCTCTCTCTCTCTCTCTCTCTCTCTCTCTCTCTCTCTCTCTCTCTCTCTCTTTCTTTTTTTGTCAGTTGTGGTGCTTGGACTCTGGGTCTGGGCACTGACCCTGAGCTCTTCAGCTCAAGGCTACCGCCCTTCCTCTGGAACCACAGTGCCACTTCCAGTCTTTTAGTGGATAATTGGAGATAAGAATATCATGGTCCTTAGAGCCAGACCTGGCTTTGAACCTCGAATCTCAATCTCAGATCTCAGCCTCCTGAGTAGGTAGGATTATAGATGTGAGCCACAGAGCCTGGCTAAAAGAAGATTCCTAAAGCTAAAAGCCACTAGGAATCAAAGAAAGCAGAAAAGGAAACTTCCTAAGATTCACACCCATTAGAAGGAAAGTACAAACATTCAGAGAAGATGCATGTCTTTCTACTGTGGGACATACACTGGCATGTCTTGGAAGAATGTAGAGGAGATATGGCTGTGGCTAGCTAGCACCACAGAAATATATTGTTTTCAGTATGCCATTATAGCTACATTGGGGCCCAGGTATGAGGAAGAGATTATGTTGAGAACCTTCTAAGCCCTTAGGACATAGTAAAGGCTTTTTTACAAAACAGATTTGTCACAAATTAGGAAAAAAGACAGCCTGGATTAACACATCTGGGAGGAGTTGGGGAGTTTTAAGAACCCTGAACATTTTCCAAGAATTACCACAGGAAATCCTGGTACTGCAGGATGTACTGGGACCAATCAATACATGCTACCTTTCTGGAGGAACTGAAAATGCTGATCTGATGGAGATCACTATAAAGCTGTTGAGTATTCAGCTGGCACCAAGCCCACACCACACTACTGGCTTGCATTCTCACTCCAACCAGAGTTCTTTGGGAATCATGACAATGAGACAATGGATAGGAGTTTCCCAAAGAAGGATGCTAACTGTGGGGTTATAGCGCTGCTTCCTGATTTCCTGATTTCTCCTTTCTCCCTCTCATTCTTAAGATTCCCTTGTGACTACTTTCTTTGATGTAATATCTTCTGTTTAATTGGATCTTGAACTCAGGGCCTAGGTACTATGCACTGCTTGGTGTTCTTCCAGTGGAAACACAGCTCTTCATTGAGATTTTTTAAGGATTAATTTTAGACAAGCATTTCAGGGACCTTCCTTCCTAGACTTGCCTTGAATCTCAATCAACAGATCTCAGCCTCCTGAGCAGCTAGGATTATAGGAATGAACCACCAGGATCTGGTTATTTCTTGCCATTTTTGACATTTACTAAACGATGCTTTCTCTCTCTGTATAAAAACCTATGGTCATATAGTGAAGCTATCTTCAGTGGAATATGGAAGGAAATGTATTTATCTAAGTCTGATCAATGAATATATTCTGTTCTTTCTTTCTCATCAGCTAGTCCAGATATTCTGAAATAATGGAATCAGAGAATAGATGTATCCTGGCTTCTTAATATAGGAAAGCACACTATTTCACAAAATATTCACCTGAATGATGTATAAGCAAGCTGGTAAAACTTCTTGTGGTGTCAGAGAGTACATTTTGCTGGCCAATTTGTCAGTGCCACTTATCCCTTCTAAATAACACAGATGTTTTAGTACAACTGTACCATTCTCCTTTTGCTTTTCTTAATGTTTTCATTATTCTTAAGTAGTTGTATACAGGAGTTGAAACTAAACAGGAGTTTCCATTAAAAAAAAAAAGCAGTTTATGGGTGCAATGCATTTTGATCAATGTCATCCCCATCCCCTTCACTTTCTCACTCATCCCTTACTACCAACTCCTTCCCTCACCTTTGTTTTAGAATTTCTTTAGTGTTATTGTAAAGGTGATATAGAGAGGTGCTAAAGTTACTTTCAGGTATGAGTCCGTTTCTTTTTGACAGTGTCACTCCTTCCCTCACTCTCTCCCAGTTTTTCCTTCTCATCTCTACTTACAAATTGTATAGCTCATTTTCAATATAGTGTCTTGTGAGTACCACTGATGCATTTGTTCACCTTTTGTCCCACTATTTCTGTTCTCCCTTGCACTCCCGAAGACAAATCAACAAGGCAAAAAGAAAAGAAAACAAAAACAGCAACAAAGAGAAAACTACCTCTTGTCTCCATTTCCTGGAGTTCATGCCAATAAATATTTTATATGATCAGATGCACCTAGCTATTGAGGCTTTGTGATCCTCTAACAATATTCCCCTTTGGTCTCACTGTGCGAATGCCTAGAGACCTGTAATCATTTACCATGTCCAAGTGTTATTTTTTTCTTTTACCATGCAATATATTTCCTTGTAGATTTACAGTCATATTCTAACTCTTTTTGGTAATTTTTCACACTTTTGCTAAAAATTAAATATTTCTCGTAAGTGGCAAAAGCACAAACTTGATTAGAAGAAAACACTTGGTCTGTTTTTTGTTTTTGTTTTTTGGGGTTTTTTGGTTGTTGTTTCTTTTGGTACTTTTGCTGCTCTACTTAACATAGGTAATCTTTCTTCACGCCCTCTTTCTATGTTTTAGGAAATGGATGTATTTTAGCCTGAAGCAAAGGCCTGCTCTTTAACAATCCACTCTAGAGAATCGCTCAATTCTCTGAAAAAAAAAATTCATGTAGACATAAAATACGTTAACACATTTCAATTTGATTTTCTCCGGTAAATCCTCCTCCCATTACAAAATTCAAAATTCAGTGTTTACTGTAATTATGTTATGTTTTGAATAGAAACGTATTTGGCTTTAAAGAAAATAAGTCATTTTCTATCCCAAGAATAAGTTGAAGACTTGATCTGTCTTCTATTTGTCTTTCAAAGCTCTGTTTAAATGTCTGTACCCCGAAGCCCCAAGTGTAACTTATCGCCTGCATTATCATGCTCCTCCACCCACTTGTATCTCAATAATGTTTTTCAAGCAACACTTATCTTGATTGCAGAACCTATCATCAAGAATTACTTAGGAAGTATATCAGAGGAAATAACTATAAGGCCCAATGATGTATCATAAAAGCAGTGAACTTAACAAGAAAATAGGGAATGCAAGTAATGCAGGAATCATATTTTCATCTGGAAATTTGGTTTTTTGTATATTTAAACAATCCTTGAGCTATGCACTCATGACTCACACCTGTAATCCTAGCTACCCAGGATGCTGAGATCTAAGTACCATGGTTAGAACCTGGCCCAGACAGAGAAGTCCCTGGTAAGACTTTTATCTCCAATTAACCACTAAAAAAACTGGGAGTGGTTCTGTAGCTCCAGAGGTAGAACACCAGCTTTGAGCACAAAGAGGCTTAAAGACAGTGCCCAGGCCCTGAGTTCAAGCCCCACAACTAACAACACCAACCACAGCAAAGCAATCCTGAAAAGTACACATTCACATAATTGAAGGATACAGATATTGCTCTGGTACTTGGATGATCATAAACCAAAGGCTGTGGAGAATGGGCAGGCTCAGAACGATCTAAGTTTTCGTTAGTACAGAAAAATAATGTTTGTAGATTTCATTGCTCTAAACAGCTCTAATCAGTGGAGACTGTATTGACTTAAAGCATAATAAGAAACATAATGATCAGGTTAATAAAATTCTGTTAGCTTTGTCACTTATGATTCAGTTTGTGGTAAGTTTCATTTATAGAGCCCCAGGTGAGGGAACTAAATATGAATAGAGGAAGAATTTTTTTCTCTCTCTCTCCTAAACACACACACACACACACACACACACACACACACACACACACACACATCATTTTAGAACTTGGACGAAAAAAATATTGGGGACAGTGATTTTAGAGTATGATTGTAATCTTTGTAAGCTTTGATTCCACTTTTGTAATGATTTTGATTTTGGGGGGGTCAGTCCTGAGGCTTGAACTCTGGATCTGGGTGCTATCTCTGAACTCTTCAGCTCAAGGCTACCACCGCACCTTTGTGCCTAGGCATTGTCCCTGAGCTTTTCAGCTCAAGATACCACCTTACCCCTGGAAACACATTGCCACTTCTGATTTTCTAGTGGTTAATTGGAGATAAGAATCTCATGGACTTTAATGCCCGGACTGGCTTTGAATCACAACCCTCAGATCTCAGCCTCCTGAGTAGCTAGGATTACAGATGTGAGCCACCATGCCTTGCTTGTCATAAAATCAATCAGTACTGACCTTCTCTGTAACCAAGGTGATAAAGAAGATAGACACTCAGAGCACAGAAAACAGGTGCAAAATGGAGGCAATGTTGCCACCTTTTTACCCTGATTTTAATGAGCTTGTGAGCCTCGGTGGGGAGACAATGCTTTTCAGCAACGCAAGTGTCTAGGCATCTGTTACAGACTCTACCTTTAGTATAATATGTCTTAATATTCAAATGCTCAATATAATAAGTAAAACATATCAGCCAAGACTAGTGACAAGTTAATGGCCTCATCTATACAGTGCTACTAAAATGGTTGTTAACTGGTTAACTTTCAAGGAAGTTAAATCTACTTATGCAATACAATCTTTTGGTCATAATAGGTTTGCTTTTAAGAGATAAAGAAAAGTTAGAGTTCCTTCCAAATGAAATATAACTCAGTCCTGAGGCACAACAAAAACATTTGAGTCAGGTTTATTTTCTCCAAAATTAGGGGGAAAAAGTCCATTGTTGTTGTTCTCACAGTAAGTGAGCTCATATGTTACTGGCTTTTTAAGCAAGCAACAGAAACAAAGTTGGTGTTACAGAAATGACTGAAGAGACAGAAGAAAAGGAAGTAACCACATAGAAAATGATAGTGAGCAGATCCATTCACAAAATTTTATACACAGGGGAAAATTTTTACTTTTATAGTCACATAGGACAAAATAGAAAAGAACTGATTATCAACTGTAATTTTGATTGTATTATATAAAGTACACTTATTTCTTAAATTGTCATAATGACAGAACTCCTTATCGATGTCAGATTGTTTTTATATTTAAACCCAGAAGAATTGCAAGGCCGCATGGTAATTCTATTTTTCTTATTTTGAGAAACCTTACACTATTTCCCATGTCGTGGCCCATTTACTACATCCACATAACTTCCCTAATCTTGTTATCTGCCATCTTTTGAATAAGACTTATTTTAGCATGTATGAGATGAGACCTCATACTATATTTTTATTTTGCAATGTCTTGATGATCAGTGAGGCTGAACATTTTTTCATGTCCTCTTGGCCACTTGTATGTCTCCTTCTGAGCAATGCCTGCTCAGATCCTTTGCCTGCCTTTTCATCGTGTTACAGGTTTTCTTCCTGTGGAGGAGTAAGTGGAACTCAGTAAGACCCAATTTCAGGTGAAATTTCTGATTGGGAAACTGCTCTTTCTAGCCTCCATTTTTCCTTGGAGTCAAAGAGGAAATTTTACATTTGTACTAAAGATTCCAGCAATGAAAGGGGAAGATTAAGAGTGGAATGGGGAATAATTTTCTTGAAACTGGAGTTCTTATGAGTCTTTAATAATGACAATTTCTACATTTAGGCTAAAGGGCTAAAGGGACTAGGAGGCCTCAAGTGACTTTATTCCATAGCAAAGGAAGAGTCATTAACTGTGAATAGATTATAAACTATTTTCCTCTCTCCTTATGATACACAGAACACAGAGAATATAAAGTTTTAAATCTTTTGTCTTCCATTTGTTTTGATCTTAAAATATCTCAAGGCATTCCAGATAATTAAGGATAATTTTGTAATCTAACATAAGGGCCTAAACAATACTAAAATTATTTTTTCAGAGAATATCTTTGTGAGCTGTGAATCCTTGTCACTATGAGTCATGGTATTCCAGATATGTATTAGAAGGGAAAAGGACAAATGAGTAATATAAGCAAGTCTCTGGTATTTGCATATATTCATTTTGATGAGACAAACGAATTCTCAGAATGCTGGAAGACACTTGCTTGAAGAGGCTGTGCAGGTCCCCAAACTGGTTCTTATTTGAAACAACACCGCCCCCACCCTTGAAGATAAATGGGACCAACTTCTAGCCAATTGCTGGTGCATAGAAGCAGCATGGATTTTCCAGGATGAAAAAGAACATATGTGAGATCCACCAATTTGTACTTCCTTTAATTTTCGTGTCCTGTATTATTCTTGCATGACCCAGAAGGTGCAACTTGAGAAAGATGCAATATAGATTGGGAATTTTTATGGAGTAACATTTTTCTCCTTCCATCTCTTGTCAAGTAACTCTCAATAATTATTATTCGTTAAGGAAAAGGGAAGATGGTTTTTGGCATCTGGTATCTGGGACTTGTGTGCTACTGATGTATTATAAAAACTAGTTTGACTACAGTTATATACTCTGTTTAACTACTATAAAAGTTTCCTGAATTTCAAATAACCAATTAAATGCATTTAAAATATATCAGATAACAAGATGAAATATTGTAACAATATGAGATAACCAAAGGATGGCAAAAGAGATGAGCAATAACATAGTACATTAAGGACAACAATCACTCATTACATGGCTTTTGTTTCCTTATCCTGGAGGTCCTTACATTTAATGTTGTACTATTTGGCCTAATGGCTCTAGATTTTGTTCTATTGTAAATCTCTGCTAGACGAGCCCAAGGTTTCTACTGATTATGACAAATGAGGGAGACTATTGGGCCTATGTTTCTTTGAGTCTGGCTTACTTCAGTTAATATTATTTTTTTCTGTCTTTCCATTTCCTAACAAATGGGGCAATGTCGTTCTTTCTGACAGCAGCATAGAATTCCATTGTGTATAAATACCACATCTTGTTGATCCACTCATCAACTGAGGGGCAATTGGTTTGGTTCAATATCTTTGCTATGGTAAATAGTGCTGCAATGAATATCATTGAAATTGGATAGGGAAGGGGGGAAATCAAGATAAGTGGGGGGGGGGGAGGGTGAGAGGGAATTGGTGACCATGTCACCAAAGGGTATCAATGTTTGTGAAGTTATGCACCCTCTATCTGGTGAATATAATGTAACCCTTCTATTAATCACAATAAAAATTTATTTTAAAAAAGTTTCCTGAATTTATTAAAAATATGGTGCTCATGATTTTTTTTCATCAGACAGAGAAGCACCTTTGGTGCTGATAAACTTTTCAAATGTAGAGAATTATAGGAAATTAAAATATACAATCTCATCTAATTCTTACTGTAGACCATGAGAGAAATATTTTTCCTTTCTGACTGATAAGAACATTGACATAGAGTGATATGATATCAACACAAGCTTCACACAGCCAGTAAGTGTTGTCATCATGATGCAAATTCAGTCCATGAATTCATATTTTTTATAATATAATGATCATATATCACATAGTAAATTATATTTATACTATTACTATGACACAGGAAAAGGTTCTATAGATAATATTTCCCTAACTGATGTCTTCTTATGGGTCAACAGGTCTCTTTAAACACAGAAGATATATACACATATATGTGAATTTTCAAATTTGTAAATGAATTGAAATTATATGCCTTAAAGTTTTTCAGCAACTTCACATGTTTATGTCTGCATTTACACACATCACAATTTAAAGATTAAGGTAGTATACAATTCTTCATTATCAATTTTCAGAATAGGCTCAAGGTTCTTTCTGAGTTCAAACTCTATTAACACCAAAAATAACAATATCAAAATAGCCTCCATGATATAATGTCTCTTACAAATTCATAAGTACACACAATTATGGCAAAATATTAAAGTAAGGAACTATATAGAATATATATTTGAAAAGCTCTTTTATTGAAGTATTGACAATTATTCTGACATAGGTCAAAAATCAAAGTAATCTTTATAAATACACAAAAAACAATTAGAGATGGCTAATTTAAGGCATTTACTGAATGGATATTATGTGTAATGTACAAAGGTAAAAACATGAAAACAAAATGGATATTTAATTCAATAATCAAGGGCACCAGTGGCTCACCCCTCTAATCCTAACTACTCAGGAGGCTTGGTTCATAACCAGCCTGGGTGCGAAAAGCCATGAGACTCATCTCCAATTAACCTCCAGAAAACTGGAAGTGGAGCTTCAGCTCAAGTGATAAGAGTTCTACACTTGGGCTGAAGAGCTTAGGGATAGTGTCCCGGCCCAAAGTTCAAGCCCAAAGACCCACCAAAAACAAAAACATAACAAAAAAAAAAAACACCACCAACAACAAAAATTCTTAAAGGCAATGAGGGAAACATTTCTAAACAAAATCATGTAAGGTAGGGAAAATATTTGCTGATTCATATTTTTTAACTATTGAAGAGATCAGTAGGCATATTTGAAAGCATATACAGATGATAATCTAATAAATTAGTTCTCAAGGTAAAAAGCAACTGTGGATTTCTTTCTTCAAGCAAGTTTGCTTACTAGTCTGAATTTTCCATTCTCTGCACTCACAGCTACAGTTACAACCTTACTACTTTGTAGTCACAGATCATAAAAATGTAACTGATTCATGTGTGATTTTCTCATTTTTCCTTTCCTGGAAAGTTGGCTACTTTTCAAAGTTGATAGCTATTTTTAGTGCTTCAAATTATAAAAACATTTTGAGCCAGTATAGTAGGGTTCGAATTCACAGCTTGGACATTATCCTTGAGCTTTGTTAGTTACAGATGATGTTCTACCATATTAACCACATCTCCATTTCTTTATTTTTTGCTGGTTAACTGAAGATAAGAATTTCAAGAACTGTCCTGCACAGCCTGGCTTCAAAGTGCAGTCTTCAGATCTCAGTCTTTTGGGTAGCTAGGATTACAGGTGTGAGCCACCAGTGTCCAGCAACTTATTAATTTTTCAAGGAATGCAGGACAAGTGGAAGTGTGTCTCTAAGGCAGATATTGATGCTGCTTGTAAATGTGACTTAGAACATTGGGATATGGAGAATTATCACTTACATTATGTATGACTGGGGATTATTTTAAAAGTGATTATTTAACAAAGGACTCATGTGTTTTTTCTTTGCGAAACAAAACTGTTCTTTTTGTATTATTGACTGTGAGAATCAGTAGTCAAAGAATTTATTGAGTTTAGACTAAATTTACTAGTTATATGTATAATCCAGTGGGAGCAATAATTGAAAAGCTTACCTATATCTTCTATTAATAATCAAGCTGTGGGTCAATCAAACTGTGGGTCACTTATTACATCCACTATATGTCACATTTATTTCTTGAAAGTAATTAGAAACAGGAAGCATTCTAGGTTTATTATTTACTATCTCGGTACTTCAAAATATTAAATTTCTTGCTAATGTTGGCACTTCTACAAATGGAGAATTTAAGTATAAATGTGTAATGAAAACAGTTCCCTGTTATAGGGTAGATTTTTTTCAGAAATGATACAAGAAAAAACTTTATAAAAAATCTCACATGATTATTATTTTAACAAATAGTTTCCATGACTGACAAAAATTGTATTCCATGGAAGCTTATTGTCCCCGGCATTTTTACTGCTTCAAATTAACCTGACACAAAGGGCAGAATTTTTGCCACAAATATTCTGGATTTATCAGATACCAGTGGCTACTTTATACCTATATTCCTATGTACTCTGTAGACTGAGACCTGGAACATTTCACTTCAAAGCCAGCCCAGTCCCCCACCCAAAAAAAAGTCCTCCAAATAACCAGCAAAATACCTAACTGTAGTTATGAGCAGATTACTAGTCAAAACACAGGAAAAATGAATTCCAGTTCAGTTCTTTGATGTGATGTAAAACAAATTACTTATTTTATATTTTATTTACTTTTTATTTTTTGGTATGGGATGATGGTGGTACTTGGGTTCTCTAATTTCCATATGCAGACATACTACCACTTAAGCCATGCCTCCAGCCCTTTTGGCTTCAGTTATTTTTCAGATAAGGTCTTGTAATTTGTATCTGGGGATGAATCTGGACCATGGTCGTTTTACCTGTGCCTCCCTACTAGCTGAGATCACCAGAGGACATTGCCAGTGCCTATCTATTGTCAAATCGAGTCTAACTTTTTGCCCAGGTTAGCCTTGGATGGCTCCCCTTATCCCCGATACATACAAAAACTTGACATGAACCATGGATCCAACTACTGTTATGGCTGTCCTCCTGTCTGTATGCTCTCTCTTTTGCATAACAGAATAATTCTTTAAAAATGATTGGTCAAATTATAAATTGAAAGTTTCATAAAACATTTCACATTGCCTACCTCATAGTAGGGAAGTATACACTTTGAATTCCACTCTTCAAAATGTATAAGGATAATAGGCAACTTGAGCACATTAGTTTCATGACTTATTATATTGATTATACCATGGAAAATCAGATAACCATCGGTTATCAGTAATTGGCACTGCATAATTTTATATGTTCCTTTTTCTCATGTAAGTATTTTTAAACATAAAAAGTGATGAATGATCTCCATGTAGTGAAGAAGGATTTCTCCCCAATACAGGCATGCTTTTAAAACAATTTCTTTGAAGTGACCATTAATAGTCAGGAATGTAAAAATAAAATTTCTGATGAGATTGCGAGATCTATCTTCCTACTTAAATTAATTTAAAAAACTGAAACATTAGCATTTGCCAAAACACATGATCATTAATGAAAGATACATGCTAAAATTTCAAGTTAATGTTCAATCGAAGAGATGAATTATTTCATCAGGCACAAAAAGAATTTTTCCAAGATTTGGAGACATGAGAGAATGCTACTCTCCGAATTTAATTATCAAATACTAAGCAAAGTACATACTTTCTTTGAGTCCTGGAAATTAAAATGTAAAATAAAATAATGATATTTCTATTTCTCTCACAGGGATATGCCTAGCTTAGATCAATGTGGTTTTTAAATTATAAATTATTGTAAATTATGCATGTCCTTATCTGTCTAGACAGTAGGAAATTACCTCATATTTTCCCATATCAGAATATAATGTTTGAAATATGCCTTGTATAAGATGTACATAAAAGGATATCCAATTCTAAAATCCACACTTTGTATTGAAGACACAGTTTAGGCTGATTTGAATTGATACTTTAACTTGACATCAAATATAACAATTTTTACTTTAATGGGTATTATCTGTTCTTTTCCCCTAGATGTGGTTAACACTTGTATTTAAAAAATTCAGACACATCTCAGCACCATGTGATGTTTTTAAAGAAAACAAAAAGTGGGGATTTTTTATTTTCTATATTTTAGGGGGTGTTTGTGACAAGGTTTCCTCTCACAATGAGGATAAAGGGATTAGAAAATTGAAAACATTTATTTCTAGACTGATGGAAGAATTTCCTTCCTGTTAAGTACTTGTTCATAAATCCTGTTATTGTTCACATATTGAACTTTTATTTATAGTATAAAATTTAATAGAAGTTGTTTTAAACAATAATTTCTGCTCTTCACCTTTTAGTCTTCCTCTATTTCAAACCCTTTTTGAGAGACATAGATAGGGAATACTCATTTCAAATGCTGCTTGTGCTGTTTAGGAGATAATATTTGAATACTAAATTTTATCTGAGCTCTGAGCTAACAATACATTTAAAAATAGCACATTGACTCTTTCTGAATTTAGAAATAGCATATAATTGTGCTTCCATTTTCTTCTGCTTTATTCAAATAGTGGTATTAAATAGACAAAGCAATAAATTTTTAGGGGAGCTCAACATGTCAAAAACCTAAAGAATTGAATTTAGAAAATGACATTGACACGCTAAAAAGCAGACTGGAGCATATACTCAATTCTGAGCATTCTCTGGAAAGCTTCCTAGGCAAATTCTGGCACAGATTTTTACAGCATGTGAATATTTCAGATTTCACAAATCTTCCACCAAACCAAGCTTAAGAATATCCACAGCAGAAGTGTGCAAGCACAAATAACCAGGACTGTAGTTTTCTGCTGCTTCTAGTGATCATGGGTCATTCCTGAAGGTGATGTTCTCAAAATAGATTTTGTTGCAAATCAAGAAGAGTAAGTTCTACTGTTCAATAATTTCCTTTTTACAAAATACCTATTCATTTGCTTATTAAAACTGCATTCTACATCATGCTCTTCTGCCTTTTTAAAATAAATTACACAAAATTATATCGTACCCTTTATTATATGGAAACAAAAAAAAAACCAAACAGGTCAAAAAAATCTGAGAATGTGGTCTACTGGTTAAAATAAGTTGTAAAGTGTAGGGTGAGAATTCTAAACATATCACAAAAAAAGATTCGCTAACTGTTATTGATAAATGATGTTGGGGCCAGGAGTTTGGCCTAGTGGTAGAGTGCTTGCCTAGCATGCATGGAGATCCAGGTTCAATTCCTCGGTACCACATACATAGAAAATAAAAAAGACAGAAGTGTGCTGTGGCTCAAGTGGTACAGCACTAGCCTTGAGAAAGCCCAAGGACAGTGTTCATGCCCTGAGTACAAGCCCAGGACTGGCAAAAGAAAGAAAGAAAGAAAGAAAGAAAGAAAGAAAGAAAGAAAGAAAGAAAGAAAGAAAGAAAGAAAGAAAGAAAGAAAGAAAGAAAGGAAGGAAGGAAGGAAGGAAGGAAGGAAGGAAGGAAGGAAGGAAAAGAAAGAATGAATGAAAGGATGTGGAACTACAGATTTCCTCAAAAACTTTCAAATAGCTAATTATATCTTCTAGAAAGATATAATTGACATAAATTTCCAAATACTTTATAAAATACTACCCAAGTTGAATTTTATGCACACCACTCATATTGAAAACATAGGCTGATTGTTTCTTGGATTTGATTTCGAGCAGACCAGCTAAAAGTAAAAAAAAAAAAAAAAATTCAATGGGAGGATAATTGCTTCTCAGGAATGAGTAAATAAAGAGCCAATGAATCCCCTGCACCTACACTCCCATTCACTCTGAGTCGTTCATTTATGGACATACAGAAACCCTAGCCAGCCACATAAAAGCTGCTCCAAGCACCTAGGAAGCTTTGAAAGAAAGTAATAATAATTTGAAGGTTCCATTAATATGTGTGTGTGTGTGTGTGTGTGTGTGTGTGTGTGTGTGTGTGTGTGTGTGTGTGTGTGTATGAGAGAGAGAGAGAGGGGGGGGGAGGGAGGGAGGGAGATTTTAGACCAATGCAGTCCCTAGTTAGTACCGAAAGAAATACGATGCATCTAAATTAATCTAGCACTGATTTGGAAAAGGCTCTTTAATACATATTATTTGCTAATTCTATGATTCTTCCCAAAATCCAAGGTACATGATAGAAATTAATAGGAGGAGTTCCATCCCAGGTTGGTTGACTTAACCTCTTGGTTCTGCTACTTTAATGTTAGTCTTAGACTCCTAGGTGAGCCTCTGTTTCTGTTTCATCTACTATAAAATGAGTTATTGCAGATAAGCAACTCTGCAAGATAGAGATAAGACTAAAGCTGTTCATCTTTCATGGAAACTGCTCATCAGAATACCAAACATATGATGAGAACACAAATAACACCTGGGTGGGGGTTTGCACCAGTCACCCCAGCTACTCCAGAGGTGGAAGTTAGGAGAGCTATGTCTCTAGGCTGAACCAAGCAAAAGCTATAGACCGCATTTGAAAAATAAGTAAAGCAAAAAGGGCAAGGGAAGTGGATTATGGGATAGAGCACTTGCCTAGCAAGTGTTGGTCCTCAAGTTCAAACTTCAGGCATCCAAAAATATAAAATACTTAATGTAATTCCCATTATATCAATAATCTAATGGAAATGAAAATGAGAACTTTATTTAATTCATAAGGCATTTTAAAAATATTTTATAAAATAAAAAATATGTGGGCCGTGAGTTTGGCCTACTGGTAGAATGCTTGCCTATCATGCACAGAAACCCAGGTTCAATTCCTTGGTACCACATACATGGAAAAAGCTGGAAGTGGTACTGTGCCTCAAGTGGTAGACTGCCAGCCTTGAGAAAGCCCAAAGACAGTGCTCAGGCCCTGAGTTCAAGCCCCAAGACTGGACAAAAAATATGTATATGTATGTATACACACACATATATATGTATATATGTATACACACATATGTACATATATATCTATACATACATATATGTATGTATGTATACATATGTATGTATACATATGTATGTATACATATGTATATGTGTATACATATATACATGTATGTATATACACACATATATGTATACATGTATGTGTATATATATGGTGGCGGTTCAGTGTGTGTTTTTCTGAGCTCTTGCCAAGATACCAGTTCTCGCATCACAGGGAAAAGTTCATACCCAAAGATCGATCCTAAGTAGGCTTTAGCACCACAGAGATCTTAGAGTGAAGAAAGGCAGAAAACCAACACAAGAAGACAACATGGAATGGCACCAGCTGCTCAGAGCCACTGAGGAGACAAAGCCTGAACAGCCATCACTTCTAGGCAGCACAGACCTGCCGGCTTCAGACAGAGCCAGACAGAGCCTGCGCGAGCCCAGAGACTTCACCCAGCTGTGATGTGGACCTATCAGCTTCCTGGAACCAGAAAATCCAGCAATCTGTGAGTACCTTTGTGGAGAAGTTTCCACTTCTGCTCATAGAAAGGCACTAAAGCCATCTTGACTGCTAGCAAAGACCCGGCCAAACCAACTGGAACCTGAGAAGTGGTGCTGGCAGGGCCATCATTCAAAAAGGCAAAGGTTTACCCAGAGGCAGCTTAGCAGGACATCCCTCCCAGGTACTAGCATAAGGGCTGCACTCCTGATAAACAAAGCGACTTGCTGCTCCACCAGCTTTTTTTTTTCCTGACCATTCAAACAAACTAAACAGAAAAATCGCAAAGCAAAGTCGCAGGAGAAAAAGACTTTTTGAAGTGTGTGGATCCTGAAGTTAGTGGAGACACATGTTTCATACCCCATCCCCCCACCCCCAAAAAAAACAAACTGAAGAATATCACCTTTTTTCTACCTTTTTTATTTGTATTTTTATGTGTTCTTATTTTATTTTTTTGCCATTTTACCTCCACCCTTTTTTTTAATGTTATGATCCTTTCCATTTTATTTTCTGCTTTCCTTCTGTCATTGTGGTAGTTCCCAGAAACACAGTGACAGCACTGGTTACAGACTGGATACAAATGATATTTTTATTGATACAGTCACCTGCTTTTTAAGCTGTGTGCTCTTAACCCTAGTATTTCTTATCTAAGAACTTACAGTTGTGCGGGATCTCCCATATCTTTTTTCTTGTTTTGGTTGATTATTTTTACTTTTTAAAAACCTTTATCATTGATCTCTGCTATTTATACCTTCCTCTTTTCTTCATATATTCTTCTTATTATTATTCTGATATTCATGTTTTATCTTATTTTTTTTAATTTTATTTTCAACTATTTTACCTATCACCTTAGGTCATTTATACTTACGTTATCCCTTTTCTTCCTTACTATATTAATCTTATACTCCTACATTACTCTTTTCTTAACTCTCCTCTTTTCTTTCATACTATATTTCTATCTCTGGTCCTCTGTTCATCCTCCAACTTTTATTTCGCAAGGATATACAGTTGATGTTTGTTGAGCAATACTGTATAACTAGATGTTCAATTATACTGTAGGTCCAGAGGGATGTAAATACAATAGAGATTGGATGGGGGGGTGTTGGTCATAAAACAGTGACCAGTGGTGGTATTAGAGTTGTCTATAAGTGCACAAAAAAAGATAAAGAGAGTGATAATACCAATCTAAAATGTGAACATCTATTGTCTGGCTAGCTAAAGAGCTCTAGGTTGGTTATATCTTAAAAAATTGTAAGCTTGTGAAGTATAATCTTGCTCCCACCCACTATAAACAGGCAATGGGGCAGTCAATGGCAAAACTAGAGGAGAGTCCTCTAAATGCTATACAAATGCAATTGATAAACATGATTAATGAAAAGTTTCCAAACACACAGAAAGAGATGCTTGAGGAAACCATATATAAACAAGATGAAACCATAAAGAAGGTGATATGTGAACATGAGAAAGCCATAAAGGAGGCCATAATATAGGATTTTCAGGAACATGAAGAAGCTAGACAAAAAAAAATGGTCAAATTCATAGAATCCGCGAACAAAAAGCTGACTGAACTTGAACAAATGTCCAATGAGAATAAAGCTGCTGAGCTGAACACTCAAATGGAAATCAAGGAGTTAAAGAAGTCCATACACAATCTAAAACAAGAAATGCAAGGCATCAAAAATGAACAATTGGAAGGGTAGGGAGATGAAGAATAAAGTAGAAAGTATTTGATAACCTAGTTTTTATCCAGAAAGAAGAGAAAATGAGTCAAACCAAATCTAGGAAATATGAGAGAACTCTTCAGGAGGTCCAAGATACAATTAGGAAGCCTAATTTAAGGCTAATTGGTATTGAGGAGGGTCTGGAGAAAGAGGTCAATGGTATTGGAAATATACTTCAGGGTATCATCTCAGAGAACTGCCCAAATATCCAGAAGGGCAGGGCCATCCAGATACAAGAAGCTTTTAGAACCCTAAACAGACCTGACCAGAAAAGGACATCCCACTACCACATTATAATCCATACAGGATCAATAGAGACCAAAGAAACAATCCTAAAAGCAGCCAGGGAGAAGAGAGCAATCACTTACAAAGGAAAACCAATCAGAATGACCACAGATTTCTCAGCAGAGACCGTGCAAGCAAGAAGAGATTGGAAGGCTATATGTCATGCCCCTAAGTCAAATAACTACCAACTAAGAATACTGTACCCAGCTAATCTCTCATTCATAACTAAGGGAAAAATAAAAAACTTCAATTCCAAGGAAAATTTGCAACATTAAGTAGCAACCAAATCAGCATTACAGAAAATTCTCAAAGATGTTCTACACATTGAAAATCAACACAAACGTGATACTGACAAAGAAATGGCATCTAAAAAACATAACAGATAAGTACTGCAAGAACTGTCAGGCCACAGGCCCCAATGAAACTTTTAAAAATGGCAGAAACAAGTAAATATTTTTCAATCCTCTCAATATCAATGAACTTAACTCACCAATTAAATGGCATAGACTCTCTAGCTGGATCAAAAAGCAAGATCCATCATTCTGCTCTCTTCAAGAGACACTTATTGCCCCCCCAAAACAAACATTTTTTTTGAAAGTGAGTGGTTCACCCTGCACTAGAATTAACTCCAAATGGATCAAAGACCTGGAGGTAAAAGCAGATACACTGAAAACTTTACAAGAAGGAATAGCAGACACATTAGGTCTCCTTGGTACAGGTCGAAACTTTCTTAAGGAGGACCAAGAAACACAACAAATCAGAGAAAGTCTGGATAAGTGGGATTGCATTAAACTGCAAAGCTTCTATTTGGCAAAGCTCCTAGCTAGCAAATTAACTAGAAAGCCTACAGACAGGGAGAAGTTCTTTACTACCCACACAACTGACAAAGGCCTCGTATTTAAAATATATCAACAGCTCAAAAAATTGAATCACTCCCAAATTTAATCTCCAAAAAACAACCATCCAATTAAAAGATGGGCCAAAGACTTAAAGAGAATCTTCTCTGAAGAAGAAATAAGAATGGCCTATAGGCACATGAAGAAATGCTTGACATCTCTGGTCATAAAAGAAATGCAAATCAAAATAATTCTAATATTCCACCTCACTCCAGTTAGAATGGCTAGGATCAAGAAATCAAATAACAATAGATGCTGATGGGGATGTGGCCAGGAGGGATCACTAATACACTGTTGGTGGGAGTACAAACTTGTTCCACCACTATGGAAACCAGTATGGCAGTTCCTCAAAAGACTAAACATAGAACTCCACTATGGCCCAGCAATTCTACTACTTGGCATTTACCCAATCATCCAGAAACAAGGACATACTAAATCCACTAGCACAATGATGTTCATTGCAGCACTATTTACCATAGCAAAGATATGGAACCAAACCAGATGCCCCTCATTTGATGAGTGGATCAACAAGATGTGGTATTTATACACAATGGAATTCTATGCTGCTGTCAGATGGAACGACATTGCCCCATTTGTTAGGAAATGGAAAGACTTAGAAAAAATCATGTTAAGTGAAGTAGGCCAGACTCAAAGGAACACAGGCTCAATAGTTTCCCTCATTTGTCATAATCAGTAGAAACCTTGGGCTCTCCTAGCAGAGATTTACAATAGATAAATCCTAGCTACATAAAGGCCATATAGTATGACACTAAATGAAAGACCTCCACGATATAGAAACAAAAGCCACATAATAAGTGATTGTTGTCCTTAATGTACTATGTGATCTCCCATCTCTTTGGCTGTCCCTTGGTTATCTCATATTGTTACAGTATTTCACTTTCTTATCTGATATATTGTATATATGCATATTTTTTTATTTGAAATTGGGTCGGGAAGGGGGAAAAATCAATATGAGTGGTGGGGTGGGGGGAGAGAAATGGGAACCAAGACATTAGAAAGTGTATCAATGTTTGTGAAGTAAGACAACTTCTATCTGATGAATATAATGTAACCCTTCTATTAATTACAATAAAATTGTATGAAAAAATAAAATAAATACATCAAAGTTTTACACATGGCTGAATTACATAGTTACTTATAATATTTTCTTTCATATTTTGTTCTGTAATATTTTTCTCTTATATAATAACTAGCATCTATCCTTTGGAATCAATGTGGCCCAAATATCAAGTCTATGCTGAAATTTTGAAATAGTTTCAATTTTGAAGAAATTTACTTTTCAGTGTTTTATTTTTAGATTTCTTATATGCTGGAGAACATAACCACTGCACATGAAAGTTTGTTAATGTATTTTTATTCCTAAATGTTCTATTTTTTCATTATGATATAATTAAATAACTCTGACATATCTTCTGTATAAGCTCTCTTTGCTCTACCTCCCCTTGAATACCTAGTCTGTGTGTAGACAGTCAAATCTAATGAGTATTGTTAGTTTCTATCATGTAATGACCTACGTTGAGTTCCTAAATACAGTAAACACTCCTCACAGCATCCTCAACCAATCCCTTAAGACTCCTCATCCCTTAAGACTATCTCTCAGTTCTCTTGTCCACTCTTCCACAGCCAGTTAAACATAATTTGTGTGTTTGTGTGTGTGCGTGTGTGTGTGTGTGTGTGTGTGTGTGTGTGTGTGTGTGTGTGTGTGTGTGGTGTATGGAGGGGAAACTTTAAAGACTAAAACCTCATTATGTCTTTCTGTATCTGATGCAGTTTGTGTACAAACTTTTGTGAAGCCCACGGGAAAATATGGCCTCAACCATTGTTCCCTAGATACCTCTCTACCCTACAGATGAAATTACTCTTTAAAGAATAAATTATATTGTATTAGTATCCTCATTGTCTGAATTACTTAATATTGTGAATGTTGTATTCTCTATTTTTAAAAAGGTTTGATACTTCATTAATGAGATTTCACTACCTTCCTTACTATTCTGAAATCCTTCTCTTCTCCCCATCTTTGTGTATGGCACTTTGAAACTATCCTTCAAAGTAATTATCCAGAATATATGTCCATAATGCCTTTAGTATATGTGCATTACTATTTTTCTTTGAAGAGAAGCTCACTAATAAAGGGACTTTGTTAGTCTTGACCATCATGGTTGCCATAACAACAAGTTCTGAGCCAGACACAAGAGTACAAAGTGAAAGTGAGTTAATAACCTTTTTAAATAGAGTTATCAGTAGGACTTTTTCCTCTGAAGGTAAGTGTTTATTTTTAATGCAAATGTTTGTCATACTTGACCATCTGATCTAACAACTTTTTCTATTCTGAAACAACTTCAAACTGACCTCAATCATAAGAGTTTACTTTTGCTGTACCTTCTGAATCCAATACATGAAGAATTTTTATGTTGCATAGAAATACTGTGCATAATCAGTTACATTTTTATTCATCAAACATACTCCAAGAAGATAGGAAATTACTTAAAATACTGTGCAATCTGACAAAAACACTATTATTATATGATCTTGAAACTGAAATGTCATTTTCTGTAAAAATTATCAATTCAAAATATTATAACAGGGCCAAGAGTTAGGCATAATTGTAGAGTGCTTTCCTGCCATGCACAGAGCCCTAGGTTCAATTCTTTGGTACCACATACACACAGAAACCTGTGGCTCAAGTGGTAGAGTGCTTGCCATGAGAAAACTCAAGGATAGTACCCAGGCCCGGAGTTCAAGCCCTACGATTGACAAAAATAAAATTACAAGATATTGTTATAAAACTACAGGTAGCATTAGAAAAGTGCATATCAGGACCTATATATGCTAATAATCAGCCATTGTTTGTTCAATTCTGACACATATTTCTAAGAATATCCTGGGAATATATTTCAATATATTTTCAGTAGTTTCTAAGTTGAATTTTCCAAAAATATATACATATATCATAAAAATGATTGTGCCAAAACATTTTGTTTCTCTTATCACTTCAGTTTTAGAATGGAGCTATCAATGTTTCTCTCCTATTTAATCTTACTCACCTTCTGGGATGTATTTTATCACCTGCAGTGAGTCCCCCGAATTCATAGTGTTACTAACCCTGTACATAAACAATAACAGATTGAAACTATTCAGGAATACGGTAGTATGACTGCTTGGGACACAGATAGCTTCAGAAGATCCTGGGGTCATCTCTCAGGGATATGGCTGCACTATATTTTTAACAACTGTAAAAGTGAGACATCCAAAAATCACATTTCTAATAATAAGCATGGTCATGTTCCCTTTTTAAATCCCTATCATTCATTTGCACTTGCATTTAGTATTTGCCTTCCTAGTAATTTAATTTTCATTTGTGCCCAACACACTAGTCTTATTCAATGAGATTGTCATTAACTCCTTAACTCTGACCTGTTGAAGTATTTATTGTCTATATTTCCTACATTCAGCTGAGCTCTGAATTTGTTCATTGTGCTTTAGAAATGTTCTCATGCTGTCCACTTATTCCCTTTATGAACAGCCAAATTGGGTGTCCTGCCCAATTCCAAGCAGGGCAGCCTGGAAAATTACAACCAAATGTTGTTTATTTGTCACTACCAGATTATTGCTAGATCTCATTAACCATCTTATCTTCTACTCAAAAGAGACTCTTCTGGAAACAGACTCACACCACCATCTCAAAATAAGCTTCCCTGTCAAAATTGACAGATGTAAAATCCACAATGCATTGTTTCCTTTATCCACAATGCTTGGTTCCTTTATAATAACACTGCCTTGCAATCCTGAACCAGGCCTGAACTATTTGTGTGCTACTCTAGCCCACATCAACCTTCTCTGAGAAGCTTTGATTGATTACTTCCAGCCTCTGCTCTTTTTTACTTTACCTAATCCTATTTCACACAAAAATATTTTAACAAAATCACAAGAATGGCTATTACTTCTGAATATTTTCAAATAAGCTAAGAAAGATATCAAGGGCTTGTCTGTGGTATATTTGCAGTGTCATTTCCTGATAACTAAAGTTGTTGATGAATAAACGTTTCTTGTGTACTCAAAGAACTTGTTTATGGTCCAGGAGTTTGGCATAGTGGTAGAGTGGTTGCCTAGCCTGCACAAACACTGGGGTTGGATTACTTGGTACCACATACACAGAAAAAAGCCGGAAGTGAGGTTCAAATGGTAGAGCTCTAGCCTTGAGAAAGTCCAAAGAAAGTGCTCAGGCCCTGAGCTCAAGCCAAGTACTGGAAAAAAAAAAAAGAAAAACTTGTTTATAAGTCAAACAACTTCTCTCATCAAAAAGAAGCCAATATAGACACATGAAGAAATGCTTGACATCTCTGGCCATAAAAGAAATGCAAATCAAAACAACTCTAACATTCCACCTCATTCCAGTTAGAATGGCCAGGATCAGGAAACCTAATAACAACAGATGCTGGCAGAAATATGACCTGCAGGGATCACTACCACACTGTTGGTAGGTGTGTAAACTCGTTCAATCACTATGGAAAGCTATATGGCAGTTCCTCAAAAGACTAAACATAGAACTCCACTATGGCCCAGCAATTCTACTACTTGGCATTTACCCAATCATCCAGAAACAAGGACATACTAAACCCACTAGCACAATGATGTTCATTGCAGCACTATTTACCATAACAAAGTTATGGAACCAAACCAGATGCCCCTCATTTGATGAGTGGATCAACAAGATGTGGTATTTACACACAATGGAATTCTATGCTGCTGTCAGATAGAACGACATTGCCCCATTTGTTAGGAAATGGAAAGACTTAGAAAAAATCATATTAAGTGAAGTAAGCCAGACTCAAAGGAACATAGGCTCAATGGTTTCCCTCATTTGTCATAATCAGTAGAAACCTTGGGCTCTACTAGCAGAGATTTACAATAGAGCAAAACCTAGCTACATAAGGCTATATAGTATGACACTGAATGAAAGGACCTCCAGGATATAGAAACAAAAGCCACATAATGAGTGATTGTTGTCCTTAATGTACTATGCTATCTCTCATGTCTTTTGCTGTCCCTTGGTTATCTCATATTGTTACAGTATTTTACCTTGTTATCTAATATATTGTATATATGCTTATTTGGTTATTTGAAATCAGATAGGGAAGTGGGGGGAACAAGATGAGGGGTGGGGGTGGAGGGGGGGAAATAGGGACTAAGACATGAGAAAGGGTATCAGTGTTTGTGAAGTAATGCGCCTTCTATCTGGTGAATATAATGTAACCCTTCTATTAATTACAATAAAATATATGAAAAAAGAAGAGGGGCCAAATATTTGTCTAATAGCTACTCCCTTAGAAAACAGTGATTATGATATGATTAATACATTCAGACAATAAAAGAAAATGAATTTTTCTTTTTTTAGCAACTATATGAAAATATACTAGGGAATTTCACTCCCAGATACTATTGCCAGATTGAAATTTTCAAAACTGATTTAAGCAAATGGGAAAAAAATAAATCCAACATAAGAGAACAAAACTAGTTGAAATCTTTTGTTTTAATCTTAGAGAAAAGCTCATTCTTTATTTTGTATTTTTCATTTTCAGGGTAATATATATTCACCTGATTGTAGGTGCATTAATTCTCACATATTAATAACTCTTCTCATGTTTTTGTCCCCATTTCCTTCTGCCCACCCCTCCCAATCATCCTGTTTTTCCCCCTTCCCTTTCCTATTTCAAATAAACATATAAACATGTATACAATATACCAGGTAACAAAGTCACACATAGTAACAGTATGAGATTAACCCAAGGGTAACAAAAGAGAAGAGAAATAACATAGTACATTAAGAACAATATTCACACAAAATAAAGCTCTTGTTTCCATAGCCTAGATGTCCTTTCATTTAGTCTCATCCTATATGACCTAATGTATCTAGGTATTGAGCTATTGTAATCTGCTGGGAGAGTTCTTGGTGTGTACTAATTATTATAAATGAGATAAACCATTGAGCCTATGTTCCTTTGGGTCTGACTTACTTCACTTAATAGGATTTTTACCAAATCTTTCCATCTCCTTACAAATTGGGCAATGTCATGCTTTCCGATGGCTGCATAGAATTCAGTTGTGTATAAATACCACATCTTCTTGATCCAATCCCCTAGGGAGCACACTCCAATAAATAAAATCATGATAAGAATGGAAATAGCACTACACGAAATACTAAAATCCAGAACATCATAAAGTAATACTTTTCCAACCTTTATGCCAACAAAATTGATAATCTAGAAGAGATGAATAAGTTTCTAGCTAATATTAACATACCCAAACTGAACCAAGAAGACCTAAACCAACTAAACAGACCTATTTCAAGTACTGAAATAGAAATGACAATAAGAGTCCTCTTATCCAAGAAAAGCCCAGGACCTGATGGAATCACAGCTGAATTCGATAAGGCATTCAAAATAATGCACAGCACACACCAATGCTCCTCAAGCTCTTCAATGAAACTAGTCTGGAATCTTATTCATTCATAGTTAGTTTTTTTTTTGTCAGAGGGATGTAAATCCTTTTGCTTTGTTTACCATGATTAAAACACACAGACACACACACATACACATACATACACAGATACATACATAAAGAAAATCAATAAAATCTTAAAAAATTTTTGACTTCACTTGTTATTATGTCTTCTACTTTTAAATATGTATGTCTCCTTTCTCTATTTCTATATCCTGGGTTACTATTAGTCTGCTTTGTTATTTTTATGCATAAATTAGTGTTGGGAGCCTAGTGCGGGGTCAGGATGACCCATGGATCTGCCTCACTGACTTAAGATAAGCACAAAGGAAATGAGCTGTTATGAATCGACTTATACCATGACGTCATGCTTACAAACTTTGAGGTGTGTCAATAGTACTGTGAAGCTTTATTGCTTCTTTCTTAACTGTTATTTCTGAAACTTACTTGTTGTTTTGTATGAAAATAACCCGTGGATGTTTCCTGTTTTTAAGATAGTATGTATGACTGGAAGTAAAAATAAACAGGGCTGTAGTCTTAAACTGCAGTCTTAATCTGTAGACCTCTCGAGCCCATCTGTTTCTTGTCTTTTTCTTCTAATCCTCACCTAATCCTAAATCAGGAATCCTGCCTTGTTGCTAGCTGGCTCCAGCAAATTAGTACATGATTTATGTATTTCAACCCCTTCCTCACAAAATGACATTAGATTTTTTGACAATTATTGCCTTGTATGTGTGACTTTTATGAGTTTTTTTGTTTTTAGTTCATTCATTTATTTACATTCACAGAGGGTAACTTGTATGCTATGCTGTTCAACATCATAAAATTTTAAATAATTGTCTTCATCCATCATATTAATAATCCAATTAAGATGCACAACATATTGCTGTTCTACATGATTTACCTTCCCTGGGAAACAAGCAGATAGATCCTGGGATTAACATTATCAAGGAAACAGATTTAAATATGTGGCTTCACCATTAATGCTAATGTGGTGCTTTGAAAATCAAGGTGTGCATATTGTAGTTCTTTCTAGTATATCGTACACAGAAAGTCAACTTCAGTGACTCTTCTCCATTCAATTGAAACCAACTCACTCCCTAGTGCTAATTAGAAACTATCAGAGAGGTGATATTTCCCCATGTGTCCAGACCTTTCGTGACAGTTTTGATGGCACCACTAAGCCAATTGATTAAAATAATGTCATTTGTCTACCTGATTCTATTTCAATGTAAAATGTACATTATTAGGAGCTGGAGTAGTCTTCACAAAGGTAAGGCTTAATCTAAATAATGAGCAACATTAATCAAAGTCCAATGGGACTAATCAGGTTTCAGAAAATGCAAGCATTTATAAGGTTTGCTAATGAGTATTTGGAGTGGAATTGAGTAGTTTTATTCTTAGGTGTAATATCACTATTCATGAGTAGCCACTGGAAACATTAAACTCTAGTTGAAAAACCAGTGCTACAGCCTTCCATAATTACCTATAAAAACTTCTTCAGCAAGGGTCAGTAATTGAATATATTTGCATAATACACAATTTCAGTGTTCAGAGGTTTTCTGAGTAATGCATCACTTGTCAGACTTCATCTTTGGTTAACATAATGTTGTTCTCCAGTCACTGAAAGAGGCTGAGAGTCCATTTTGTATTACTTTTCTTGCTTGCTTGCTTTTTTTTTTTTTTTTTTTTTTTGTCAGTCTTAGGACTTGAACTCTGGGTGTGGGCGCTTTCCCTGAGATCTTCAGCTCAAGGCTACCACCTTACCCTTTGAGCCACAGCGCCACTTCCTGTTTTATGATGGTTAATGGGAGATAAAAGTCTCAGGATCTTTAGTGCCAGGCTGGCTTTGAACCACGATCCTCATATCTCAGCCTCCTGAGTAGTAGTTTGGATTATAGATATGAGCCACCACAACTGGCTTTCTATTACTTTTCTGTGTTTAAAGTTGAACAAACCAAAAGAGATCTTAAAACTCTAAATAACGGAAAGAAGCCTATAAGTAGACAGTAATGGACAATTCTTTTCTTTATTGTAATTTATAGAGGGGTTAGAGTTATAGTCACCAGATAGAAGGAAGCATTACTTCACACACATTGATACCCCTTCTCATGCTTTTGTCCCCATCTCCCTCTCCCCACCCCCTTCCCTCATCTTGTTTTTCCCCTTCCCTTTCCTATTTCAAATAAACATATATACAATATACCAGATTACAAGGTAAGATACTGTAATAATATGAGAATAACCCAGGAACAACAAAAGAGATGGGAAATAACATAATACATTAAGAACAACATTCACTCATTATATAGCTCTTGTTTCCATATCCTGGAGGTAGTAATGGACAATTCTTACCAATGAGAGGTAGTCTTCTGCCTATCTATTACATATTCTTTTCTGTTTTTCCTCATAACTACAGTAGCCAGTATAATGCCTCCTCTCCCCAATATCAGACTAAATCCCTGTAGTGTGTGCAAATTATTACCTGGCAAACAAATGTAAATTAAATGTTGAGATATATATGAGGGATGCATGTATGAATACGATACAAAGATGTCTACATCAGAATCCTATGTTGGTTCAGCCTCTGTAGCCAAAGGGATTTTGCAAAGTATGTTTGATTTATAGAACTCCAAATAGGAGGATTACTCTTGCACTATATGCAAGAGTGATTATAATCACCAGGTGACTTTCAGCTGGATCACAAGGGACTCTTACCCAGTCAGAGAGGAATTGGAATCACTATCATACTGGCTTATGTCCTAGAAGAAGAGATTAAAACCAAAGAATATAAAGTCTCCAGAAACCCAAAGAGGCAAGAAAGAGATCTCTTAGAGACTGTAGAAGGCAGGCCATTTGTACTCCATAACAATTTTAGCCTAATGGACTGAATAATTTTGGTATCTAACTTCAAAACTGTAAAATTCTATTTGTGCTGTGTGGGTTCTAAGTTCAGAATATCAGTCACACATGTTATCCTCTCTCAAATTTTATATCTTCTTCATACAAACATCTCTCATATATATTTTTTAGACCAAAAAACAAAGAAGTTGATGCTGGAATCATTTTTTTCCTTTGATATCTGTATTCTACTAGCAATCCATAACCACCAAGAATCTCTGGTCCTATTCCTAAATTTTCCCCTTAACTACGTATGAATGAATGAGTGAATGAATGAATGTTTGAATTAAGTTCACAGGAAATAAAACTGAACTGTTAGCATCCCTGGGCATTTGTTATGCACCACTGCCTCTACTTTGATTACATTCAAAATTCCAGATAATTACCTACAATTGTTACCTTTCTTTGGACTCAAAACTTTGTTTCAAGCCAACATGGATTTCCAAACCCATTGATTTACCATAAAATAATTTAGCATTACCCCCCCCCCGAAATTATCTACAGGCTTTAATCTCAACCTTATGCTTTCATTATCTCATTATCATTTTATTTCATCTCAACAAGTCTTTAGGTGATAGAAAAGCCTCTCCTTGCACCATGACAATGGTTTTTTATAAACTGTCCACAGCTCAGAAATCATGTGATTTAATAAAGAACTTTAAAAAGGACGAGAGTCCCTTCAAAATTAACTGCATTAATATAGACTTAACTTTCAATGAGATGGATTAAAGTTGCACAATTCATCTGTGCAGAGTATCTAGGAACCTTCATTGTAAAGAAACTAAATCATGCAGATATCAGAATAAAGAAAGGACAGAATGAGAACTTAACCAACCAACAATTTTTTAGAGAGTAAAACCTGGAAAGACAAATCTCTTTCAGCCTGGCTGAAGGGGAAATGATCTCTTTATTAGGCAGAAAGATGGAAGTCAGGGGGGGTGGGCAGATAGAAGTGGGGAGATGGAGTTGAGGTGCAGATGGGTGAGCAAAATTATTCTGACTGAAGAGTTTCAAGGTTTAAACAACATGTGTGTTCATCAGGGGCGTGAGTGTCAGATGTGGTCTTGATCTCAGACTCTCTTCCAAGACTGTGTCTATGTGTTTGCTCAGGGGTAAGAGAAGGAGAAGATGATTCAGTGAGTTTGGCAGCAAGAATTAAGATGCGGCTGTCAAGGAGGAGGAGAAGTGAGTGCTTTAGTTTAAGCCACCATCATTGATTATAATGAAACCATATCTTCTTCTTCAGAGCTCCTGCCTGCAGTCATTGCTGGCCTCTTGTTCTGAATTGCCTGCCATGCACCATCTTTATGATCTGCCCACCGCAAATGGAGAAGCTTGAAAATGTCTCATTCTCACAGGCACAGCCAGACACCATCAAGGGAGGGACTCAGTTCAAAAATGGATGACTTCTCCCTAGAAATCAATGGCTGTTCCTCCACATCCAGGAGGAATTGATTAGACATCACTGGTATCCATGCTTCAGTTCTAATTAGATCATTATCTAATAAAGGGGCCTGGCAAGTAAACTCACGAGGATACACTCATGGGCATGCCCACCAGCCTGTGCATCATGACCCTACTAACTCTGTCAGCACTTGTTTCTCTCACAGTGGTAAGGACCAGTTCAATCGAATGGATGGATGAAATACAACCCTTCCCAGGGTTTCACCTGGATGAAAAAAAAAAAAGATTTTTAAAATGTTGAATTTTATCCTTAGTACTGTTCACCAAGGATAATTTGACCTTTCTGGTATGCATGAAATGTGTGATTGGGGGTGTGCCTCAGATCACAAGTTTGTATCGCATCTCAGATTTCTCACACAACAACAGGACATCTATCTGCACCTGATCCACATCCCAGAAGCCCTAGGGTCCCCAATGGCAGAATCCTTCTGACTGGATGAGAAGGATGGAAGCACAGTAAGACATCTTGTATTGTTTGGCACCACTAAAACTTGGTAGATCCTGCTGTGGTTAAAAAATATTCCATGTACTTGCTACTGAAGGATAGTGTACACACAAAAATGAAAGGTGAAAGCAAATATGAAAAAAGTCTATTTGGTGAAAAGTAAAGGAGATGAAGACTGTGCTAACAAAGACCAGAGGTGTAAATTTGATAGGCTCCTATTCATTTCTCTTTTTATACTCTATTATGTACAGAGGTTGTACATTGTTAATTCTAAATAATCCATTTATACCTCAAAATATAATATGGGTGTCTATGTGGTAATAGATACACTTAATTCTTTGAATGAAAGTGTAAATGATAAAAATATATCAGCCATGAATTTAGGAATGCATCATACATTTTTATTTCAAGCTGGCTTAGTTGTACACCATAATATACTTATGGACACTAGAAAACTGCAAGTCACATATGCTTGAATGTCATTGTTCAGTGTTGCAGAGAATATATTGTGACTATTCAGTGCTTACCAACTTCTGGTAACATTCTATTCTCTACCAGAGAATATTTATTCCTTACTGTGGCTTAGTAGGGAGATTATACAAAGCTGTTATTCAGTCATGGTGAGGACTAAAGTTTTATCTCTTACTGAATTTCTGCTGTCCACATTCCTTGTGTGAGGGTGGGGAAAGGAGAATTTAAGCTAAATGCCTTGGTACTATCCCTTAGCTTTTTCTTTTCCACTTAAGAATGGTGTTCTATTACTTGAGCCACAGCTCCAATACTATGTCTTTCTTTAAAATTTTTATTATCTGGGTAATGTATAGAGGGGTTACAGTTACATTCATCAGGTAGTGGGTACATTACTTCTTGCACATTGATACCCCTTCTCAAATTTTTGTCCCCATTTCTCCCTCTATCCCTCCCAATCATCTCCCCCACTTCCCTTCCCTATTTCAAACAAATAAATGTATATACAATATACCAGGTAACAAAATCAGATATAGCAACCACATGAGATTAACCATAAAGGGAAAAAAGAGAAAATAAATAATAGTACATTAAGAACTACAATCACAAGGATAAACTACTTGAAGGGGGAAAAGGGTAGAGACAAGAATCTCAGACTCTGATGCTCAGGTTGGCTTCAAACCACAATCTTCTCCCTTATCTCATTAGCTATGATTACAGTCATGAGCAGCATGAAATAGACATATTAATATTCAACATCTATTTCCAACAGCAACAACAACCTCAAGGCCTGTTTTCATAACTCTGCTCATCTTTCACTGAACATGATAGAGTAAAGATGACATTTAGGAAAGCTAGCTAATGTCTGCCGTCAAATCCCCCACTCTGACATTATCTCAGCCAACTCAAACGAAATTAATCCTGAAGCCCCTACCTGTTGCTAATACTGGACATAATTTAGATTTAAAGCCAAACATTTATGTTACTGGTTCCAGAAAGGAGAAAAATGTTTGATTTATCAATAGAAATACAGCTCCCAAAAGTCTCAGGGATTTCAAGTTCCTTCGTGTACAACTCAAGTTTCTTTACATGGGAACCACTACTATCAGTGTAACAGTTGTTGAACCAGATGTAAGCAGATGGAGTACAGGTTGTACTGTAAGAAAGCCTAATACTCCCCAGAATAATCCATCCATTTGCTGAATAGTTTAACACGCTGAGCTAAACAGGTGCACAGGGATGAATGAGGCATCCATGTCTCTGAACATTTTAGTGCTACTAGCCAAATCTGACCTCTTAATATTATTTCTGGTCTGGTCTCCTGTTCTGATGATATAGTACCATGTCTTCTAACATAGTTAGATTATAATGAGGGCTCTAGGAATCAGGCTTGCAGCAGGAAATACTCCATGCTGGGAGGGGAAATTGGCCATCCCATAATGACACATGAACCATGATAACACAAGACTCCGTATCCCAGAGCTCTGGTAAGGGAACCACAGCTAAATCTACAGATGCATGCTTCTCAGCTCTTGTTTCATGTTGTCTATCAGCTTTAAGTCTGTCTGTTTTAAGCCTGCATAGGCAAAAAGAGAAAAAGATTAGGAATTTCTTGCCAGTTTGGGCTACAGTTGAATAATTCATATATATTTTGCTCACAGATTTTTCTCATAATGCAGTGATGATGATTCCAACTCAGCACCAAATTTTGTGACTGCAGTTCCAGTAATAGTGTGTGTGATGATTTAGATCAGGGAGTAAGATTGTCTTAATGTAAAAGACTTGAACTTGACTGCATTACCTTATAAGCTACCTTCTTTTGTATGAATGCAATTGCACTTGGAAAATATTGATAGAATTTTCTGAGGACTCAGAATCCTTGGTTAAGCACCTTCCCACTGTATGGAATACTAAAGAGACCCCACTTAGATCAACGTATTAGTTTGCATTTGATAGCACAAAAGTAAATCACACATTGACCATGACATATAGAAGTTTTAAAAATCTTTTTTTTTGCCAGTCCTGGGCTTGAGCTCAGGGCCTGAGCACTGTCCTTGGACTTTCTCAAGGCTAGAGCTCTACCACTTGAGCCTCAGCACCACTTCTGGCTTTTTTTTTCTCTGTATGTGGTACCGAGGAATCGAACCCGGGTCTTCATGCATGCTAGGCAAACACTTTAACCACTAGGCCAAACTCCCGGCCCCAGTTTTAAAAATCTTATCCTGAATGACTCCAAAATATAAAAGAAAACTTCTAAAATCATAAACACAAGTTTAGTTTTAAGAACAATAATCACTGAAAATAAATATCACTCAGAAACCCAATCTCAAACAGGAATACAATAATCACATGCATTTATCTATCTCTATATTTATCTAATATATTATGTCCCTGGGAATATTTTCTAAGTAAACAAAATCACCTTTTTCCTTGAAGAATTGTGCATACAATCATTGTATTAAGGTAAACACCTAATTTTCTGTGATTAACAAAGGATTGACTTACAGTTTTTTTTTGAGTTTTAAGTACAGAGCACGAGCAGCACTTGTAGGGACCATACATCCAGTGTTGAGTGGTGGGAACCCAGCACAGTTTTGGTAGTGGTGATGGTGAGATGCTACAGTAAGAGCAAGAGAAAACAATGCAGATTTTCCACTGTAGCATATGGCTACCCTTTGATGTACAGAAGGCTTGAGGTAGTAAACGCATTTTCAAATTAGGATATTTCTGTTTCTGATTAGTTTATGAGGACCTAACCCCACTGTGAGCCAAGAAGCCTGTGATTCCAACATCCTGAGGCAAAGGGACTTGCTTCTGATTTTCATTAATTTGCATGAATAAGACCGGAATAAGAAAGGAAATAGTCTAAAATACAATGACCATAAATAGAGCTCTTCTGCTTTTTTTTTTTACCATACATACATGTACTGAATAATATTAGGCATGATATACATTTCAGTATGGTTTTCATTTGATATATCAGAAGCATTTGTGGTGTTTTATAGGAATTAGATTAAGATATCATGAAACCACTGGGTACTGTACGTATTCCATAATATTAAATAAATTCATGTAATCATAAAAAACTAACCAGTCTCTCAACCTTGGACCTAGTTTTTACTTTCTCATTTTCAAAATACACCATACTGCAAATAATGTCTATGTGTGATAGATGTTTTATAATTTTGAGTGATAACTTTTGACTTGAGACAAATAAATGCAATTTCATGCCAAACGCACACTTTTGTTAATTTTCTCCATTGCTATTTACAGAAGGATTGCAATTGCATGAACCAGGTAATAACTACATTTCTTTTTGTGTAGTGCCTTCTGTCCCCTCACTCTCTCTCAGTCCCTCCCTCCATCTCTATCCACAAGTCATGTAAATCACTTTCTTCAATGTCTAGTAGCTTCATTGCTGCATTAGAAGCATAAGTTAATACATATATAAAAAGTGTACTATTCTTTCCTAACAACCATGACTTTGTGTTTTCAGTGTAATATTTCCAACATTAACAAATGTGGCTGTGTCTTCATTCAGGTAGGCCTTCCACCTGAGTTCAGCCAGTCCAAGGACTCAGCGGACACTGCTCTTAACACATTCATCGGGAGAGGTGAGGATCCCATCAGCAAGATGGAAAAAGTGAAGATTAACCTTCAGATTCTAGACCCTAATCTAGAGTGTATAGTTTCAATTCCTTTGGAACAGACTAAGAAAACATGGAACCATGAGTTCAAATTTTTGACAATGGTATTGTTTTGCCCTGAAACAGGGTCCCCAAAGAAAACCACCGAGATAGAGGTGTCCAAAATGCAAAAGCAAGGTTTATTGCGGGTTACAAGCCAGGCAAGGAACTCTGTCCACGCACACCCAACGCAGTGAGGTGGGAGGAGGAGTTGTTGGTCAGGGTTTACACAGTCTTTTTAAAGGTAAAAATCACAGGTTTACACCCATCAGGTGGTCGAGTGAAATAAGATAGGGATTAGGGAGCTTCCCAGACTGGTGGAAACTGACAGGAAGTTCTCATGCCAGTTGGGTCCCATTCAACTGTCAGAGAGTAGTTTTATGGCTTGGGAAACAAATGCTATATGTACAATTCTAATTTTGACACAAAATAGGTTAGTTCCTGGAGCTTATGGACACCTGTGCGAACAATGGCTAACTAGGGTTCAGAAGTTCCTGTTTGTGCAGCCTCTGGGTCCTTGGAGAATTTTCGAATAGGAGGTCTTTTTATTCTGTTTACTGAAGGGGAATAATTTGGGGTCTGGGGTAGTTATTTTTCATTTCTACAGGTATGATCTCTTCAGAAAATATTGGCATTACCTTAGAAGGCTCTTTCCAAAATCAAGAGGTTAGTTTGGGCCTGGAGACATGGAGGGCATTCCACTCCTTTCATTGGGCATTCTCTCTGGGATATTCCTGAACTCTGGATGTTTGCTATTAAATTGCTTGAATGACTCCTGGCCACTTAAAAGGCATTCCTTTATGTGATGTGATATTATGGTCCCATCCCCAGTCATGGAAGGAAACTTGAAAGACCCCAGGAAAATGAATCTAGACATGGGCTCCACAAACATCCACATGGAAGGCAGGCAGAATCACCTCCTGCAGAGGTACCTCCTGACAGCTGAATAGGATAAATAGGTTACAAATGATCAAAATCTGTGTGAAATCTCACTTGGGTGCAAATGTGCCATTTTTACACCAATGGGTGCAAATGAGACAGCAGACTGATGCTTACAGAACTTTTTTGCAACAAGGATATTGTGCTTGCCTAGAGATAAGACATCCAAAGAGATGCAGATTTTTAAAAAGTTAAAATGACAATGATTTTTTTATATCAATAGAGTTTGAGACAAGCGTATCTCTTGAAAAACAAAGCTTGGGTTTAGAGTCTTTGTTCTTGATATTTTCTCCATGTGTTCTATTCTATTGCTTTCTCCAAAAGACAGAATAATGCCTCCTCATTGAATCACTGATGATTAGAAGTTGGAATGATGATAATACTGGTGCTAATAATAGCTCACATGTATTAGGTGGCAGGCAATGTACCCAGATCTTCCTATACGTCTCCATTTCACTACACAATGTGGATCACAATGTACTATTATTCTCTGTTTTGCAAAAGAGAAAACAGATTTAAAGGAGTGAAGGCGGGCATTGCTCTCCAGGATACACTTCAGTGCAGTAATCAAGGTTTGCAGAAAATTCAGCTGCTGTGTTGTCTTCCTGTGAATAGTTTCTATTCTCTGTCCATTGCTATTGTATTTTGAGCATGGTATCTTAAGGTGTATGCTTTCATTATATTAGAACTAAGCCAGTTTTTGGTAAGAATATAACATGTCCTTCAATTTGAAAAATATGCAAAAGATTTATAAGGTTTAGGGTACATTTTAGTATTTACCTTTAATTTCTTAATATCTTGCATTATACACAACCATCTTTTTACATTCTTCTATTACCTAAGTAGTTGTACAAAAGGGGTTGAATTCAGTGTCAGATTATAAGAATAATGCATCTTGAGCAATGTCATCCATTTCATCTTTCTTCTCCTCTTTCCAACACCGCTCATTCCCCTCAAATTACAAAGCTCCATTTCCACATATGCACATTGAATATGACTGTACTCAGTCACCCTTTCTCCATTTGCCTGCCCTCCTCCCCTTGACCTTCCTCCCCTGACTCCTCCCCTACCAACAGTACATATTTCAGCTTCATAATAGTTCTTTTACATTCTTGCACAGGACCATATTCTCAAATGTCTCCATGGCTCCTGCCTGCAGTTTTAAGTTACATGGACACTGAGAGAGAAGACTGTATTTCTAAACCAGGCCAGGTAGGTAAGTTTATAAAAACCTTTTTGATGCATGGCTGGGGGAAGTGGCACATGCCTATCATTCCAAGAGGCTATGATTGAGAAGTTCCTGTTTCTAGGCAAGCCTAGACAGAGAAGTCCTTCGGACTCGATGTTCAGGGAGAGATTTTGGACTTCATGGCTTGTGCTTGTGATTCCAGCCTCATCAGGAAGCCTGAAGTAAGCAAATTACAGCTCAGCAAGCACTTTGATGAGAAAAGTGACCCTATCCAAGAAACATCCAACAACAACAGCAAACAAAGTTGGAGCACTATGTCTCCAGCCTACTATGAGTCCCTGTACTCTACCCCCAAGTTCAAACTCAATTACCTAAAGAATCTGGTCAAATTGAAACTTGTTTTCTCAAATAGAATACAAGTGAACATTGCCTTTCATTTCAGTTTATAACATCTTCTTTTCACTTCAGTTTATAACATCTACTTTGTTAAATGGTAAGCCCACAGGAAGATAAAGATCACAATATCTACCATTAGGGTTCCATTCTGTTGCTTGTGTTCACCTATATACATTTTGATTATTTGTATATGAATATATTACATAGTCAACTGTACTTATATATTATGCATACATAATCTTATTTCTTCTGATGGATTTGTAGGTTTAATTTTGTACTGTATGATGGTGATTTCTACACTTATGCTTATATAGAGAACTGATTCTTATTTTCTTATTTAATACTATCGTTAACTTGATATGTGCTTTTGATTTATTACAGTCTTCTTGAGAGTAACCATCTGAAAATGAAATGGGATTCCAAGAACAAGCAAGGGACATAGAGAATTCTGGCAGTGGTGAGTGTCTTGGACAGGAGGCATGGACACAATAGACATGTTAAATTGCAAACCCTTTTGAAGATTAAAAAATAAAATTGAAAACTATAACCAATCGAACCTTGATATTTTCTTTTCCAATCTGTTTACTTTGTTAGTCTGGTCTCCATTATGTCTTCTAATTAAGAATACCTAGAACCTTTCTTACATTTCAAAATGCATCTATACCTCAGCCACTATAATTTTACTATCCAGAGTTTCTTTCCTGCTATTGGGCTGCCTCTTTTTCTCTCTTAAATCTCAGTTATTATTTTATGGATAAAATAAAGTAGAGCATTATCTTACTGAGGACAAAATTCTAAAACCAGGTGAAAAAGCCAAAAAGAACAGAGTTAGTCTCATTCCCAAACATCTTCTAAATAATATATAAAGTGTGGCGTCTCATGTCCTCAAGCCATGTCTTAATCAATTGGAGAACTGTGAATTGACCATTTCCAAGCCAGATCAGCGTTCCCTAGAAAGAATCACATACTAGGGCTCCTAAGGGCACAGATACTTCCTGGAGTTTTGCTTCTTGTTTTTTGTTTTGTTTTGTTTGTTTATTTTTTGCCTTGTTCTTTTTGTTCAACTTTTCTCTTCCCTTAAGTAGGCAAACAATGGGTATTTGATTGTCAGTAAGAAAAACAAAGAAGGATGGTGAATGATCCTGTGAGTCCTAGACTCATTAATTGCTAGGCTTTCAGCTCCTCTGCTCTATCTACCTTCCCCTATCACAGAAATTTCTTAAAATCTTGCCAGATGACAAACCTTCAGTTCCACATATAGGTCCTTCCTTGCCCTGTGACTCTAGGGGACTTCCCAAAGGAATTAGCCAATGGGTTCAATCTGTCTAGTTGGAACGAAGTGGGAACTCAGTTCCAAGATTTTGATTTTCCAGGAATTCTTTCTCTCATGTGCTTTTCACTGTCCTTTTCTACCTTTTTCTGTCTTACTTCTACTTCCTTACCAGTCCTTTTGCAGATAAAACTTCCTAAAAGTTCATAAAGACATAGCTTCATAGAAGCAATTATCCCATCTCCAGCTTTGAGAAGAATATATCATATGGTCTCTTCCATCACAATTTAAAATACTATATATAGTGTTTAGCTTTTTTATGTTTGCTTTAATTTTTATTGTATTTTATTGTCAGGATAATGTATAGAGGGGTTACAGTTACATTCATCATGTTTTGGTCCCCTTTTCCTTCACCTAACACCCTCCCAATCATTTGTTTTCCCCTTTCCCTTCCAAATTTCAAATAAATGAATAAACATATATCCAATATACCAGGTAACAAAGTCAGAGACATCAAAGTCAAAAAGAAATAAATAGGGGGCTGAGAGTTTGGCCTAGTATTAGAGTGCTTTTCTTGCATGAAGACCTGGTCTCAATTCTTCAGTACCACATAGAAAAAGCCAAAAGTGGTGCTGTGGCTCAAAAAGTAGAGCTCTAGCTTTGGAAAAGCTCAAGGACAGTGCTCAGGCCCTGAGTTCAAGTCCCAGGACTAGAAAAAAAAGTAATCAGATTTTTGTGTTCCTAGGCTGGCCTAGAAGCATATCCCAAGTTCTGAGATTAAAGGTGTGGCTCTACCTTTCAAGTAATAGGATCACTCACCATAGGAAACTGGTAAATCTTCATGTGAAAAAAAATCATTTTTGCCATCTTGGCTATCTTGGGGGGAAAAATCATGATTTTAAGGAAGCAAGATTTGTGTCCAGAATTTTCTAGAAAAGGGCTTATTGTTTGCCCATTTGCTTGAAGAATGCTATATTTTTAGCAAAAATCACTATGGGTTGTTTTTTTTTCTGAACAAAAGTAGCCATAGAAGAGTAGCCTTTAATGAGAGCTTTGTGACCCGATATGCTGTAGTGATAGTTATGATCTGATATACAGTAATGATATGCAGTAATGATTACATCATGGTCAGATATATAGTCACATTTGTCTGGGTGCATTGCTCAGGTTAGCCTTTTGCATTGTGCCATGATTCCAGGTACCAGGGAAGCCTCTGGATGTCAAGGGCCACTAATTTCAAATTATTTTTTTAAATTCTGAAAATGACTACTTGTTCCTGTGACTTCAAAATCTATCATTCTGCTTTCTGATGCTACAACAAAGCACCTAGGATCAAATAATCTATATTTTTTTATTATAATGTATAGAGGGGTCACGGTTACATTTGCCAAACAGAGGGTACATCACTTCTCACATATTGACACCCATCTCATGCTTTTGTCCCCATTTCCATCCTCCCACCACCTCCCAATCATCTTATTTCCCCCTTTCTCTGTCCTATTTCAAATAAATAAACATATATACAAGATAACAGGTAACAAAGTCAGATACTGAAACAATATGAGATCAATCAAAGGGCAACAAAAGAGAAGAGAAATAACATAGTACATTAAAAACAATCACAAAATACAAAGCTCTTGTTTCCACATCTTGAAGATCCTTTCATTTAGCCTCATTCTATATGGCTTTATTTATCTAGGTTTTGTGCGATTGTAATCCTCTGGTAGCAGAGTCCTAGATATGTACTAATTATTACAAATGAGGGAAACCATTGAGCCTATGTTCGTTTGGGTCTGGCTTACTTCACTTAATAGGATTTTTTCCCCAAGTTTTTCCATTTCTTTACAAATGGGACAATGGCAGCATAGAATTCCATTGTGTATAAGTATCACATCTTGTTGATCCAATCATCTACTGAGGGGCACCTAGGCTGGTTCCATATCTTTGCTATGATAGTTCATCCAGAAACAAGGACATACTAAAGCCATTAGCACAACAATGTTCATTGCAGCACTATTTCCCAAATAATCTATAGTTTTATGTAACTCTGAAGGCTGGGAAGTCTACAAACATGGTACTGGCAAGCTACTGAGTTTACTTCTGCTAAGGGCTGCTTGAGGAATTATAACATAGCCAGAAAATGCAAGAGCAAGTGAGTGCAAGTGAAAGAGAAAAATCCTGGGTGCAGGGAGCAGGACCTAGTGGTATCATCCTCACCTAGCATGCCTGAAGCCCTGGGCTTGGTACCACATACACAGAAAAACTGAAAGTGGCCTTTTGAGTCATGTGGCAGAGCAGTAGCACAGTGCCCAGGCCCTGAGTTTAAGCCCCAGAAATGGCAGAGAGAGAGAGAGAGAGAGAGAGAGAGAGAGAGAGAGAGAGAGAGAGAGAGAGAGAGAGATCCTAAGAATGCATGCAAACAACTTGATTTTGCATTGAAGTCATCTAGTCCTATGGCATTATCATTAATCCTCCTTAATTATGTAATTAAATTAACTCATAAAGATCTGAACACTTGACACTGAGGAGTAAATGTCCACACCATTCAATGAGGAATAAATATTCTAATAATAGCAATGCTTCCTCAGCATAATTGAAGGTGATTGGAGGTGATGTTTGTTTTAGTCACCTTTCTCAAAAAGAATACATTGAGTATAAATGTTAATCCAAGATCACAGTATTAAGTACAGTAGAATAACAAGCACAGAATCTAAAACCAAGAGGTCTTGTTTTATCAACCAATATCTAACCTGAGTCCAATGAAATAGAAGATTTCTTAATAGTCATGCAATGGTCTTTGAAGGGTGATTCAGGGGTTTATGATTGGAAATGCCCTCAACATCTCTTCCCACAGCCACGGGTTCCTAAGGAATAGATGATAATAGCAAATTGTCAAGTGTCTCTGTTACCAGTGATGTTCTTGCTTTGATTCTCACAACTCATAGAATACATCTACATGCATGGATTTAGCCTTTGTCAAAGCCTTAATGTAACTTCAATGTTTCCAGTTACTGAACCTCACTTAATTATGCCAAGAGGCACAGCGTTACAAGTGTGTTATAATTATACGTCAGGAACTGAAACTTTTAAATCCCACAAGAAATGGATTGATAATTTTATTACTATTATGAGTGGAAGACATTGCTACCAGATATAACATTTTGTTGCCTTCCAAGTAAATAATGTATCCAAAACAATGTCCTAAGTATACTAAAGATTTAAATCCTCCAAATAATTTTTCAACTCATCTAGTATTGATTACCAATAGATTCAGTAATATTAGAATTTCAAAAATCAATATTTAACAGTCTAAGGTATTGCTTGAAAAGTCTAACAAAGCTCTACTTACAGCAATTTTTGTTCTCATTAGAGATGTGTTTTTCAGATGAAAATCACCCCAGAATTAAGTCTTGCCAGCCTAACACAGTATCATTTGTAATTATCCAGGTAAAATGTGGACCCCAAAATAAGTAAAAGTTACTGTTTTGATGACCCATAAAGGCAGCCTTTATTAATTTGGACAGTGTTCCACATAAATCTGAGCCTGTCTTCCATTATTACTTTTTCCCACAGCACTGTATATTGAACATGAAGTGTCAGATGTAGTAGAAAAAGCTTGGTATGTGGATAGGAATTTCTATTTGATTTCTTGCTATTAATTTCCCTTGCAGACGGGTACACTTTAAAGTCATGATGTCGCCTTTGTGAAGTATCTCACGCGCTCTCCTTCTTAGTTCTAAGTCTATTCTCTAGTACTCTATGACCTAGGACAGAGTTTAGATTCATAAACAAGAGATTTTCATTAGAGTAAGGAGACAGATGTGTTAGCAAAAGGATTGGGGAGAAAAACATATGGGAAAGTGTTGATGCATAACAACCCACTTCATAACAACCAGACCACTTCCGTAAAAGTCAATTCATTTCAGTGAGAAAGACATTCATCTCGATAAAGAACATAACTATTAATGATCCTAAGAGGTGACAAGGCCTTTGAGTACAAATTAAGTTTCCAACAGATAAACTTCTTTAAGACACTTTTGACAGTTCAGATCCTGCTGTTCAGACTTTTTAGTGGAAGACATGAGTTATTTAAAGAATGGGAGAAACACTTGATATTTCTTTGCCCCCTCCAGCCCCCCCCCCTTTTTAATATCTGGAGGATTCTCCACAGCTTCAGTGCCTACTTAACTCTTCCTCTTTGGTCCCAGCTAATACCAGGCCTTGTGTCATGATGGTGATCCCTTCACTGTGTTACCTGGCCAAAGTACTAGGTCTGCTCATCCTCAGCTAGTTTTGCATTTTCACACTTCTCTAAGAGCAACTCTGTATGCTTCTGGATCTGTGTGCTACATGGACAGACAAAGTGACTACATTTGAAACATCAGTTCTAGGGTGCCTAGGGGCTCTGCTAGTACTTTAGATGACTTATAAAAATAATGCAAACTATATACCTTTTTGTGAAATAGAAACATTTAACACATTATCTGATGCAGCATACGAGTTAAAAATACTGAAGCTTTCCTGGAGATAACCAGACTTTGTGTTTTCTGATAGATGGAAACCAACAGAGAATGTCTTAAGAGATAAGCTTTCCCCTGAATAGAGTTGTGAAAATTATATCCCTTGAATTTCTGTCTCAGAGATTTGGAAACACATTGACAATTATTTTGAATTCCTCTAAGTTTCCAGTTTGTCAAATGGATGCTTCTTACAAGGGCAAGATAAAAGATGGGAGCAACACTCAGCTTTTCAAAGTAGAGTTGTTTGTGTACACATGTAAGTTAATTGGTTTGGTTCTGATGCTGAAAATAAAAAATAGAGGTAACACAGCTCTTTCTTCTTCATCTGTTTCTCAGCTCTTTCAAGAAACATCTTCTGGCAATGTTCTCATCATTCTATATTGTGGCCAAAGTATCAGAGCCAGGTGACCCTGGAAGGAAACCTTTGAAAGCATGAGCCAAAATCAAACTTTTATTCTCCTTGAATTGATTATTTCATATATTTGTCAACACAGTGAAAAGCTAACATAACCTAATTCTTTGGCTTCAAGCATGGTAAGATTTTAAGAAGAATGAATTGTTTTTTTTTTCCAGTCCTGGGGCTTGAACTCAGAGCCTGAACACTATCCTTGAGCTTTCCTCAAGACTAGTGCTCTACCACTTGAGCCACAGCACCACTTCCGGCTTTTCTATGTATGCAGTACTGAGGACTTGAACCTAGGTCTTTGAGCATTCTAGGCAAGCACTCTACCACTAGGCCAAACTCCTGGCCCAAGAAGAATGAATTCTTGAAAGATAAGTAATGAGTGCAGATGTTTTCTTCAGGGGATGTGGTACATTCTTTTCCACACTCTAGTTTTCTTATCTATGTCTCATGGAATTGATCATGATTCATGCAGAGACACTGAATTATCACCTACTTCAGTTTCAGCCAATTAAAACTTTCCTGAAGTCTGGCATCTGAGCAAAACACTGAAGGAGTAAAGCAAATCATTGTCAATGTGAAATGAAAGAGTAAGGAATATTACACTCTTTGGATGTTGATCTTCCCAATTTCATGGAAAAAGCTTCAGAAGTCTCACGTCTTGGGTCCTAGGAAAGACCAAATCTGTTGTTCCAAGTTCTACTTGTTGAAATCCTTAAAATCCAATACTATGTTATCTGAAGATGAAGAACTGGGATGGTATTTGGATCATGAGAATTGGTGATATTGGGTTTTTGTTGGGTTTTTTGTTGTTGTTGTTGTTGTTGTTGTTATTCCCTTATGAAAAGGATCCCAAGGAACTTTTATATTCCCCAACCTGTGGAGATACAGGGTACCATCCATGAATCAGGAAGGAGCCACTTTTTTACCCTTGGAGTTTTCATTTCCTAGAACACAAGAGAATCAAATTCTTGAAGCCTTCCATATCCTACTGACCAGGACAGGTTGTTTTATTCTAACTCCTACACTCACCAGTGGCTCATCCCTTACCGGTGCTGTCATTTTGTTTATTTATAAATCCCAATGGCTTTGTGCCATACTCAAACCCACAAGGAACCAAACCATATGTAAAAGTGCTTTATTAAAACACTTTACAGAAAGACATAATACCTAAGTGTATCTGACCACATAAAATAAGATGTATCGAGATGAACTCCAGGAAATGGAAATGAGAGTTGTTTGTTTATTTGTTCTCTTTTTGCTGCTTTTTGTTTTCTTTTAGTCTTGTTTGTCTATATGTTTTTAGGAGGGTGGGGGACACGGAAATGGAAAGACAAAGAGTAAACAAATTTGGCTGTGGCACTTACTAGATACTATGTTGAAAATGAATCATTCAATTTGTGGATGGGGACAGGCGGGAAAAACTGGGAGAACACAAAGGAAATGGGAAACACTGTCCAAAAGGAAATGTACTGTTTCTCTGACTTATGTAACTGTAACCTCTGACTATAGCATTTTCAAATAAAAGAATGCACTTTTCAAAACTGGCCATTGGAGAGTTTCTAACATTAAAAAGTGTAGCATCTTTGAGAAGTTAGAAATTTTGTTGTTGTTGTTAAATCTATGTGACTCTGCTTATTTACTGCCTCAAGGCCAACCAACATTCAGGTAACCCCAATGTCCTGTAATTCTGTTTTTCTCCTGCACCATTCACAATACTGATTATACAGAGTGGACAATTACCCAGTTATGGTTCATGGGTCTTAAAAAACAGATTTAAAAGATCACGAAACAATGTTGTTAGCTAGCTGTCACCACGGAGATGATTATGCAGCATTAAGCAGCACAATTAAAGTATACTTGAAGAGGTGGAATAAAAGCTTTTCTGCTCTGCCCTTGCCAACACTCAATTTTAGCATCTGTGATTTTCCATTATAGTCCTGAAATGAAAAAGAAAAGAAAAAAACCCTGATGAAGCCATGACAGGTATTTATGATTGCAGGTTTTAGTGAATGCACCATTTAATTTAGAATAGGACCTGAAAACCACAACTGGGAGGGGGATGTAATTTCAAGTGGCTTGTAGCAGGACATCATGGGAATAGAGCAAGTCCTAGCTACTGAACTAGGGTCTGATATACCTGAATGACTGAAATTGTTGAGTGTTATAGAAACAAGGTTGAAGTGTTGATTACAGTAGTCCATGAGGGAACAAGCCATGTAGAAGAATTGACTACCAACATACTTGGCTTCATGTTGCAGGAAGTATTTGCATAGTTACAACAGGCTATAGCTGAGCATGAAGCAATGGAATGTTTCTTTGTGATACTCAAACCCTTGTCCTTAACCTAGATTCACACAGCAGTTCCTGTATGGGGAACTGATAACATGGCTATAATAGCCCGTAGCCACTTGAGCCATATCAGGTCCACCCATACATTGCCGGTCTTCTCACAAGTGTGATGGAATTCCTCTGCTCTCTCATTCATTTGATATTAGTGTCTTTAATCCATTGGAATCCAGACTGTGTTGACATGTTACATGCAAGGACTCCCTTTTCTCAATCTTATCCATGGTTTCTGCCCACTTTTTTCTTATCATAACAGAAGACATCTTCTCAAGTTGCAACCCTGGTTCTCATCATTTTTATTGACACCATGGAAAACTTCTTTTAGCCACTCTAAGCTCCATCAATGCAGCCATTCCTGGCCGGGACTAGGCTCATGTGTACCACCTGTGTTATACACAGTCTCAGTTGTATCTGTAGCACCAAGATAGCATTCTTTTCTCACAATGCTGCCAAGTGAACCTATGCTGGACCTAGCACTGAGAAATTCTGAATTTCAGCTGGAGTCTGAATTACCTATGTACCATGGAGCAAGTTCTCTTTAGAAACTACTTCCCCTTGTTACGTCCCTCAGTGATATCTTTTCCAGCTATCAGGATACTAGATAATCTATGAATAGACCCAGAACTTACAACAAGCACAGGCTGTGGGAGCCACAGCTATCAAAGAAAAATAGAACCTCCCAGACACCAGTGACCAATTATTATTTACATTTTATCATTTTACTTCTGTCCATAGGAAGGAAAGACCCTGCCCCTTGGGCCTATGGGGAAAAATGTAACCTAGACATCATTTAAGAAGTTTTTAGGGGGCCAGGAGTTTGGCCTAGTGGTTAAAGTGATTGTCTAGCATGCACGAAGGCCGGGGTCCGATTCCTCCATACCACATACATAGAAAAAAGCCAATAGTGGTGATGAGGCTCAAGTGGCAGAGCTCTAGCCTTGAGAAAGTCCAAGGATAGTGCTCAAGGCCTGAGCTCAAAGCCCAGGACTGTGAAAAAAAAGCGTTTAGGGAAGTGGCAATGTGGCTCAAGGCATAGGGCAGTAGCCTTGAGATGAAGAGCTCAGATACAGCACCCAGGCCCAGAGTTCAAGTCCCATGATTGACAAAAAAGGGTTCATTTTTCATCCAATAATGTAACTCACATGAGTGGGAATGGAGTCCCAAGTTTACACAGTATTACCTTAAAAGAATCCTCATAAATCAACGTGTTTATGCTTTCTATCCAGCAGACCCATTAAGAGGACAAAGAAGAGGGGAAAAAAGACAGGATAGTCATCAAACTAAAGAGAAAATTTGAAAGGCAAACTAAAGAGGCAATTCTGAAATTTATGAGTTCAGGATACATGGAGACCATGCCAAATAGTAGTTGTATTTCACAGGAGAATTACATGACATGTCTTCATCTTAGAGTATGAGAACCTCACCAAACCAGACACCTCTGAGGAGGGAAAGAAAAGAAAATAAACAGATCTGTGAGTGAAATTTCATTGCCTATAAGGCTGCATGGGGTATAGAGAATGGGGCTGGGGCTCGGCTGTTATCTCTATAGCTCTCCCCTACTGTCACTGTAACTGTTGTGGAAGATGGAGCAGTATCCTTATCTTTTTTTTGTTTGTTTGTTTTTGCCAGTCCTGGGCTTGAGCTCAGGGCCTGAGCACTGTCCTTGGACTTTCTCAAGGCTAGAGCTCTACCACTTGAGTCTCAGCACCACTTCCAGCTTTTTTTTCTATGTATGTGGTACCGAGGAATCGAATCCGGGTCTTCATGCATGCTAGGCAAGCACTTTAACCACTAGGCCAAACTCCCGGCCCCCTTATCTTTAATCTAATAATGCTAAGTAAACCTGTGTCTAAGAGACTTTGAAATGCTGTTGCAATAGATGTGTAGCCAGGCCACAGAATAGCTGACACACAGGTGGCCATGATCATGTCCAAGGGCTTGCCCTCACGATTGTCTCCCCTTAGTCCTGTTCTTCAGGCTCCCTTATCTCAAAAGCCTCCTCCTCCCAAGCTCTCTGGCGCTCCCTGCTTCTCATGCTTACCCTTCATTTTCCCCTTGACCAATGTTTTCCTTTGTCCAATGCAGCCCCTTGCTTTATTATTATTATTATTATTATTATTATTATTATTACATCATTGAGCATTTTGAACAGTCTCCTAAAAAATCTGGACATCCCACAAGAAAATTCACATATGAAAAATATCTACACAATCTATGCTGTTAGGAAACAGACAGATTCATTGGAAAACTTGTGTTTATGACCTATTTTAAGCAATTTATGTCCACCTTCCTTATCATCTTGACTTTCAGCTTTCCAATCTGCCTGTAGATGCTCCCCACACCATTACAAGCCAGACAAGCTGCTGGTGTTTTTTGTGAATAACTAGCCTTCTAGACTGATATTTCTAGAATGTGTATCATCAGCATGGCACTGACGGGAATAAAAGGGAGGCTCTTGTTCAGTTGGAATGAAAAAAAAAGAAAGAAGGAAGGAAAGAAGGAAGGAAGGAAGGAAGGAAAGAAGGAAGGAAGGAAGAAAAGCACTAACAGTGTCAAATTGATCTGCCCAAAAAGGCCTCTGCAATATTGAATCTTACTCAAAAGTAAACCTACTCTTGACTATGGCTTCAAACTCTCCATAGAACACAGGCAGGTGTTTTGCTAAGACAAGAAGCCCAAATACGATGATTGACAAGCTTGATCAGTTAGTTGATTCATTGGCTGAGGCAGGCTTTGTGGTAATGTGTCTATCTCAGTCTAATAGACTTTTGTTTTAGAATACCTGACTCAGCTCCATCAGTGACTAGATAATGAGAGCCATTGACTGGTGCTTGGGTTGTGGAAAGCAGACCACATATCATCTATTTGGTCTGAAGTAGCAGATAACACTAGGTCTCATCCCTTATGATGCTGACAAAGTTGTTACATAATTTCCACTCTGCCTACTCCTGCTCTAAGAGCCTGCCTCACAGGATGCAGAGAACAGGAAAGGAGATCGCAAATGTTTGTTAGTACCTATGGGCTAGCAACTGCCCTAGCTCAGATTGAATTTACCAAGCTTCCTTCTCCAAACATGCACAGCATTTTCTAAGCTAACATCTCAGCTGTAGGACCTTCCATCATTTGGGAGAGAGGTCCGGAGTTCCTGACTCATTTCAAGTCAATTCTACAGTAAAGGTCTCTGACAGATTATTTTGAGGAGAGGCTAACCTCCAAATTTCAACAGAATGGTGTCTGGCAAGGGAGGATTCTGAAATCTTTTTGATGGCAGATTGTAAACAATAACATCTGTTCTCAGAATATCATCCATGATCATAACCATTCTCTATTGTGAAAATCATTATCTAGAAAGATCCTCCTGATATTCCTTGTTTGGGTAAAATCCCCACAACACATGGAGGGTACAATAATTTTCCTTCCCTGTTTTCAATCTTTCTCTTTCATTCTGCTTTGCATTTGCTAATAGCACTATCATTGGTAAGGCTATAAAGGGACTACCATCACATTCATATTATTGTTTGTGCCAATAAAAGTGCTCAATTTTGTAAATGGACATAACACGTCTTAGAATTCTCTCTCTCAAGCTATGCTGAAATCAGATCATTCTATTTTATTACACAGAGTGAAAGGTCTATGATCTCAGAGGTTCCTGTCCTTTTGTGATTGTGCTATTTTGTAGAGGATATTAAGATATGAAAGTGTCCCCAGACAGATGGCACTTGATGGTATTTTGAGTCTATGAAAGATGAGTTCAGAAAAAGATCACCCCAACTCTAGAACATTTTATACAATGGGCCTCATACTGACATCAAACTATGTGAAGACCAGCAAAACAGTTTGTGGTTCAAGTCAATTAACAGAAACTACCAAGTGTCAAAGTCCTTTGGGTTGTTAGTAAAACAAGTTCATGCTCCCAGTGCTCTGTGTGTATATGTATGTGTGTGTGTGTGTGTGTGTTAGAGAGAGAGACAGACAAACATACAGAGACAAGACAGAGAGAGAGAGAGAGAGAGAGAGAGAGAGAGAGAGAGAGAGAGAGAGAGAGAGAGAGAGAGAGAGAATTTTCACTCTTGAGGCTTAAATTCAGGACCAGAGCACCGTCCCTGAATATTTTTGCCCACTTGAGCCACAGCTTCATTTCCTTTCTTTTCTTTCTTCTCATTCATTCATTCATTCTTGTTTCTTTCTCTTTCTCCCTTCCTTCCTTCCTTGCTTGTTTCTTTCTTTCTTTCTTTCTTTCTTTCTTTCTTTCTTTCTTTCTTTCTTTCTTTCTTGCAACTCATGGTTAAGTGGAGATAAAGACTTTTCTGATTTTGTGGGATTTGAACACATTTCTCAAATCTCAGCCTCTTGAGTTTTTAGGAATATAGGCTTAAGCTACTGGTGCCAAGTTTCCCACTGACTTTTGATAAGCTCAAATACAGCAATGCCTGTATCATACTCAAGCTCTGGAAACCTTTGTATGGAGGAGGTAAATAGTTAAACTCCCACTTGGACCCATGTTTAGATGAATCTTCTACTTATACTTTTTTTTAATTTTTTGTGTTATTATAAAGACAATGTGCAGTCAGGTAAAGAGTACATTTCATTTTGAACCATCATGATCCTTTTGCTCACTCAGCCAGTTTTCCCCCCTCCTATTTCCCTCTCACAAATTGTATAATTTATTTCAACATAGTGTCCAGAGAGTCTTAATATGCATTAATATCTGTTTTTTTACCAATAGACTTGGCTGTTCAAACAACCCTAAATACCATCTTATAGCTATGTTGGAAATCTCTTGGCATATTGGAGTGTCTTCTAAAATAAGGACATGAATTTGAAGAGAACTCAGCAAGGTAAAGTTTACAGAAAGACATGCTGCTGATTCGAAGCCAAGAAGTAAATGGACAGAGCAGGCAGTAAACCCAAGTTTTATAAAAAAAAAACAAAAACAAAAACTGTCTAAATAAACAACTTGCAAATAAATTCATAATCTACAAGTCTATCAATTGAGCCACATATCCAGCTCAATACAAAAAGAAAGAAAAAAAACAACCCTTTTATAGTTGCACAAAGAAATTTCCATTCAACAAAGCAATGTATGAATACAATGCATCTTGGATCTTGGTCAATGTCACCCCTTTGAAGATTCTACTCTCTTCCTACCAATTCTCACCCCCCCAACCTCACTTACAATTTTGTAGTATGTGCATTGAATTTTACCGTATTTTACCCCTTTGTTCATTTGCCTGTCCCAATTCTCCCGTTTCAAGTACCTTTTACAGATACTTACTTTCTTGACACTCTCATACCATTCAAAATATTTATAAATTCTAGATTGCACATTGTAAAGGAACCACATAATCTTTGTCTCGTTGATCCTAGCTTCACCTTACCTCCTTTTGTTTCTTTGTAAAGGATGCTTATCATTCTAATGGATGAATAAAATTCCACTCTGTTATTTATACCACATTTTCTTGATTCATTTGGGTTGATTAACACCCTTGCTATGGTGAATTGAACATCCCCATAAAGGTGGCTTTATTATAACCCATCCAGCAAAATTCTTGGGAATTTATCCAAAAAGTAGGAAAAATAATTTTTGTCTCAGATTGAGACTCAAACTTTGTATCTGATAATTTATCCATTGGCTGGTACTCTACTACCTGAGCCATACTCCAATCTCTTTAAGAAGTTGTACAAAGGTATTTTGATTTAGCATCAGTTTATAAATACAATGCCATCTTAATCAGTTCTATTACCCTGGCTTCACTATTATAGCTTCCTGTAAGATGGCAACTACTCTTTAAATGCTTATGTGAAGAAACCACTTTCACAGAAGCTCTAACTCCTACAATTCCCACTCCCCTCTCCACCCCGCCCCCAGTTCTGGGGTGTGAACTCAGAACCTAGGCAATGTCCTTGGATGGTTATTGCTCAAAGCTAGTGCTCTGCCACTCAAGTCACAGCACTAGTTCCAGCTTTTTCTGTGTATGTGGTATTGAGGAATCAAACCCAGGGCTTCGTGCATACTAGGCAACCACTCTACCATTAGGCCACACTAGAGCCCAATTCTCATCTCTTTTATTTTTTCTTTGTTTTCTAATCTAATGAGCACAATTAGCAAACCTCTCCTCATACTAAATGTAAAAAAAAATACAATCTAAATTTTCACTTATTGTGGGCATCAGCAGAACTGTTAAAATCCGCCACTATCTGAGTTATAGCTTTACTTTTTAAAAAGCTTTTTGGGAAACCCCATTAGTTTTCACATAAATATGATGACTGAATGATGATTCACCCCTCTTACATTCATTTCTTTTAAACTAATCAACATTATTAAATCTCTGCTCACATAAAATATGAAAAGGAATCCATGATCTACATTTTCATTTATGGTAGAACACCACAATAGAACTGATTCAAAATATGTTGCAATCTGATTTCTAGCTTTAAATTCATTTTTAAGTTTCTTGGGGGAAGACCCCAGTAGTAGCTACAAAAATATGATGGTTGAGTTTGATTCTTAGGAATGATATCTCTCCTTCCTTGGTGATGTTTGAAGCTTATCAGGTTGACAAAAAGCCAGGGTGATATCGATGGCCAGTTGAATGAGCGAGCAAGTAAAATCCCCAACAGTTGCCAGACATCTGTCCTGCTGTAATTTGTCCTGATAAAGTTTATCTCCAAAGGATTTGCCCTCACTATATCAAGAAAAGTTTCCCAGAAATGCCAACGGTTCCCCTACCTTGAGAGGCAAGGAGTATAGTTAGCCTTAGGACAAGTAATATGGATAGTTTTAGGGGAGGTTTTGACTTAGACCTGCACTGTCACAAAAGGCAACAAAAGAGTCTTACAAGTTTCCCCAGGCTATGTCTTTCTGATGGAGATCAAGTACTCTATGCACATGGGGTCTGAAGAGTGTCTCAAAGATAATGGGACTACTCAATCCTCTGGCCTCTCTGCTCTACAATTTCTAACAGTCATTTTTATTATATGCACAGCCAGCGTATTTAATCCATTCCACTCAAGCATTAGTCTCCTATATCCATTTACAATTTTGATGGTCTGTCCCAAATCCCTTACTGCCATTCTAGTCACCATAATGGGGTCACTTGAGGAAGCATCCATGTTAGCAGCCATCTTGCTAGACAAGACTTGATATGCTCCTTTGCAGGTAGGATAGGTTATTTATTCTTCTAGGTTTTTAATCAAGAACGTCTCCAGATAGGGTGTGTTTTAGGAGTTTTAGCCAGTGGACCTTGCAAACAGAGAAAGCAAAGTAGATAAATCCAAGTGGAGGAAAGACCTTGGCACATAATTCATCAGTCATTTTTTTTGTTTATTTTTCAGGTCTTGAATAAGCTCTTTGTGAGCAATTTCTTTCCCTTTACTATTAATTAAAAAAAAACCCAGCTTGTTCCAAATTAGGGCTTGATGAAGCACCAACAGTTTGCAGGATGGAGCTGACCAATGACAGCAAAAAAAATCATCCTCAGATATTTGATGAATAGGAGGGCAATTGCCAAATCCTAAGAATTTAACTGGGTTTCAACAGTTCTCTGAGGTATTAAATCATCTTTTTCCATTTTCTCCCCTACCCCTCTGTCTGTTGAAAGTAACCTTGACAAGACTCTGAATTGCTTTCTTTATTTCAGTCCTACCTCTATCTTTCTTATTTGCTGATTTTTCCTCTTTTTAACAATTTCTTACTCCTACAGCTTGGCCATAATGAATAAGCCAGTTTTGTTTTAGTTTCTTTTTTTTTTTTAATTTTAAATCTCCAAACTCTGGCTAACACCTTGGACCAGTATCAAATGAGAACTGAAATCTTCTCCCCAGAACTGAAGAAATGACCATGTTTGGTCTCAATAGTGAAGGATTTAGCTTAAATTTGGAGTGCACTAAGGGGTTTGTCTCCTGTGACAGAGGCCCCAGTTCCATATGTTAAATGAGTGCCTGGGCATTATGAAAATAAGTAATCTTTTAATTTACAAGGGCCAGAACCAGAACAGAAGAGTCTGTTTGGTAGGATCCAGATGTGGCACCCTATCTGTTCCTTTTGATAGGAAGCTGGAGTGACTAAGACTCAGGGAAAACCAGTCCAAGTTCATTCTACCAGATAGGCTACTTTTGCTTTTGTTATTGTTGTTATTTTTGTTTTTACTTCTTTCCAAACTCTGATTAACTTTCACCAACACCAGGTTTGAAACAAAATCTTAAGCATTGAGGATTTGATATAAACAGTAAGAGCAAAGCAAAAGATGTTTCTATTAAAGAAGGGTAAAGTTCCCATACAGGATAGTAAAGGAAACCTCAAGCCACAGAGAAGTCGTAGGGTCATATGTGCAAAAAGCCTGGTGTCTTTATCTGTTCATTGATTTTAAGTTTTTATCTAGGGGCTGCCCTACATCTTGACCTAAGGTTAGTGAAGGATAACCAGCCCCCAATATCCTTGTACTTCGGTATTTTTATCAAGATGGATAAAGATCTTTGTAGATAGACAGGCTAAAGCAATCTCCTGGAGACATCCAATCCATCCAGGCTCACTTTAAGGAGCTGGATGGAGAAAAATGGTCTTTGCCCATCTGGAGGCTATTGGTTGGTGGGTCAACAGAAGAAAATATCAAGCCCAAGTCTTTTGAGACCCCTGCCCTGTTATCTCATTTCTTTTTGTCTTGAAAGCCTCAGATTCTTGCCTGTACTTTGAAGAGAGAATCTGAAATCATAGAGACCTTTCTGTAGTTTCTGCAGTCTTCTAGAGTCCACTCATAGTTTTTTCCCAACTAATCACAGTATCTCTAGTTACTGAACAATATTCTCAACTATTAACTTTAAGAGAGGTATAGAGAGAAAAAAGCCCTAAGGGTGAGGAGATATGCTACTGAAAGCAGTTTCTAAATCACAAGTGTCATTTTTCTCTGGAGAGGATAGTCTTTGGCTCCTTAGTACAAGTTCCTAAACCTTTAGAACAATTATTTTCTTTTAGAAAATGATCTCTAGTCTAAACTTTCTAGTCTGTCTGAACTTTCTTTATCCAGTCTTAATTAGCAAGAAACAGGAAAAGAAAACATTAGATAATTTGAAAGTATTGCCAAGTAGAAATTCTAGTTTTCCTACAAAGGAATGTGCTTCTGACAGAAACCCAAGCAAACAAGTGTGCTAGAACAATTGTGACCAGGTTGTTTCTACCCTTCATTCTCATTGGTCAAGACAGGTTCATGATTGGTTGTTTTGAAAGGGGTTGAGTCAAGCAGCCAACTGAAAACAGAACACTTTTCTTAACCAAAATGTGTTTCATCTGTGGTTTTTCCAGAACCTGAGATGCAGAATATCTTAAGAAATGGCAGAGGCTTCTAAAAATTAGGATTCTAAAGTCTCCAATTGATTTCAACAAGCTCTGCTTAATCTTGTTATTGCATCTTTAACGTTGGTAAGCAGCCTCCTCCACTGCTAAGCCAAGGACTGGATTATCTTATTCATTCTTTTTTTTTTTTTTGTCAGTCATGGACCTTGAACTCTGTGCCTGGGAGCTGTCCCTGAGCTCTTCAGCTTAAGGCTACTGCCACAGTGCCACTTCTGGTTTTCTGGTGGTTAACTGGAGATAAGAGTCTTATGGTCTTTAGTGCTAGGGATGGCTTTGAATTGCAATCCTCAGATTTCACTCTCCTGTGTAGCTAAGATTACAGGTGTGAGCCACTGCAGCGGACTTACGCTTAATTTTGTTGTTTTTTCATCTTAATTACCTGTCTTTTTTATCTTTTTTTTTCTATTCATTATTAGGGGTTGAGCCTCAGGCATGCTAGGCCAGTACTCTTCTTCTAACTGAACTGAGGCACTTGCGCTTAACTTTTAACAGATCTGTAGTCATTAAAAATCATCTCAGGAAATAGTTGTGAAAAATAGATGAAATTTCTGGGTAAAATAATACTGGTTTAGACATTGGTGGTTTGTACCTGTAATCCTAACTACTCAAGAGGCTAAGTCCCAAAGAACTAAATTTCAAGGCCAGCTAAACAAAAATATACAAGAGACTCCATCTTCAAATATCCCACAAAAAGCCAGACCATTGGTACAGCTCAAGTGGTGGTAGATCAGCTGAGCTGAGCAAACAAGCTAAGCAAACTCTTGAATTAAAATTGAAATTTGATAGGGAAGGGGGGAAAACCAAGACGGGTGGGGAGTGTGTGGGGGGTGAGGGAAATGGGTACCAAGACATGTGAAAGGGTATCAGTGTATGTGAATTAATGCACCTTCTATCTGGCAAATATCATGTAACCCTTTTACTAATTACAATAAAAAAAATTAAAATAAATTAAAATAAAAATAAAAATCAGGAAAAAAAATAAATAAAATTCTGGTACTCAACCAAAACAAAACAAAACAAAATAAATTCATGGATTTTTTTTTCAAAACCAAGTAAAGGAAAATAACATGGGAACTCCTTATTCTCACCTAATTAATAACTCCTTGTTCCATGACTTGGTATGGTGATCTTTAGAACTGAAAATTTGTTGCAAATAGTTTTTGTTCAGTATTCTTATGATTTTTTTCACTGGTCACAAATATTTACATGTAGTTATAAGTTCATGATGTACTCTAAATTTTTAGAGAGAATTTGAAAGCATATGTAAAAAAATGCCCACTCCAGATTGGTGTTAGCTGTAAGTTTTGTCTTTGAATGACCTGATTCTGTTCTCAAAAGAATGCTGTGATCTTCAAGGTAATCACCATAACAATAAAGTACACAGGCATACTGACATCTAAAGAAACCCAATTTTAGATATTTTTTTCAACAGCAACTCAGCATATAGCGTAGAGCAAAAAAAAAAAAAATTTCCAACTGAGTATCTTTTTGACAGACCCAGGCTCTGCTTCTTACATGTGTTTGTGGCAATTTGAAGTTTCACTGTGTTGAAAAGGTTTCATTGTCTTGTCTATGAAATAACAGCAAGTGAGATCATTGGCTAATGACCAATTACCCATTTCAACGAGCATACCTGGTCCATTTCTGAAAATTTCTGAAAAGGTACATAGCCTTTCTTCACAAATACATCGCAAACTTTCTTCACAAATAACGTTGGAAGTTACGAGACTTCTCCACACAGGCTGCTTTCCTGCCAGTGGAGATTCATTAGCATTAACAATGTCTGATACATCCACATTTCCACCAAATTCTGTGTTTTGTTTTTTTGTGTCAATGTAGCAATGCAGTGCACCACTAAACATTTCTGTGAATTGATTGTAATCACTTTTATCTTGAACTTTGAGTACATAATTTGGCCAGAAGTATTTTCATCTGAAGCTTTGTGTTTTCAGATTGAACAAATCCACAGGCTCTCAAATGCAAAGTACCTGTGTTCTAAACCCTCGGAACTTAAGCCAATATTCATCATGGATGAATTAAGAAGAATTAAAGTGTTTTATGTCCATAGCACATCCTAGGGTATGTGAAAGATGTATGTTAAAATGGGAATGCACAAATAAGAATTATCACATAATGAGAACTTTGTTCATAAAGTACAAACCAAGAAAGGAAGAGAGAAAGATAGAAAGGAAGGAAGGAAGAAAGAAAAAAAGAAGGAAGGAAGGAAGGAAGGAAGGAAGGAAGGAAGGAAGGAAGGAAGGAAGGAAGGGCCAAAATAAGCCTGTGAACCCTAGACTTAGCTCACCAATGAGTTTACTTAGATGTTGAAAGGAAGTCAAATATACTAAATATACTAATGAAAGACACCTGGGACTTGTCAACCTGAGATCTTTTTCATGATCTTACTCTGTCTGTTTTGTTCAATCTTTTTTATTTATGTATGTATTTTTGGTCAGTTTTGGAGCTTGAACTCTGGGCCTGGGTGCTGTCCCTGAGCTCGTCAGCTTAAGGCTAGCACACTACCCCTTGAGCTACAACGCCACTTCCAGTTTTCTAGTGGTTAATTGGAGATAAAAGTGTCACAAACCTTTGTGCCCGGGCTGCCTTTGAACCAATCTTCAGATCTCAACATCCTGAGTAGCTGAAACTACAGGTGTGAGCCACAGGTACCCAGTACTCACTCAGATCTTTCTACAGCAACTTCTAGATATCACCAGCATTATCCTTATCCTACTGTCTTTATCTTACCAGCATTCTGCTGCAAGCGGGTTATGTGAGACCAATGTATCTAGAAATTAAGTAGTAGCCGCTAAGTGCCTGCAGCATCACAATGCTGAACTATGCTGACAACTTCTAATGTGTACATTTATTCTCATGCTTCTCTGGCTTCAAAGCCCAGGAGCTACATCCTTCCCATTCACTTGTGTTTCTCTGGGTACAAGAAATTCAGATATGAGCCATTGGGATTTTGAGGCAACCCCTTGAGTCATGTTAAGGCATCAATTGATTCATCTTAGCAAGCTCACAACATAGTAAGTATGTATTGGTAATACTTCTCCTCCACAATTCAATCTTGACTCATCAGTGCTCCCTCCATAGGGGGAGAAAAAAACAGTGGCACTTTTACTGGAGACAATGAGAAGAGTCTTCTCATACATTTGCCAAAAGGCTGAGAAAGCCAAGTATCACTTTGTGCACACACAAACCAAAGGGAAATTGGGATTTCTGGCTTGAATGCTCAGATTAAAGTCCTCTCAGATCACTTGAGAAGGACAGATGGAGACTGGTACATAAACAATGGTAAGAGTAAAGGAGACCAGGGACACAGGAGAGAGATGTAAACACTGTATATAGAGAGGAGGGGCATGTCAGCAAAAGCATGAAGAAAGATAGGAGCAGGACAGGGATCCTGAGACCTCATGGATGCTACCAGCTGACTGTTCTAGTGCCGTCTATCTGGTCTGAGAACTCATTTCCCTCTTCCACTGTGCTTTCTCTGGTTACCCTATGGTGGCACTTCCAACTCTGTTCTGAAATCCTATGCATACCCTTGACCCCAGGCAACCCACCTCCCATTCTGTGTGTTATTCCAGACACTCATAAGCCCACAATAGATATGAAAGAAATCTGAGGCCCCAGAAACTGATGTGTGCCCATAATCACAAGAAGAGAACACAGTTGACTGCAGGTGGCACCGTGGTTCAAGGTACAAAGTCGGGTTAGATGTTGAAACCCTGGCACCTCTGAGGTGGAGACCCTAGGAAAAAGGGACTTTGAGGAAGCACCTCATATCACTCGGAGAGCCTCAAACTAGTAATGACCCAGTGAGGAAATAAAAGAGACCATACAAGGCACTAAATGTACTTTGCCTTAGTCTTGGACTTCTCTCTGTGTCATTTATAAGCCATAGCATTTTATTACTAGAATCAGAATGGACCAAGACAAGGAATTGGTAACACAAATGAGTCATGGATGAATCAACAAGTCATCTACAAGACGGTTGAGTTTGGTAGAAGAAAAAGGACAAGAAGAAGGACCTCTGCATTCAGAAGATTCTGTGGTTGCTCCACGTCTCCACAGCAATTCACAAGACCTTGGAAAGAACCGCTCCTTTTCAGAGACAGCATGAAAGGGTTTTCTCTCTCAGGGTTGTCCTTTTCTAGACAGCCTCTCCAATTTCTTCATTTTATTTAGTGGTCAGATACTCCTTAGAAGTTTGCAAGTACAAAGCTCCAAAGCAGCTTCTGGGAACGGCTCCTTCATTCTGAATTTCAGAGAGTGTTTGTCTTGTGTGGTTAGAGAAGGTGATAGCTGGAGCTGCTTCTGTCATGAGGTGGTGAATCTGTAAACAGATTAAACAACCAGAGAAAAACAAAAGGGCAGAAATGTAGAAGAGAAGCAAATTCTTCCTGAGGCCATCTGGACACTGAATTAATTAGCATAAGAGTTTTTGCATATAAATTAGTGAGAACATTTTGATTTTGATTATTATTATTTTCAAGTAGTTATACAAAGAGGCTTGAATTCCACACAATAGTTTACAAATATAATACAATTTGATCAGTCACCCCTTTCTCCTCAGGTCCCCCAAATCTACCGATCTCAAATTTCTTAATTGTGTTTTCACATATATACACGGAATATCATGACTTCATTCTCCCATCCCTCTCACTTTATTTATCTAACACCCTCTTCTTGTCCTCATCCCTTTTAGTTCTAGCTTTTCAGTATTCATTTTGTTAGAATGTCAATTAGTTGTTCAAAGGAGTTACACAATTGGAATTCTTCCCTACATATGTAATAATTTTGTTATCATGTATATATAGATGTACATCACTGTGTATGTTTACATAGACATTTATGAGCTAGATCTAGAGATAATCTTTGACTTTAAATTAAAAGCTAAATGAATCCTTACAGCAAAGGCCATGAATGCACATTTGTACCTGGCAAGATCAGTGAGTGACCCTGGTGACACCTGATTTCAGCTCTCAGACAAGTCTGTGCAGAGCCTGAGGACAATATTTCCATTAGTGACATGTCTGCAACAGGGGCTCAATTTTTTCTATTTTTTAAAATACATTTTTTGCAATCTTTTAAAAAAATATGTCTACCTTTTTTGCCAGTCCTAGGGCTTGAACGCAGGGCCTGAGCATTGTCCTTGGGCTTTATCAAAGCTAGAGTTCTGCCACTTGAGCCACAGCACCACTTCCAGTTTTTTTCTATGTATGTGGTACCGAGGAATCCAACCCCAGTCTTTATACATGCTGGACAAGCACTCTACCTCTAAGCAAAACTCACAGCCCTAAATTGTAGCTAATTTTATTCCATCTTTTTAAAAATTTGAGGCAGTTATTCTCCAAGAAGTGTACAGTGTGTCTTAAGAGAAAAACCTAATGTTGCAAGTTCTTTCTTCTTCTCAATAAGTATTTTCCCTGACACCCAGAGTTCATTTTTTTAAATGAGAGCATCTAAGTAAGATAAAAAAAAAAAACTCTGTAAACTGTGCAGGTGGCTCACTCCTATAATCCTAGCTACTCAGGAGGCTGAGATCTGAGGATCATGATTCAAAGTCAGCCCGAGCAATACAAAGCCTAGAGACTCTCATCTCCAATTAATCACCAGAAAATGGGAAATGGGGCTGTGGTTCAAGGGTAGGACAGTAGCCTTGAGCTGAAGAGTTCAGGGACAGGGCCCAGGACAGAGTTCAAGCCCCATGATTGCCCCCCCCCCCCAAAAAAAAATCTCTGTAAGATAAATCTCAATACAGAAATAAGGAAGAAACAAATGAAAGAGGATCTCCAAAGTCATGGCAACTTCTTGGACAAGGAACACAAATCAAGAAGCACTTAGAATACCTAGAGTGAAGAATGCCTTGCCCATAATAAGAAAAAACCCAGAACATGGAATTTCTGCTCAAGGAATACATACTTTTCTCAAAGATAAAAGACATCTCCTGAATTATCCTTGAACTTTCCATAAAACAAGAACAAAAACATAGGAATGAAAGATGACAGAATATTTTATTGTTTAATGAGAAAAATTTAGATATGTTAAATTTCAGTGTTTACAAATAACATTTCTTGCAAAATATAAAAATCAGTACAAAAATTAGTCATTCTTACCAATTTATTCAACCCTCCCAGTAAATTAATAATTCTTGAATATGAACTCCTTGTGCTTTAGAAATAATAGTCGTACAGATTAAGAATGATTCATAAATATGACTTGTCAAAGCCTTTTTTTCTTATAAAATCTCTTGTACTAGCTACCCTAAGTTGATTTCTAAAGAACAGAAACCTAATTTAATTATGTTCATTGAATTCCAGTAAGTAGATTTTCACTGATTTTTGCTCACATTTATCAACAGCTAGCTATACACAAGACAAAGCAAGTACCTCAACACCAATGAACCCAGGAAATAATTAGATCCATTTCCAAATCTTCATTTTTCAGTATCCCACATAGATCTTTCTTCCTAAAGCTTTAATTATCTTTTTCACACTCAGAATTTTTCTAAACACAAGGGAAAGTTTCCTTTTTCTGGGAAAATCTCAGAAAAGATCTCAGATAAGGTCAGAAAATATATGCTTGCTGCTGATATGTGCCAAGGCAACAGCAGGAACCTGATTTCCTTTTCTTTCTAACTCAAAGCCCAACTCATTGGTTTTGATTTTTATTTGTTTGGTTTAGTGTTCAGACTTTTCGTGCAATAATTATTATTATTTATTTATTTTTATTTATTTATTGTCAGTTGTGGAGCTGGACCTCAGAGCCTGAGTGCTGTCCTTGAGCTTTTTTATTGAGATCGCTCTGTACCACTTTAAGTCACAGTGACACTTCTGGTTTTCCAGTGGCTAATTGAAGATAAGAGTCTCATGGATTTTGTGTGCAGGCTTTGAACCATTATCCTCAGATCCCTGCCTTCTAAGTATGCTACAATCAATTAGAGGTGTTAGCCACTGTGCCTAGGGTTTGAACTCAGGTCCTGAGTACAGTCCCTAAACTTTTCTGCTTAAGACTAACACTGTACCACAGCTTCATTTCTAGCTTTTTCATTGGAGATAAGAATTGCAGGACTTTCCTATCCTGGCTGGCTTCAGACCATAATCCTCAGTGCTTAGCCTGAGAGCTAGGATTACAGGTGTGAACCACCTGTACATAGCTAAAAGCATGGATCTTTGAAATGCTTTTTAGAAGGAGCTGAGACAAACCAATGGATATGGAGTACAGAGTATGCAATGGGATTTCTTTGATGTTCTCTAAATAATCAAGGGAGAATCTCAGAGACTGCAGGTGTCAGGCCCTTAAAATTTCAGTCAGCTATTTGTACTTCTTATTGAATGAGTCTTTGTCAAATAAGTTCTGTATGTACACAACTGTGCCTACAGGACAAAAGGCAAAACCCCTCCCCCAGCCTACCTATCTTCTGAGCTCATCTCATGCTCCTCTCTGCATCTTGTCCCTCAGAATCGATATCCCAGAATGCTCAAGAACAACAGACTGAATACTTCATCCTCTCTTCTGCATGTAGCCTGCTAGATGACTCTCCATCCTCCTACTGGTATTTACTCTTCTCATTTAGCCAGCAGAGAGTAAGTCATTTCCTTCTTTTTCCCCTTTCATTCTCTATATCCACATCCAAACTTTCAACAAGGTACTTATTCTTACTAGAGTATGTCATCAAACCCAGAGGAGCAGTTCTGATATTGTTCTGGGTCTCCTTGGTCAGGATCTGGATTTTAAGTCCATTTCCTGGTTTTCAAGCTAGTCATTTAGATTCTAACAGGAAAACAAATAAATGAACAAACAACACACACACACACACACACACACACACACACACACGCCTCTTCATTTGTTCACTTTGTTACAATGATACCAGTTCAAGCCTGTCAGATAAAATATGTCCTTTAAAGACTTATTTTTTGAGTTGCAAATCACTGAATTATTATTTTTTTAATTGTTAGTCTTAGGGCTTGAACTCAGGACCTGAATACTATCCTTGGGCTTTCTCAAGTTTAAAACTCTACCGCTTGAGCCACGGCACCACATCTGGCTTTTTGTGAATGTGGTACCAAGAAATCAAGCCCAGGGCTTCTTGCATGCTTGGCAAGTACTCTACCACTAGGCCAAACTCCCAGCCCCTGAATTCTTTAAGTGGACATTTGTGTATAGTTGCATACCCTTAACTTTTCTGGAAGACTCTGTTGTTCTCAGAGACAATTATCCCTCTTGGTCTAATTCCTAATGCTTTACATGAAATTATTATGATTTATTGGTGGTTCCAAATTCCTCTCTCTTGTGGGAGGGTGGCTTTTTACTTGTACTTGTTTCTCTTGGATTTTACCAGAGAATGATGTTGCATATTTCCTCCACTAATTCCCTTATTTTTGAAAGTTCAAGACTGAGTCCTTTGATATACATCTGAAATTTAGAATAGATAGATGCATTAAATACATTCTGAAAAAAATTATTTAAAAGCAAATATTTCCAGGGAGTGCAGTGAACCTACAGTCACTTCTGTCATGAAGACCAGATGTGACAAATTTGTCATCTGTAGAGACAGCCTGTTGAAAAACATTTCTTTTACATTTCTAAACAATCAAACATGAGAAGGGTGGGAAAAAATAGAATTTCAATTTTTTAACTCCATAATGTAACAAGAAGGTATTTTTCCTCAGGCATAGTAATATCACAAGGAGCATGTTTTTATCCCTGTGTGGCTGATGAGAGATCGGGGCCTTTGCATGGTCATGGACCTCACAGCCTCTCAGGCTATGGGAAATCAGGTTCTATCTAGGGCATACGCCAGGACTGTCTCTGGTCCTGATGCGCACACAGACTGGGCCAGGTGAGTTCCAGCCTTTCATTTATAACCTGAGCTTTATGTGAATACTTAACCCAGGGGCACCATTAAGGTCATAACTTTGCTTCTTTCTGTCCTTTCCTCCCTCATTCTCTCTCATGGAAGGCACCTCACAAGAAAAAAAAAAGTAAGCAGGGTATGGTGGCTCACACCTGTAATCCTAGCTACTCAGGAGGCTGAGATCTGAAGATCAAGGTTCAAAGCCAGCCCCGGCACAAAAGGACCGGAGACTGTTATCTCCAATTAATATCTAGAAAACAGGAAGTGGGGCTTGGCTCAAGGGTAGGATGGCAGCCTTGAGCTCAAGAGCTCAGGGACAGCACCCAGGCTGAGTTCAAGCCCTATGACCCACAATAAAATAAAATAAAAATAAAAATAAATAAAAGAGGGACTATATTTCATGTCCCTTTAGGCAAACTAAAAGAATGATCATCCAAGAAAAGAGTGAATAAATATGTTTAAGTCCATTTCAGCAGCGCAAAGAAAAGTGAAAAGAATCTCCTGAAAATACAATTTTAATAGCACTCCTGTACCGATGAAAGCTTACACCTACAGGTCCACACACTCACAGGTGCCTGCATAGCGTGAATTTATCCAGTATTTACTGGTAAAATCAGCTGTGTGCTTGAGAAACTTAAGCTGAATCGAAATGAGAACATTCAAACTGAACCCACTTGACACCCAGCTTCAAAATCAGCTGAGAGGGACGGGGTGGGGGTCAAAACAGGAATTACTGAGTTAAAGATTTAGGAGCTAAAATGAATCCTAGTGAGAGTGAACTCAGGCAGGTGAGCAAGCTCCTAAGGTGTATTCTGTGCTCAGCAGAGTTGGGGTACACAGAACAACATTCCATATCAGAACAATAGAGTCTCTGGGATTTTCAGAAAGAGTAGTGCTCAGTGTAAACACTCCATTGTGAAGAAGGCAATGCTGGAATGCAGATGCTGCTTTTCTTGTTCAGAGATCTAAGCCGGTTCAATTGAGAGTATGTGAAAGGATGAGCACACGGAGCAGAAAGGCAACAAGAAGACACTTTCAGGAAGAATAAGTGGGAGAAGCTAAGTGGGGTATGTGATGTTCATAGCTGGAGGATGCCATCTCTTAGTGAGAGGGGTGAGCATAGAAGAAGTGCAAAGTCCATGTAATTGAGGACTACATAGTTACTAGTGTTAGAGGACTCCTATTTTCCCAGTGCATAGGCCATCTGTACTAGAGGAACAGACTAAGATGGATGCTTCACAGAAGTAAATAATTTATGAGAAGAGAGAAAGAAAGAAAGAAAGAAAGAAGGGAAGGAGGGAAGGAGGGAGGGAGGGAGGGAGGGAGGGAGGGAGGGAGGGAGGGAGGGAGGGAGGAGTATAAAGAAATATTAAGATGATTCTGTAAAAGCACGTTACCTAAACCAGCTGTGGACTCGGATCTTCCTGGGCAGGATACTGTGCAGCTTTGCAAATTCAGGGAGCTGAGGGTTCACCTCTGAGCTTTTTGAGCAGTTTAGGTAAGGCAGCAGGGAATGAACAAAACAGGAATATCAGATGAAGACTGATATTGACAGGTAAAGCATGATGCTAGAACAGTCCATAAGTAGTAAGAAGCACGGGGAAATCTGTAAAAAGCCCTTCTGATGGCCTTGTAGTTGCTTGTATATTTCAATCAAACTCAGAGGCAAAGGATGATGTGCACGGAGGATGTTGCCTTGCTGAAGCCATTGTTCACTAGCCACTTCCTCATTGGTATTAAGAGAATGTTTCAAAATAAATCAAAAACATTAAATCATAACTTCTGAGGAAAAATTTAACATAGCTTATAGAGTACAAGAAGCATTATCAATCCTTGGAGGGTTTTGACACCAAAATGTAGTGGTATACATTACATAGGAAGAAATCCTTTCATCTGCCTACTATCCTGAAGGCAAATTTGGATGGAAAAAAGTGAAATACAAACAATAAGAAGAAAGCAGTATGTCCTGGTGGACAATTAAGGTCAAACACCAAACCCATGTTTAGTAAAATCCAGGATGACAAATGTCCCTATTACTGCTACATCTATGCTGTGCACCTGATGAACAAATTTTAATTAAAAACAGACACATTCATATTTTTAAAGAATGTAATTGAATCTCAGGAACTACAAGTTTACAAAGACTACCCAAATGAACCTAGAGAAGGGACAAGCTGTTATTAAGATCCTGTCTGCTTTATGTTCAGTAGAACTTTTCTGAGTAAAAGACAAAAATACTAAACATGAGTGTGAGGGAATGCAATATAAATATATGTATATATATTTGTTTATATACATGTTTATATATATGTAGACAAATATACATATATTCATATGTCTATACACATATATGTTTGAAATATACATTTTTGTCTATGTGTGCAATGATTCATTTCTTAAAATGATCACACGTAATTTGAAGGTTCTTTTCTATATCCTCCATTCTTAAAAAAGCAGCAACCAATAAGATGTTCCTTTCTATACTGTAAGATTCAAAGACATTTGTTGGAATAATTTGTTTCTATATCTTTCTATAACATAGATGCCTGTTTTTATATCTTTCTGGGTTTGTTGGTGGTAGCGGTGGTGGATGGTTGGTTGGTTTGTTTTTTTGATTGTCTGCTTTTTATTTTTTTTAATTTTTAATACCATTAATGAGGCTTGAACTTAGGGCCTGAGCACTGTACTTTAGCTTTTTGTCAAGGCTGACACTATACCATTGTGCCAGAGTTCCACTTCCAATAATTTTGGTGGGCACTTGGAGACTAGACTGTCATGGACTCTCCTGCACGGGCTAGTTTCAAACCATGATCTTCAGATCCTCAGCTCTCAACCTTCTTAACAGCTAGTATTACAGGCATGGGCCATAGGTGCCCACACGGATGCCTTTCTATTGACTGAATTGTCCTTCCCTCCATTCTGCCCCCCTTCCTTCTGTCTTCTTCATTAATCCTCAAATACTCCCAATGTATTTTCTTCCTCTGAAGATGACATAGTTTCTTTGTTCTAACCTAAACCAACTCATATCCCTCTACCTGTACAGAAGCCCAGCACCCCTATGCAGTACACAAACACACTTCAACTGACACTGTCATCACCATGTCTGAAGGTGATTTTCTCATCTTTTGCCTCGCTTATTAGTTCTGCTCACATGCAGAGCCGAGGGGCACCTTGTTCTCCTTGCTTCTTGGAGTTCAGGTAAACAACTTGCTTTGGCTTTGCTTTTGCTGTGGTTGTTCTCTACCCTGATGATTCAGTTATTGAAAGGCTTTGACCTGAGCTCTCTTCTGCATTCAGAGGTCTCCCAAGACTCGCAGCACAGATCTCATCCAAGTATTCCACTTGCTGTCCCTGCTTTAAGTGACTTGGTATTTAGCAATATCGTGCAGCTCAATGAGTCTAAAACCAATTACATTTTCTCCCACTGAACCTCCCCCACCCCCAAGCCCCTGGCCATTTCACTCCTACTCTTCCCTTACCCAGTCTTTAAAAAACATTACAAAGGTCCCCCTCTGTGCCCAATGTCAGGTAACACAGCTGCTCCTACTTGTGGGAGACAACACTGGGGAATCTGTCTCCTCACTTTTCTTCCAGTCAAGTCTCCCTAAGGCTTGAATTCCTGCCCTTATCACCTTCCCCTTGGTTTCAGACAAGAGATCATATGTCAGGACCTGCTTCTTCTACCCACAAAGTTAACTAAAGGTGACAATGATTTGTCATCTTTTGATTAAAATACCTCCTTTGTGCATCCAAAGGCTTCCACAGCATTCCAGTTGAAAACACAATGAGCTTCCACTACCCCTGTGTGTGAGCCACTAGTGTACACATACCTGTGATTAGCATGTAATATGAGTTTATACATAGTCTTCAATCATTACCTCTTCAAAAATAGTGTATTATATATTGGTTACAGTGAATCACTACTTACAAATCTTTTGTTTTTAAATTTGAGTTTGAATCCAAGGCCTTGCACTTGCTAAGTAGACTTGTATCACATGAGCAATGCCTCCAGAATTTTTTTTATTTAGTTATCAAATAAGGACTTAGATGTTTGCCCCAAGATAGTCTGGACCACCATCCTACTATTTCTGTTTCCATATAACTAGGATGACAAGCATGGATCACTCCAACCAGCTTATTAGTCTATAGGGAGTCATGATAACTTTTTCCTGGGCAGAAATCCAATCATCAAATGCTATTGTCTATATATTTTTGGTTTTGTACTGGTGCTGGGGCTTGAACTCCCAGACACAGTGCTATCTCTTAGCTTTTACTCTCATGTCTACTGCTCTATCATTTGAGTCACAATTCTACTTCTGCCATTTTAGTGATTAATTGGAGATATTATTCTCACAAACTTTCCTACCTGGGCTGGCTTCAGACTTTGATCCTCAAATCTTGGCCTTCTGGATAGCTAGGATTATAGGCATGCAACACCATATCAACCTCATTACTTGTTTTTGAGAAGTAGATGTTAATCCCTTGAGCAGTGACAACTGAGCAAACCATCTAGAATGATCTTTCCTTAACTTTATAGCCTCACCTCTCAAATCATGCATTCTATATCTCTCCTCATAAATGGAGCAAGGTATTAGAATTTCCCCCATAAGCTAACTCCTTCTGGAGGAAGGTGTTAGTTCTGTGCTTCCTTGGAATATTTTACCCTTATCTATCTTTCCAATGAAGACTAGTTTGTTAACAAAACATATTATAGACATGGCTCCACCCTAGAGAGGACTGTTGTATTCAAGACCAGGGGAAAAGACTTGTCTCTGAACCCATTTACCTATCCACTAACAGGTTCTAAGGGATGTACCTCCTGCCCATATCCTTCTCATTTGCTTTGGCAAATCAATTTTGATGACAGCAGATGAAAAAGAAAGGCCAAAAGAAAGGCAAAATTATCTCACTATTTCCTTCAACTGATGTTTCCGAGACTGCCTGCTTTGAACTTCAATATGGGAACTGTTATTTGGATCTGTGTCACTTACATACAGGACATCCTAGCCAAAAGACCTCTTATGTCTACAGTCACTGCAAAGGTCATCAGTGTGGATACTGCCCTTCCTCACCTGGCTGAATGGGCCTGGTCCCCATTACTAAAGAGCCAGCTAAGTTTGCTTTGTCTTGCAGAATCTTCTTTTATGCACCTTGATACAACACAGGGAGCTGTAAAATTAGCTCAGTGTCACCTCTCCCAAAAGATTATGCTCAATAGCGTTGAGGTTTGTAGCTTCTTGTTAATGTACTGATCTGTTTCCATAAGCCTAAATAACCTAAGACTTGTAGTAACATAGGAAGCCTGAGCTTAGCTCTGCAGTGCTTAAGTATCTGCTCCTCTGTGGAGATGCTGGAATGCGATTCCTCCTTTTCCCCTCTCTGTGGTGGCTCCTCCTAGACAGCAGAAAGGGAAAGGCTAGAAAAGGGGTTGCATACTGTGCACAAGGCACATGTTTCAGCTGATCCTGAGACTTAAACTCAGGGCTGCCCAAGAGCTGTCCCTGAGATTTAGTATTCAAAGACAGTGCTCTAGCATTTGAGTCATGGCTTCACTTGCAGATTTTGAGTACTTGATTGGAGATAGGTGTCTCCGGACTGTTCTGCCCTGGTAGACTTTGAATTGCAATTCTCAGATCTCGGCCACTGCAGCCAGACAAGCTCAATCTCTTGTACTCTTTCCATGGTGCCCCTTCTAGGGCTTAGCCCAGGAGCAGCAGAGAAAACAGGAAGACCCATCTTTGCCTATATTTTGTTCCCTGGAGTCTAGTTTTCCCTGGATGGTCTCATATCCTTGATTTCTCTTGGATGGACCTACAGAGAATCGAATTCATGCTTGCTGATTATTTACAAGCCTAATTACATAACATTCCAAAGTACTTGCGTCTATAGTAAATATTTACATAATCCTAAATGTTATATATTCAGTTTATATAATTGACACCGAGCCAAAGCAAGGAGGCCATAATAATAGGTACAGAACAGAATGTAAAGGTTTTAAATCTTAGTGGTACCAGCAGATAGTGTGAAATCAGCAGAATATGAAGTGGGGAAAACTAGAGAAACAGTGTCTCCCTATGTTAATTCATTTAGACAAAACACACTGTTGAAAATGAACAATATATTTATGAGCTGATACTAGTGTCTCCACTTGTAATCCTAGCTACTTGGTATTCTGAGACCTGGATGAACAGAATTCAAAGCCATTCTGGGGAGAAAATTTTGTGAGATTCAATTTCCAATTAATCGACAAAATGCTGTAAAAGAAGATTTGGCTCAAGGACTGGGAGTTTGTCCTAGTGCTATAGTGCTTGCCTAGCATGCACAAAGACCTGGATACCATCTAAAAAGCAAACACCGGAAATGGTGCTGTTGCTCTGGTGGGGTAGCTCTACCCTTGAGAAAGCCCCAGGAAAGTCCTCAGACCCTGATTTCAAATCCCAGGACTTGAAAAAAAAGAAGGTAAGGCTCAAATAGTAAAGCACTATTCATGAGCACAAAAGGCAGTTAACAACCTAAGACCTTGAGTATAGCCCTGAGATTCACAGCAAAAAATGTGGGTAGAGAAAAGAGGAGAAAACTGGGATAGAGTAAGGGAAGGAGTGGCATTGTCCAAAGAGAAATGTACTCATCTCCTTACTTATATAAACTGTACACCTTCTGTACATCTCCCTTATAATAACAATTTAAGGCATTTTTAGTATTGTTTCTGAATTAGGTAGGTACAGATTTTTTTAGATGTCCTCTGGATTATTTATTTATTTATTTATTTTTGCCAGTCCTGGGCTTCAGCTCAGGGCATGAGCACTGTCCCTGGGCTTTCTCAAGGATAGAGCACGACCACTTGAGCCACAGCACCACTTCTGGCTTTTTTCTATGTCTGTGGGACTGAAGAATCAAACCTGGGTCTTCATGCATGCTAGGCAAGCACTTTACCACTAGGCCAAACTCGCAGCCCAAATTTATTTTGTGTGACTCATGAATAAATGGTAGTTTTCAAATCTAAATAAGATGATTTTGAAACAGCTAAAGACTAAGAGTTAATGAGCCATGTTTGTGTCCCCATTCCCCTCCCCCTCATTCCCTCCCCTCTTTTTGTTTTCCCCCTTTCCCTATTCTATTTCAAATAAACCAATAAATATATATACAATGACCAGGTAAAATACTGTAACAATATAAGATAACCAAGGAACAACAAAAGAAATGAGAAATAACATAGTACATTAAGAGAAAAGGTATCAATGTTTGTAAAGTAATGCACCTTCTATCTGGTGAATATAATGTAACCCTTCTAGTAATTACAATAAAAAGATATTAAATAATAAAAGAGTTAATGAGCCAGAGGACAAGCAATGGGATTGGGTTTGTGGGTCCTGCAGTGGTCTCAATTGCTGGGAGGGTTGGATTGTTGGTTAGGGCAATCCCCACTGTCTGCCAGAAGGAGGTGGGCCCCAAGGGGCTGCAGAGAGGATCAATCCCTTCCTTCGCATGTGAGTGGGAAGACTCATATTTGTTTGGAAGAAGAACACAGGACAAATACAAAAATGAACGTTAAATGGTCCATTTCAGACTTGCTAAAGGAGTAGCAAATGACTTTAAAAAACATGTCCATCTAATGTCAGGAGTTTGGCCTAGTGGTAGAGAGCTTGTTTAGCATGAAGGAAGACGCAGGTTCAATTCCTTGGTACCACATACATAGAAAAAGCCAAAAGTGGTGTTGTGGCTCTAGCCGTGAGAAAGCCCAAGGACAGTGTTCAGGCCCTGAGTTCAAGCCCCAGGAATGACTATATATATATGTGTATATATATATATATATATGTATGTATGTATGTATATGTATATATGTATGTATATGTATATATGTATGTATGTATATGTATATATGTATATATATGTATATATATACATATATATATGTGTGTGTGTGTGTGTCTGTGTGTGTCTGTGTCTGTGTCTGTGTCTGTGTCTGTGTCTGTGTCTGTGTATGTATGCATGCATCCATCTAAACACTGAGTCTTTTCTGGGATTTCTGTGGTTGGTAACTAGCATCATGTAATTACTAAGAAATTTCCAATAGGTAACAAGAGTGAAAGCTTTTAGGGGGAAAGTAGTGGCAAACAGGAAGGTTCGTTATGAATACTAGTCATTGACAGCTACAAGGAACTGCCAAAACTTTCTACTTCACAATGCTTTGCAGGCAGCACTGGCTTGCTTCCTCCCCTCCCCAATCTTAGTGTGACTTAGATCACAAACACAGTAAATGAAAGAGTTGTCAATCGTCTATGGCTGTGTCATTAGCATTCTTCATTCAAATTCTCAGATTGCAGCTGAAGTGAAACAGAATTTGCACAACTCCAAATTTTCCGAATAACAGAATCTTATAGGGCCTTCATCAAATGACTTAGTTTAAGCAAAGCTTCATAGTGAGCAGCTTTGTTTGAATACTTTTAACATGATTTAAGAATTTGATTTGAGGGGCCGGGAGTTTGGCCTAGTGGTTAAAGTGCTTGCCTAGCATGCATGAAGACCCGGGTTCGATTCCTTGGTACCACATACATAGAAAAAAGCCGGAAATGGTGCTGAGGCTCAAGTGGTAGAGCTCTAGCCTTGAGAAAGTCCAAGGACAGTGCTCAGGCCCTGAGCTCAAGCCCAGGACTGGCAAAAAAAAAAAAAAGAATTTGATTTGAATAAGAGAATATAAAGTATTAACTTTCTAGAAAAAAAGAGCCAACAAACAACACTTACATCAGCAACAGCAAGATGTTAAATAAAAGGGATACTATACATACAGGACATCCAAAAATCTCTTAAATCTTTAGATCCACACTATGGTAATGTATATATTTAAATAAATTAGCATAGTCATAAGCCTTAAAATGACTCTTCCCTAACTTCTGGCTGAACAGGTCTCTGTTGGAATTCTGGGCATTGAGGGAAATACAGAACTGCTTATTCAAAAGCTATTTGAATCACCAAGTTAGGACAGTGTAGGACAGTTATACCAGATAGACTGTGCCAGACACAGCGCTGTGCTGCAAAGGTAATCCAGGAAGTGGTTTTGAAAGAGAAGAAAGTAATTCATAGTTCTCAGGATATAAAAATGCCTTGAAATGCCTCCTCTCCTGTTATATTGGAAATGCATTCTTTGGAGTATTTGCAAAAGCACTGGATTCATAGACGGGCTGTAAACAAACTTCAGCAGGGTCTTATAAAATAGCAAATGGTACTACAGTGAATCAAAGAGATAGGTATACCCAATACATAAATTAACATAAAATACGAAGAACTGGTATCTTCATACCAGCAAAGAAGGGAAAAAGGGAGAAAGGGAGGGGAAGAAGGAAGAAGAGTGGGGAAGAAAGGGTGAAAGGAGGAGGGAGGAAGGGAGGAATAAGAGAAGGCAGTAGAAAATCAGGACATTTTGTAAAAATCAAAGTAAAAGTTACAAATTGCATCTATAATAGAGTAACATTTATTCAGGAATTTCTCAGAGGTTTAGTTTTCTTAATTTGTGTGTGTGTGTGTGTGTGTGTGTGTGTGTGTGCCAGTCTTAGGGTTTGAACTCAAGGCCTGCATGTAGTCCATGAGCTCCTTTTGCTCAAGGATAGCACTCTACAACTTCAGCCACAGCTTCACTTTAGCTTTTTTTGAGTATAGTTTATTGGAGATGGAGTGTCAAAGACTTTCCTACTAGGGCTTGCTTCAAACCACAATCCTCAGACCTCAGCCTTCTGAGTTGCTAGGATTACATACATGCGTGAGCCAACATGCTTTCTTTTTCATTTTTTCTTTCTTTCTTTCTGTCTCTTTCTTTCTTTGTTTTTTGTAGTGCACATGTTTTAAGCTTTTAAAAGGTTACTGCTGAATTTTAAAGGTGTATCTTAAACTTAATATCAATAAGCTTATCAGAATTGAAAAACCAAAAACAAGTCATGTATGCCTCCTTGCCGAGCATCTTACCTGAAGCACACTGAGAGTGTACACAGCATGGAGCTTTTCCTTGAAAACTTGTAGCTGACTGGGTGTCACAACTGGGTGTCAGTGCTTCTGCCCAGAACACTGAGAGAGTATCATATATCAGGATCATATTATCAGGATCATATTTTCTTACAAGTTCCAAATTCAAAATCCAAGCTACTGAAAGTATTCTAATCAATTTTTTTCCTAGATTATTGTGAACTGAAAATCAGGAGTGAAACTCTTGTAAATCAAGTACCATCTGTATGTGTTTAATTGGCCTCAGATCCAAGCTGTATATTTTCAGGACTTTTTTTTATAACTCCTTCATCCTACTGCTTCATGACCTGTATAAAAAATCAACTGAGGGGCCGGGAGTTTGGCCTAGTGGTTAAAGTGCTTGCCTAGCATGCATGAAGACCCGGGTTCGATTCCTCGTACCACATACATAGAAAAAAGCCGGAAGTGGTGCTGAGGCTCAAGTGGTAGAGCTCTAGCCTTGAGAAAGTCCAAGGACAGTGCTCAGACCCTGAGCTCAAGCCCAGGACTGGCAAAAAAAAAAAAATCAACTGAAGGTAAATGCACACAGGGGCATGGAGCAATATGCTTTTTTTGTGTGTGTAAAAATAACTAGCAATAACTTTCCAGAGGAGGAAAAAAGAAATCAAGAGTAGAGGATGAGAGAAGAGAGATACAACAGCCTATACAAATAACAACTAAAGGCAATTCTCAGAGTATGCAGCTTGGTGATTTGCCACCAAGTTGGTGAGCTGGCTATCAGTGTAGGGCTGTTCACTCTGCTGCAGAGGTTGCCCATCTTCTCCTTATTATTCTTCCCTGCTGCAGATGCTCTTGATTATTGCTCTCTTCAACCCCAAAGTCAAACTCCCCCATTCCCAGGTAGACAATTCCATACCACCCTCCTTACTGTCATTGGAGAGGAGAGAACCTTGGGTGTTGGGAGGCATAGATAAGAAAACCGAGATATTCCTTAACTTCCATGATTGCCAAGAAGAATGAAAAGGGACCCAGACATGGAGGTATGTACCTGTAATTGCACATTTGGAATGCTGAGGCAGGAGAATCATAGCATGGGCAACCTTTTGTGAGACCTTATCTCACAAAACCAGAAAAGAAAAGAAATAGCTGGGTGAGGTGGCTCATGCCAATAATCCTAGATACTCCAGAGGCTGAGATCTGAGGATTAAGGTTCAAAGTCAGCCCTGCGCTAAAGACTCACTAAAGACTGTGAGACTCTTATCTCCAATTAATCACTAGAAAAGGGGAAGTGGCGCTGTAGCTCAAGGGATAAGGCCGTAGACTTGAGCTAAAGAGCTCAGGGACAGTGCCCAGGCCCAGAATTCAAACCCTAGGACAGACAGGAAAAAGAAAAGAAAAGAAAAGAAATTAAGAATGAGGAAAAGTTCTGTTCCTTGCCTTTGAGAATCAATAGGAACTTAAAGAAGTAAAGACCAGACGTGGGACCCAAAGAATGACGGGAGATCTTTAACATACATGAAACTGTTATTGGTTAGTAAAATACTTACACAAAGATTGAAGAATGGATGTCAGTTTTTACTGCTTTCCTCCGGCAACACCCTGGGAACATTTTCCATATTATCATTTCTAAGTATATTTCACAAAGAAATTGCAGTAACCAGGCATGATGACTAATGCCTATAATTCTCTCTACTTAGGAGGCTGAAATCTGAGGATTGCAATTCGAAGCAAACCTGGACACTATCCAATCAATCACTAGAAAAGGGGAAGGAGGGCTGTGGCTCTAGAGGTAGGGTGGTAGCCTTGAGCTGAAGAGCTCAGGGACAGTGTCCACACCCAGTGTTCTAGCCTCATGACCAGTGGAAAAAAAAAAAAAGAAAAAGAAAATTCAGTAATCCCCACTCCTGACCACTACATTTCCTACGTCAAGAAGACATAGTATGATTAAGTTGTAGTTGTTAATGTCTACACATAAATACACATAAATTGCAGCCAACCTAAAATACATTTGGAATTGTAATAAAGCTTTAAAATTAGTAATTAACTTTAACTTGGATAATGATATTTTGCCTACACCATGTAATAATCTCACTGTTTAAAGAATGCCCTTTCCACATGACATTGTTAACTACCTCTATGTGGGTTTCACTGAGAGGTAAGTCAGGATTGTTTAAAATGCAAGTGTCTTTTCTAGTTCTTTGCCACAATGGCAACACTGACAATAACCAATCTTGCATATTGTCATTGCTGATTAGGGACACAATGGCCTTCATTGATGGGATGTGCTTCTTCAGTCTGGGTTACATTATATTCACTAGATAGAAGGTGTATTACCTCACATACATTGATACCCTTTCTCATGTTTTGGTCCCCATTTCCCTCCCCCTACCCCCACCCCTCATCTTGTTTTCTCCCCTTCCCTATCCGATTTCAAATAACCAAATACACATATATCCAATATATCAGCTAACAAGGTGAAATACTGTAACAATATGAGATAACCAAAGGATAGCAAAAGAGATGAGAATAACATAGTACATTAAGGACAACAATCACTCGTTATATGGATTTTGTTTCTATATCCTGGAGGTCCTTTTATCTAGCGTCATTCTATATGGTTTTCAACTCTTTAATATTAAAAAGAAAAAAAAGGGCCAGGAGGAGTTTGGCCTAGTGGAAGAGTGCTTGCCTAGCATTCACGAAAACCCAGGTTTGATTCCTCGGTACCACATATATAGAAAAAAGCTGGAAGTGGTGCTGAGGCTCAAGTGGTAGAGCTCTAGCCTTGACAAAGTCCAAGGACAGTGCTCAGACCCTGAGCTCAAGCCCAGGACTGGCAAAAAAAAAAGAAATGTGTAACTTTTTCAAAATATGAACAATGAGATGTCCCCCCAAAAAAATGTAAGATGAATGCTTTAGAGTAAGACAAAGACATGGTATTTCTGAAAACATGGACACCAAATTAGAAAACTCTGAAAGATTAGGTAAGGGAACCACAAATGTAAAATATATGTAAATTCTGATTGTACTTTAAAAGATCCCAAAAATGAGACAAATGAAGATTATCTTAATCCATTTGGTGTTGCTATATCAGAATGGCTAAGGCTGAATAAATTTATAATGAATAGGAATGTAACAGTTGATGCTTTTGCACATCAGGAAGGCCAAGACTGGAGAGGTAGATCTCTGACAAGGACTTTCTTTCTATGATGTGTGTGGAAGAAGGCAAAAAGAAGAGAGAGAAACAGAGAAAGAAAGATGATGGAGAAAAGTGAGTAATGGGGTGGAAATATCTTTTTTGCCAGATAATACCAGTTATCCATCAGATAGACAGAACCCCATGGCCTCCTGGCTTTTCATTTATGGAAACCCCACTTCACTGCTATTTTGGAAACTAAGTGTTTAACACACACCATTTGTGTGACACAGACAAGGCAGAGCAACATATTTCATGAATTTTGTCATCATGACTATGATGAACCAGTTTAGGTCTTATAGTAAATGGTAAATGGTTTTGCCTACTTAACCAAATACTCACAATGAGTGTCCACATATATTTTAAGTTAAGAGCAAGCTCCTACATCACATAGTGCTAATGACATTTCTACTCCACAATATGACCAACACTTTTCAATTAAATGCACAAATTCTGTGTAAATTGGTGTCCACTGTAACATATTCATAGGAAATCCAGGCAATAATGAACACATTTTCCAATAAAAGACATTTCTGTTGCATTGATTCAGTGAATGATGCCTAATCTGAGAAAGTAACAAAAACAAATGTGCACAGTGGTCAACAGGATTTGGGAATATGTGAAGAAGAGGTATTGAAAAAAATAACACCTATAAGTTTTGGAAGTTTCATACAGTCCATACTAAAATGAAGTCAATGCTTGCAGAGAGTGAACCCCCAATGGAACCTATGCTGGGATGGAATGTGTTCATCCAGTTAGAAATGACTTGAAGTGCACAGATATTAACATGATTATAATGGACATTCTGATGTGTCCTAATCAAAGGTCAGTTGTACCTGCAGGTACTTGTTTAAATTACTGGAACTCATGATCAAGAAATCTAGTATCATGGTTCATGCCTATAATCTCAGCTACCTCTTGTGTAGGCAGGATTAGAAGGACCATGGTTCAAGCAGGCAAAACAGATTTCTACTTCAAATGGGACTGCATTAAACTGCAGAGCTTGCCGGGCACAGTAGCTCACTCCTGTAATACTAGCTACTCAAAAGGCTGAGATCTGAGGATCAAGGTTCAAAGCCAGGCTGGGCAAAAAAGGATCTGAGACACTTATCTCCAGTTAACCTCTAGAAAACAGAAAACGGGAAGTGGGGCTTGGCTCAAGGGTAGGGTGGTAGCCTTGAGATGAATAGCTCAGGGAGAGGGTCCAGGCCAAGTTCAAACCCCATGACACACAGACACAGACACACAGACACACAGACACACACACACACACACACACACACACACACACACACACACGCACGCACAAAAACCTACAGAGCTTTTGTATGGCAAAGGACTAGCTAGCAAGTAAATAGAAAGTCCACATTGTGGGAAAAGATCTTCACTAGCCATACAACAGATAAGGCCTCATATGTAAAATATATCTACAGCTAAAAAAAATTGAATCTCTCCAAAACAAATCCTCAAAGAAACAATCATCCCATTAAAAGTTGGGCTAAAGACTTAAAGAGAGACTTCTCTGAAGGGGAAATAAGAATGGCCTATAATTTTTCAACAGGTCAGGTTTCCTACAATAGCACAGAGTGAACTAGGCAACTAGATCAAGAGGTGTAACTATTAGATGCCAGTTTGGGCCGAGGACCCCTTTGTCTTCCTTCACTGTCTTGTGCCTGGGGAGTGTTTACCATTTGTGAGGCAGCCTGGTCTGCTCTTGTATTTGTACATCTTATTACTCCATTGGGAAGTAGGTTCACTTTCCTCTGGCCTTTTGCCTAAGTTAGGCTTTGCTGAATAAACCCTACTTTTCCTTTTAGAAAAGGTTGTTACATGAGATGTACTTGCAACTGTTCTTTTCCCAGAAAAAAACAAAAACAGCAACAACAAACACAAACACACACACACAAAAACAAACAAACAAACACAAAAAAGCCCCCCCAAAACAAAACCAGTGAATGTTTGCTGAGTATGTTTATGCTGCTTCCTGAACCACTTGTTGCTTTAGGGTCAACTCTGTCCCTTTCTTTCCCTTTTCCACATCAGCGTGGACCTGAAGTCAGCATCTGCTTCTTCCACATTTTCCTCTCCTTTTCTTTCCCCAATTTCCATTTGACTTTAAATAGCTGCACCAATCTAAATGACATCTATGAAAACTGAAGAGGTTTTTTGTTGTTGTTGTTGTTAAAGATAATGTGACTAAGTTTCTTTCCCTGGTAACTTTGAAAAGCAGCCAGAGCTGTTATATACATATGTTTGTGGTTCCCTTGAAATGCTTTGTGTATGTGGTGTTTCAACATGCACCAGTTGGCTTTGCAATATCTAGATTTGAGGATCCTCAGCCCCACTTCCAAACTCCCCTTGCATTGCAACAAGTGTCCAGCTGTGTGCACTTGATGTATCAGCGCCACCCAAGAGGGACCGTGCTTTCCAGGAATGGGTTCTAGTTCCTGTGTTGGCCAGTGACCCAAGGGAATTGCACTGCTAGATGCACTCCCCAGTTTGTGGATCAACTTTTCTGCTTTTCTAAGCTTTTACCGATTTTCTCCATATTTGACAAGGAGTTAATATCTTTTGTTGTTTATAGCTTCAGTGTCCTCAGCTGGGATAGGCAAGCCATATTGCATGGCAGCTTTTCTGTTTCACCTATATATGCCTATCTGAGGGATCTGTTCACAGGAAACACTGTGGTCCCCTTGCCATTCTGAGGTCAGTCACATTGGCTTTTTCATTTGATGCATTAATTGAAGAGCAGATGCATTTTTAGTTATTTACAATAAAACTTTAATCCGAAGCTCAGGACACATACAGCAATGATAAAATGGTGTAGCATATAATGTCATCAGACTTAATTCTGTGTTATTTTCTGTGATCCAGATTATATGTGTTTTATGTGTGTTTAAATAAATTAAATACATGTGTATGCATATACATATACACACATATACATAACAGATTCGAAAGACTGACTTGATTTGAAATGGTTGAATCTGCAGTGTAACGTGGTTCACCTATGATTTCAGAACTGAAATTTAGTACAAAGATAGAAAAGGACCTATCACATCCTCTAGTTACACATTCTGGTACAGAGCACTTGGGGGATGGGATGGGGTAGGTTGGTGAGACAATCAGATGATTGGTGAATTGATGAAATGCTCCTAGCCCTGTAATGTTGTGCATAGAGCATCTGTGCTGTGGAAATGACTGTTGTTAGATTTTCATTGTAACTGGACTGTTCAGGTTGCCCACAGGGAAAGAACATTCCTAATTCTAATAAAATAAACTTTTATTTTGCTAAAAAAAAAGAATGGCGTATAGACACATGAAGAAATGCTTAACATCTTTGGCCATAAAAGAAATGCAAATCAAAACAACTCTGAGATTCCACCTCACTCCAGTTAGAACGGTCATGATCAAGAAAACTAATAACAGACACTGGCAGGGATATGGCCAGAAGGGTTCACTACTACACTGTTAATGGGAGTGTAAACTTTAAACCACTCTGAAAAGCAGTATGGTGATTTCTCAAAAGACTAAACATAGAGCTCCTCTATGATCCAGCAATCCCACTTACTACTTGGCATTTACCCACTCGTCCAGAAACAAAGGACCTACTAAACCCACTAGCACAATGATATTCATTGCAGCATTATTTACCATAGCTAAGATATGGAACCAACCCAGATGCCCCTCAGTATATGATTGGATCAAGAAGATGTGGCACTTATACACAATGAAATTCTATGCTGCCATCAGAAAAAATGGCATCGCCCCTTTTCTAAGGAAATGGAAAGACTTGGAAAAAATCATATTAAGTGAAGTAATCCATATCCAAAGGAACATAGGCTCAATGGCTTCCCTAATTTGTAATCATTAATACACATCTAGGACTATCCTAGCAGAGGATTACAATAGCTCAAAACGTAGATACATAAGATCATATAGGATGAGACTAAATGAAAGGAACTCTAGGATATGGAAAAGGGAGCTTTATCTTGTGTGGCTGTTGTTGTTAATGTAATATGTTATTTCTCTTCTCTTTATGGTTAATCTCATATTGTTATTGTTACAGTATTTAACTTTGTTACCTGGTATATTGTATAGATGTTTATTTGTTTATTTGAAATAGGAAAGGAAAGGGGGAAAACAAGAAGATTGAAAAGGGTGGGAGGAGAGAAATGGAGACAAAAACATGAGAAGGGGTATTAATGTGTGAGAAGTAATGCACCTACTACCTGACAAATGTAACTGTTATCCCTCTCTACACTATCCTGATGATTAAAAAATGTTTTTTTGTTTCCTACCCCTGAAAAAAACATTTTCTTGGGGAGCTCAAGAAGCAGATGATGTAGACAGCTCACAGTATTTGCTAAGAAGACTGAACACTGCCATAAACAGTAACATTGCCAACAGTGTGATGATTTTCTAGCACTGAAGTCTTGTATTTTCTTTCATTAGAGCAAAATACAACAATAGTTTATTAGGCACTAAAACAAAACAAAACAAAACAAAAAATTGTTTCCTAAAGATGGGATGGAAACAAACACCATATATATATATATATATTTTTTTTTTAACTTACTGAGTACACACTGTTTTGTTTTTGTGTGTTTTTTTCTCTTCATGTATCATTGGCTAGCCTCAAATTCTTTATCTTTCTGTCTCAGCTTTCTCAATGCTGGGATTATAGGCATATAATAAAATTCCCACTTGGAAGTTAATATTTTTAAGACTAAGACAAATAGAGGAATGGGTAAGAAATCCAATGGCTACAAAGACAGATTTCAACATCTAAGTATCCCATGATTAAGTCTGACATGTCTGACAACGTTTCGGAAAAGATGCTGAACTAAATGTCTAATAAGAAGTCTTTTTTATTGTCTGAGCCTAGGATCACTGAAAGATGCCTGGATTCTATAACATTCCTGCTTTCTTTGTGTGTGTGTGTGTGTGTGTGTGTGTGTGTGTGTGTGTGTGTGTGTCATGGGGCTTGAACTCTGGGCCTGGGAGCTGTCCCTGAGTTCTTCAGCTCAAGCAAATTTAGTGCTCTACCACTTTGAGCCATAGCTCCACTTCCAACATTTCTGCTTTTTATTTTTTAACCTGCTTTTAGTATTCAGGCAAACTAAAACACATTTATGGATTATATATACATATATATGCAGGTATATATATATATATAAAACATGCATATATGCATAGCATACATGTTATATCCATATATATGTATAGTGTGCATTTTATAGGTAATATACACATATTCTAAATATATATACTATATGTATTACATATATAGAGATAGATTTAGATAGTGCTCAGAGGGGGTTATGAACGATATCTGAACTAGCTTAGAGCTCAAATATCCATTTCTGAACCAAGCTTTGGAAACTAGTAGTGATTTAATTAATGTCTTCCCTCTACCACTTTTAGTAATCTAATCATTCAACTGGCCATTTCTACATTTTTATTATCTACTATTCTTTTTCTGTGTGTGTACTTGCCTTGAGCTTTGAACTCAGGGCATGGGTTCTGTCCCTGAGTATTTGCTCAGAGATAGTGCTCTATTTCTTGAGTCAAAACTCCACTTGTAGCTTTTTTGGTAATTAATAAAGATAATAATGTCATGGGCTTTCCTGCCTGGGCTGGCTTCAAGCCATGATCCTCAGATCTCAGCCTCCTGAGTAGCCAAGATTACAGGTGTGAGCCCTTGGTACCCTGCTACTATTCTTTCTTTTCTTCATTTATTACTGAAAGTCAATATTTTCAGAGGTGATAAAAATAACACATTAAGGAGTTCATACGTGATGAAAGCATGAAAAGTTTTGATGATCATAAGATTGCTTCAGGATGGACCAAAGGAAAGCTCAATGTGGACTCTAGATAAAATATTTCTTCTTAGAGCTGGGCACTAGTGGCTCACTTCTGTAATCCTAGCTACTCACGAGGCTGAGATCTTAGCATTACAGCTCAAAGCTAGCTTAGGCAGGACAGTTGGTAACACTCTTATCTCTAATTTACGACCTGAAAACCAGAAGTGGCTCAAAACGTTAAAGTGCAAGCTAGCCTTGAGCAAAGAGATCAGCCACAGCACCAAGTTCAAGCCCCACAACTGACCAAAAAATAGATGATAGATAGGTGATAGGTGATACATAGATAGATAGATAGATAGATAGATAGATAGATAGATAGATAGATAGATACATAGCATATGCCCATTCCTTCTTAGGACAAGACATTATTTGTATCTCATTCACTGGTTTTGCCCTCAGAAGCTTGCTTAATATGGGCTCTTGTGGCCCACACATGTGATCCTAGCAACTCAGAGCCTGAGATCTAAGGATCACAGTTCAAACCCTGCCAAGGTAGACAAATTCTAGATACACTTATCTCCAACTACCAAAAAAAAAAAAAAAAGAAAACCAGGAGAACTGTGGAACCAGTGGTAAAGCTCTACCCCCCAGGTAGGTAAGAAAAATAAATTTTTAAGACAGAATCATAAATAGTCATTCTCATCCTATATTTCTCTTCCCATATCTATGCCTCAGTGCCTCAGTTAACTAGTAGGAAGCCAATAAATAAATAAATAAATAAATAAATAAATAAATAAATAAATAAATAAATGTATTGTCTTTAGCTCCATATTTTATTAGGAAATGTTTGGCGAGCATCCACTCTCTGTATGATTTAGTAGGTATTAAGAGCTCTTAGATACTTAACAAGCCATTTTTAAGAAGCCTATAGAGACTCCTGGCAAAGGAGAGACACAAGGCTAGAAAACAGAGAAAAAATAGTATGGTTCAGACCTTCAGTGAAATTCGAGTGTACTTAATTCTCTTTCTGTACTTACCTGAACTTAAGTTTTCTCAGCTCACAATTTAGAGGTATTTAACAAGATGGTTTTCTGGGCCTCAGAATTTTTGTAATAGGTCATTCATTCTTAATAATTCATTAAAAGTAATTTCTATTAAGAGTTTTTACCTACAATAAAGTGCCTACATATATAATTTGATAATTTAGTATCTTTTCTGGATGTTGGTGACACTATTGAATATTTAGCTCTTCTCTGTTGGTGATTTTCCATTGAAGGATAAAGAAAAGGTAGAGTCTAAAAGTAAAAAGTAAGATCTTACAGTAAAGAGGTTCTGGCAAACAGAAGTAAAACAGTCAGTTAAATCTGCAAGACAGAATTCTTTCCTTCATTCCAGTGAATGACATAAAAGTGAGTTTAGTTTCCCTTTTTTGTGCCCCAAGTTTCTAGAAAGAGTAAAAGCTAATTTACCTTTGGAACTGTAGGGCAGTGTTGGTCTTCAACCTTATTTCTTTCTTTGGTTTTATCTATCTCAGAGAAAAAAGTCAACTCACATAGAAGCTACTGAGTTTTTACACAACCTGAGTTCTTATAGTGCCAAGACAAGAAGTGCTGTGTAAGAGTACATCACAAATCAGTTTTCTAATTCCTAGGGCCGTTATAGACCTCTAGGTCACAGCTAGGTCAGGCACTTAAGCCTGGAAATGTAAAATGTTCAAGAAACTATATCTGCAGTGAAGTCATAAGTGGCAGTATCCTCAACCACAGTGTACCAGCTGACCAGATGCATAGATAAAAACCTCATCTGAGGCCCTATCCCCAAAATAGCTACAGCAAAAATGGCTGAATGTATGCCTCAAATGACACAAGTGATAACACACTTTCTTAACCAAACTCCAAGCCATGTTAATATGATCGAACTTATCTTCAGTAATACTAAAATGAATGAATATATAAATAGTAAAACAAAAATAAGATAAAAACATCAGTCACTGGATTACATGTCAAAGTCAATATTCAGTGGAGATACCTACACTCGTGTGTCTATAGAAGTACTATTTATAAAGACTAAGTCATCAAATTAATCTGGTGCCCATTAACCAATGCCTGGATTTAACAATGGAGTATGATTTCACCATAAAGAAAAATGAATTTATATGATTAGCAGGAACTAGAAATCAATAGTTAATCAAAACATGCTTCACTGATAAATTCTCTCTTTCATATGCTAAATGTAGTCCATAAAAATGAATGATAGAAATGTAAAACAGAGATTTGGGGAGGATTAAATAGAAACAGGACTATGGAAGGCAAAAGAAGGTGATAGGGAGTGAATATGTTCTCTCTGCACATGTACAAATAAAACAATGAAATCTGTTAAAATTATTTTAAAGGGAAGGTTGAACAAGATTAATAGAGGGGATAAATTTGATCAAAGTGCATGACTCAAAGGAACATAGGCTCAATGGATTCCCTCATTGGTCACAATCAGTAGAAACCTTGGGCTCTCCTAGCAGAGATTTGGAGTAGAGCAAAACCTAGATACATAAGGCCGTACAGTATGACGCTAAATGAAAGGACCTCTAGGATATAAAAACAAAAGCCATATAATGAGTGATTGTTGTCCTTAAGGTACTATGTTATCTCTCATCTCTTTTGCTGTCCTTTGGTTATCTCATATTGTTACAGTATCTCACTTTGTTATCTGATATATGGGATATATTTGTATTTGGTTATTTGAAATTGGATAGGGAAAGGGGGAAAACAAGATGAGGGGTGGGGGTGGGGGGAGGGAAATGGGGACCAAAACATGAGAAAGGGTATCAATGTATGTGAATTAATGCGCCTTCTATCTGGCAAATTTCATGTAACCCTTCTATTAATTTCAATAAAAATATATGGAAAAAAAAGATGAGCCAAAGACTTAAAGAGTCTTCTCTGAAGAAGAAACAAAAATGGCCTATAGACACATGAAGAAATGCTCAACATCTCTGGTCATAATAGAAATGCAAATCAAAACAACTCTAAGATTCCACCTCACTCCAGTTAGAATGGCCAGGATCAAAAAAATCTAATAACAACAGATTCTGGAGGGGATGCATCCAGGAGGGATTACTACTACACTGTTGCTGGGAGTGCAAACTCGTTCAACCACTATGGAAAGCAGTACAGCAGTTCCTCAAAAGGCTAAATATTTCTTTTCTTTTTTTCTTTTTTCCAATCCTGGGACTTGAACTCAGGGGCCTGGGCACTGTTATTGAGCTTTCTCAAAGCTAGCACTCTACCAGTTGAGCTACAACACGTCTTCTGGCATGTCCTTTGTATGTGGTACCAAGGAATGAAACCCAGGGCTTCTTGTGTGCTAGGCAAGCACTCTACTATTAGGCCAGCCCTGTTATTTATTTTCATGATGATGGCCATTCGGACTCAGATAAAATGGAAACACTATGCAGCTTTGGTTGCATTTCATGTATGAATAAAAATGTTTGGTTTTAACATATATACATATATACCATTTGTCACTTTTTTAGGACATCTTATTCAATGAGTTTTACCATTTTGGGATTATATTCTTTATTTTGTCGACTCTCTTTAATTTTGTTTCATTCTTCAAGTTCTCTATATAGTAAAGATTGTCCATTGTCAGATGAGAAGTAAGTAAAGACATTTTTAATCACATTCTAGAAGCTGCATTTCCTCTGTGAGAAGTGTTTCATTGACTATATAGAAGCTTTTTCAGTTCTATGTAGTATAATCCCATTAGCCAATTCTTCCTATTATTTTGGGGGCTATTGGGCTCTCATTTTGAAAGTTACAGCTTATGCTTATATTTTGAAGTGTTTTTTTTCTGGATTTTGTAGTGTTTCAAAATTTTAGGTCTTACACAATATTCTTTTATCTATTTTGACATAACTTTTTTGTTGAGTAAGAGATAGGAATCTTGTTTTCTACATTCTCCATATAGAAGTACAGCATTTCAAGCACTCTTCGTTGAAGATGTTGTCTTTTCAATAACATAGTTTCTTGGCACCTTTGTCAAGGTGCTTGGACTTTGTGGGTTTATTTCAGATTGGTGCTCATCTCAATTCCTATTTCTATCTAAGCTTCCTGTAATTCCTATGGATATCATACCTCCCTGGTTCTCTAAATGAGTGCATCCTATTAGAGCCCAGAGAACACATCTCCTCTTCCTCTCTTTGACCCTGCATAACCCAAGTCCCTGGTCTTGTTTTTTTTGTTTTTTTTTTTTTTTTGCCAGTCTTGGGCTTGGGCTCAGAGCCTGAGCACTGTCCTTGGACTTTCTCAAGGCCAGAGCTCTACCACTTGAGCCTCAGCACCACTTCCAGCTTTTTTCCATGTATATGGTACCGAGGAATCAAATCCATGCTAGGCAAGCACTCAACCACTAGGCCAAACTCCCGGCCCCCTGGTCTCGTTTATTGGAAAATTATTTAAAATAACAAAACAAGGGTCTATTGCAGCCAGAGACTGATGTTTTATGCCTGTAATCCTAGCTACCTAGGAGGTTGCAATCTCAGGATCAGGGTTCAAAGACAGCCCAGGCATAAAAATCTGTGAGACTCATCTACAATCAATGATCAGAAAAAGCCTAGAAGTGAAGCTGTGTCAGAAGTGGTAGAACTCTTAGTCTTAAACCAAAAGAGTTTAGGGTCAGTGCCCAGATTCAGATTTCAAGCAGAAAAAAGGTCTATTGCAAATGCCTTTAAGAACACTTGTAATTTCTTTGGGTTTTTGCCCATTCCCAAGCACTGCAGAATGGAGGTGGCAATCTAAGTGATTAGCCCACATGACACAAATAATTCCCAAAGCCCTCACTCACCAAATTGCAAAAGCAAGTGTAGCTAAGTTAGAGCTCATTAAAATTTGACTCATAGGAAAAATCTGTCCTACTGCATGTTTTCTAAATAAAGTTTTGTTGACATATAGTCATGCATGTGTGTTTATATATCTCTGTGGTTGCTTTTCTGTTGAGATGGCAGAAGTGAATAGCTGTTCTCACTAACAGAAAATTGGATAAATTTGAGTAAATATCTGAGAGAGAAGGCAGAAACTAAGTTATTCTAACATTTATTACTGTTAATCTTCAAATGGAAATATGACACTATAGCTCTTAAATTATTACACAATCTTTTTCTCATGAAATTTTGGCATCTCCATTTAACCAGATCTTGTTCTACTTTTATATTTCTATTAAATGTAAAAAAATCAAGAATAGAAGGATAAAGTGTGGAATCTAAAAGATGTTGAGAGACTGTTGGGCACCAAAATCTGGAAAGACTAAAGGGAAAGAGAAGATGAGGAAAATTGGTCAGTAGGTATTAAATTATAGTAGGTCCAAAGTCCTCCAGTGTTTCACTGAGCAGAGTGAGATAATAGAGAGAAAGTGTACTGCCTATTTCCAAAAAAATTACAAAAGGATTTTGAGTGCTTTTCAGTCCAAAGGAACTATAACTGTTTGAGAAGATAGGTGGGCTTAATCATGATTTATGTGCTACGCAAGGTATAACTGCACTGAAATATCACAAGATTCTCTCCAAATGTGTACACGGATGTATTTCTTTAGAGGTTTCACATTGGAGCATATGAGATGTTCTGGTAGAGATCTCTAATTATCCATCAGAAATGATGCACAGATTGCATTCACTAAGTGCCACAAGTCATTCTGGCTTAGCATGAAGGCTCTGACTATAGCAAAAGTAGACTTTGACAATTTCAGTTACCCACTGCTTCTTTTCATCTTAGGTAATATATTTGTAGACAATTCTCTTGTATTAAGATGTTATCTCTTGCTTTCTCAGAGGACAAATAGCATTTGCAACACTAGTATGCCCCAGACATATGCTCCTGAAATGTTCCACACAACAACAATGCAGAGAGATTCTGCTAACAAGTCATTGATGAGAAAAACCTTCCCAGACTGAAGCTGCAATATATCGCAGTGTTCATGCATGAGTGAGCAGGGTATATCTTATCAAATAGGCTAACATGTATGATAGGAAATTTAAGAGATAGGAGCAATGAGAGTTGGAGCTGAAGTACAGAACAAATGGGAATGTGGCACTGCCTGTGCTCAGAAACGCATTATCTGGTGTGCTTTTGCATGAAGTCTTCATTGCATTACAAAATGGGGAAAAATTTTTGAAGACATGTCAGGTTTTCTGCATATATCATTTAAAAATTGAAATAATTTTATTGATATAGCTAATGGTGTTGTTTTAATTACTCCATGTCTTAAATTTCACCAGGTAAAGAATAAGTATCTTGTTTTAGAATTTGGTGCTACAGGCATGTACCAGATATATGATAGTTATGGGAATATTCTATTATCATATTATCAAAATTCTATTGTCATACTGTTATAATATATACTTACCTAGTTATAAGTATATTGGCTTTACATATGAAGTAAAATTATTCTATGTGCAAAAAACTTTTAAAATGTTACCCATTTTTACCTTTATATATTAAACATCATTTTATAAAGCTAATTAATCTTATACATCATAAAGTAAGATCCACCAATTTTCATAGAAATAAAAGAGCTCTAATTATTTGTCCACAATTTTAATCTTCATCCTTTTAGAAAAACAAATCCCTTTCCTCCATTATCTTCTATCTCCTATCCTGTGGTCAATCTCCAAATATTTGCTTATGCAAATATTTCTTTTGCAATTATTTTCTGTTGGTTGTTACAAATGCTATCACCCATGCTTCTTTATTAATTAACAAGTTATTTTGGGGAACTAGCATAACAATATTCCGTGTGCTAACAATGTCCAGTGTGCTAACTTTATTCTCATCATCATTTGAGATGAGCAAATCCAGATCCCCATCTTACTGTTTAAACACATGACCAAAAACAAATCAACCTGTTTCTTGTGCTGTGGGGTACCTCTCTGGTCTAACCTTCAACAGTGACGCATATATTTCTCTTAGCTGCTAAGAGAACTGATGACTGTCACCTCTGAACTGTGTCTTTAGACCATGCACTTAACTAGAGTTCTTCAGTGCCACAATTCTGAAGGACAGCTCATCCATGCCCATGTAGGGTTCATTACAGTCATTGATTCTACTTTCCTTCTCACAGATCAGTGCAACAATTGAGCTACTATAGTTCCATTCCAAATCCCTCTAGCATAATATCCTACTGTCAACCTGGGCCTAAAGAAGACAGTCACTGACCTTCTGAGTGGCCTGAACACACATTTTCATTACCTTTGTGAAGAAAGATCCACAAAATGGCATATCTGGTCTACACAATCATTCTCACATTGGGACTGGCTATGGACTTGACTCTTCCCTCAAAATTATGCCAAAGAAGTTAAAGAATAGCTATCAAACATACTGTATTTAAAAAAAAATACATTAGCATATTTGGGTGAGCTCCAGGGGTTCAGGCCAGGACATTTATTTCTGAGTCGTAGATAAATATTTCTATATTAAAATATCTCTTCTGTCCACCCATGATAATTGGTTTTCTCCTCCATTCTCTATCTAATCCCCTCCATGTATCTCTTGCACCTGTTCTCCCACTTCCTTCTGGTACACGTAGTTGGCTCCTGCAGTAGTTTTGGCAGAATCCTTAAAGGAAGGGTTCTTCCTGACCCCTGAGAGGGTTGGTTTCCCTCTCCAGGAGAGATGTAGAGGAATCCAGCTTCAAGATTCTCAGCCTTGCCTTCTCAGACGTTCTCCTTCTGGCTCTTGTAGTGCCAAGGTTTTATTCTCAATACTCTGCATTTGCATAGGAGTTATGCCAAGTCTGGTGAGTTCTTCATTTTTGAAACCCTGCCATCATTGCAATTTGGTCCTGGACCTGGTTCCAGCTATTTTCTCTGAAGTTACAGATGTGCCCCTCCACAGACAACATCACAGAGGACTGCTGATTTTCAAAGCCTATTTGAATTGTTAGTTGGCAGACCTGAGATCATATTTTTCCTTGAAATTTCAAAGACATTAGGAAAATCCAGCCTATTTATATGCCCATACAATCATGTTCTTGATTCCTTTACACAAACACACATGCTTGACTCTTCACATCTATTTGACTCTTTCCAAGCCTGTCTTTGAAAGATTCTAACACATGCTAGGAGCAGTGGTCTTCTACTTGCCTCCAACATCATTTTTTTTTCCTGACGTTGGACTAGATAATGACTCAACTATAAATCCCACTTGCCATGACAAAAGATTACAAAGAATTTGTTAATCATTAGCATGTGTTTTCTAGGCAGTAGCATCTGAGACAAAGTCTTTGGTGGGAGCCATTTATTTGGGTGTTGCTTTAGAAGGTGGAGGAAAGTCGGGGGGGGGGAAATGCCAAAAATACAATGCTACAAACAAATTGACTAAAGAACGTCTAGAGGCTAGATGTCCAAAAATAACCACCAGCAGTTATCACCAAAGGCCTAGGGAAGAAACTTTTCCTTGTTCCTTCAAGCTTTGGCTTTATATTTTTTATTATTTTTTTAGTAATCTTGGGTCATTCTTGGCCTGGAGATGGTGAATGTCACTTTTTTCATTCTTGTGGGCTTTTTCTGCATCTCACACAGTTTTTTTATGAGGGTGCTCAGCCTTAGGGTTAGTACATAGTCTAATTCAATACATTCTCATGTGAATTGATTACGTTGGTTGAAGATTTTGCTTCCAGTCTAAGTCATATCCTGAGATCCTTGGTGAACATGATTTCTAGGACAATGGGCAAGCCAGCACAGTCCTATATGAACTTAATATGGATAAAGAGAAAAAGGGAAGGGCATTGCATTGAAGGTTTACAATCATTGAAATATTCCAATACAACTGTTCTTGGTGTGTTTCCTATTGTGCCAGACTTGTTTCCTATTGTGCCAGACTAACCTCATAAGAAAGTACACTGTATAATAGTACTTAATAAACAATAGCTGTTAAATCTGTATCCTTAAAATAAAAAGACAAAAGACCATTTTTGTAGGGATAAATGGGCATAATTAACAATGTTCTCTCTTCTTATCCATCCTAATTTCATAAGCCCTGTGCATGAGAGAATTGGCTTGTAGAAAAATTTACTGACATAGTGAAGAGCTAAGTAATTTTAGAGGGAAAAGTCCAGGCCAAGGGCACCTGTTTTCCTTGCCTTTATTCACAGCTAATATTGTTAAAACTGAAAAACATAACATCACAGTTTCCAGTCTAACCTTCAGACTATATATCTGAATATTGCTTTTACTGAAAGAAAGTTATAAGGTAGAGCTTTGCATGGACTCTACCTAATCTACTTTGCTGAGTTAAATTGCTTGAGATTTAGCACACAGCTTTGCTGCAATATTCCAACGGTAAAAATTCAGGTGCAGAGCAAATGAGATTAATGTCTCAGGCAGCACCATATATTTCCTTTGCTTAATGCGGAGCATGCCGTATTTCTTCCTTTGGTGGGACTTCAAAAAATTATCATATTTTAGAGTGAAACTAATTGTTAAAGAGAATGGAAGTTCATTTCCAAAGATGAGTTAGCTCCTCAGACTCAGGAAGGATGTGGGCTTTGTTGATCTTGATTTGCATTCCCAAGAATGGAAAGAGAGACAGAAGAATGTCTGCACTTCTGGATGCCCAGCTGCATGGGAAAACCTTTGTCTCCTCTAACTGATGTGCTCAGAATCTACTGTTCTTAACAGCTGTTATTTTTGTCACAGAACAAAGAAAGACAATGCTTAGGTTTGATTGATGCAGTAGTGACAATGGATTTGATGATGAAGATAGTAGCTAATGATCGAAGATATAATATACTGTGCTACACATGGAATGCTGTAACTTTATGAAGTCACTCTCATGTATATATGGATTAAAAGGCACTAACAACAATCTAAAAATGAGGAAACAATCCCCAAGGAGCAATGTGAAGAAATAAACACAAAGAAGTAATTACTCAGGAAATATAAAGCTGAGCCTCTTTCCTTCATTCCTCAACTCTTGGTCTAAGGAAAGAGCTGTACTTTATGATGGATAACATTATTCAAGCATAAAAAGAGTAGCCAAAGGGCAGATTCAAATATCAGAGCTGGACAGAAAGTGTTGGAGATTAAAAAGTACAGGCCAAAAGAGCTGAAGTGACTCAGCTAGAGCCATCTAGTTCCTTAAAGGAAATACTCTCACCCATTATTGAATCAGTGCATACCTCGTTGATGACTGGAACCTATTCTGCAAAGATATCACACCATTATTCAATGTCTTCACCAGAATTAGATAATTATCCAATGACAATAAAATAGCAATTAAGAGAAAATTGGATCTTCTTCAAGTTTTCCTTTGTAGATAAAACACCAGTCTAGAGTAATCATTGATAAGCTCCGGTCAGGGCACTAAAGGCTCCCACCTCTAATCTCTAATGTTAGGAAGCTGAGATATGAGAATCATCACACACACACACACACACACACACACACACACACACACACACACACACACGAAAAGACTGGAATAAAAGAAGTTGACTGGACCTTTCTAGCTCAGACCTCCATTTCTTTAAAGATTCCATATAATGACACTAGACCATGGGGAGGAAACAATAAGATATTGCTTCCCTCTCCTACAGCACAAGTGGAAAGCACCACAGAGAAGAATTTACTTAAGTGTGCAATATGCTTAACAAGAATGGAAACACCCTATAGGTGTGTGTGTGTGTGTGTGTGTGTGTGTGTGTGTGTGTGTGTTTCTTTTATGTTAAAATTCAAATTTGGTGAACTTAAGTGAGTATAGCAAGAAATCAGTGCTACATGATCTGAATGCTTCTTGTTCCCTCCAGTACACAGGTTGAAATGTAATTGCTTTGTAGCATTATTAGCAGATGAGGTAGCAAGACCATGAAAGCTTCCTCTTAGGTAGGATTGATGCTTTTATAAATGAGGGAGCTTTTCATTTCTTCATCTCTCTGTGTGTATTCATTCTTCACAAATTTAAGGAATGTCCATTCTTTCCTCTGCTAGAAGCAGCAGGGACCATGACCTAAGGGAGACCAGCTTGGCTGCTGACACCTCACCACCTTCAGAATTCTTAGCACATTTTCTTCATAATTTCTCTGTCTCAATTTCATTGTGATAGTGTTGCAAAACTGAATAAGACAATAATGTCTGAAACTATTTCTTAACAAAAGGTAGTACAAAAAGTTTTTAAGCATATAGTAATACATACTTCTATTTAGGTGAGAAAAGATTATTGTGTCATGAATCCTTGATGAGAAAAATCTGAGCAGTCTTCATAAGATTTCCTTTCTCTTTTGATAGATGATAGACAGACAGGTAGATAAATAGACAGATAGACAGACAGATGAATAAGTGCATGTCTGTTTGTGGAAGAGAAGGGGGAAGAAATTATTGTCTGAATCCTGATGGTATAGGTTCCTTCCCTTCCTAGAGTAGAAATGCTTGTCATAGGTATCCAGTGGCAGATTCTTCTTAGGCTTCAGGAGTGTGAGCTGCAAGGGTGCTATCAGGGCATTCTATGTCAGACTCAAGTGGGTACTTCATATCTCCATACATTTTTGTAAGAATGCTGAGCTGAGGTTTTGATGAGTTCCAGTTAATATTTCTTCATCCCACTTACCTTAATGTTGTGTGACATTAGAATCACCACAAAAGTTAGATCAGAAAGAAGAAAATCAAGAGAGATTAAATCTGGGCTTGAAGGGATACATTTTTTGAGGTGGGTTTCAGTCAATTCATTGTCTCGTGTCCTTGAGTCATCACCAGCTTTCAGTGTGGCCTGGGTAAGGGAACATGCTCATTCCTCCTGCTTCTCTTGGTGATCTGTCAATCAAGTCCAGGGTCAGAATGTGTCTTTGTCATTAACACTAAAGATACATGAGTAATGAAGAAGAAAGGGTCTTGAAATGTCAGAAATGCAACACAATTTTCTGTAAGACATCACTATAATCTACTCCTCTAATTCACTTTCATGCAGAAAATACGATATACAGCTTATCTGAAACATTATATCAAAGGGCCTAGTTGGAAAAGCAGTAGGCCCTCACTCCTCTTAACTCCTAATCTTACTTCCTAATACTCCTCGTGCCTCCAGACATCTTTTCATACCTGAATTCATTACCTTGAATATCAATGTTACAAAATATACCTTAATTGTGTTATGACATATTGGTCTTAGCTTAAAAAACACTGTACATCCCATTCACACTTTCAATATTTTTTTTGTTTTGGTGTATAACAAGGATCATAGATCTTATTCCATCACCAAGAAGATGATGGTGTGCAAAACCTGTCAACAGTTTCTACATTGAGAACCAATCTACACACAGAACATGGAAGACATAAATATTACAGGGGAACAGAATAAAAGTAGTACCATTCTTGCCAATGGAAACAAATGCATATTTATCTGTCAAAAGGACTGTAGAAGAGATTTCAAAAGAAGAAAAAATGTTGGTCCTTATAGCTGAGTGAAGGTTAGTGTAGCTTGATGTTCAAAAAGCCAAACAGAGGAGCCTGAATGGAGTCAATTCCAGATTAGAATGTCTTATGGAAACACTTTACGTGTGTTTTTAATCTTCCTTTATGTTGCAGAAACAAAATGCCCGAGTATGTTTATTGTAAGTAAAGATTTTAATATGACTTTTGATCCCATTTGCATGGAAAGAATTTCTTGCTAGTTGGGCAACTGGTCCCCTGGGATGTATCACAATGAGGTAGAATTGCAGAAATTGAACTAATTTGAAGGGGAACCAACCACTGGCATGTGGTGGGAAACCACATGCATGTGGTTGCCTTTCTGAGCCTCACTCCTGTGATACCCAACCTACCCTTTAGTACTAGCATTAATCTACTCATGAGGGTAGGGGCACAAAAACCTAATGAGTCTCTCCTTTTAAAGATCCCTCAATATCACCATAAGGGAGACTATGCTTCCAGCTCAAATTCCTTTGAGATCAATTAATAAACTATAGCAATATACATTGCCAGTCCTGGGCCTCGAACTCGAAGCCTGAGCTCTGCCCTTGGGCTTTCTCAAGGCTGGGTCTCTAATACTTGAACCACAGCACCATTTACAGATTTTTTTTTTCTATGTATGTGGTACTAAGGGATCAAACCTGGCGCATGCTAGGCAAGCACTCTACCACTAGGTCAGACTCCTGGCCCTTTATTACTTATTTCTTGCCAACTCATTTTCATCTTACCCAATTTCAAGACAAGAAGATGCTTAGCATGTATTCAATTTAAAATATATAAATATATTTTACCATTGTTTTGTTTTAAAACATTGACTAGAAAAAGAAAGCATGCTTGAATTACAAACAAAAGTACAAATGTTACTTATGTCTTCCAGTGAATCACATTTAAAGATAAAACAAATGTAATGTTCTATTTGAAATAAAAAAACCTTTGTAGAAAGCAACCAGTATGAGATTGTGAACATTTTTAAGCCTTTTCAGCATTAATCTTAAGGACATTGTTAATATCATAATTTTTTTTGTTTTTTTACTACTTTAAAAAATGTTTTCAGTATCTTTAAATAGTTGTACAAATTAGTAGCCATTCAACAAAGCAGTTTATGAACATAGAGTTCCTTCATTAATGGCCAGCCTTTCCATATTCTTACCCAAACAACCCTATCATTTTTCTTAATTTGGTAGGATATGTATTGATATTTTGCTGTTTAACAAGTCAGTTTATATATACAAGATGCATTGATCTATTTCACTTAACTTTTTTCCCCCTACAGAGTGGCAGGCAATTTACCAACTGACCCACATTTCCACTTGCAGCATTTTGCTGTCTATTTGAAGATAAGCATCTACTGACCTTTTTCTATCTGGCTTTAAACATTAAGTAATTTGGGCTGGAAATTAGCTCAGTGGAAAAGTGCTTGCCTAGAAAGTGCAATGTCCTGGGTTCAATCCCCAGTGCCAGAAAAGAAAAGACAAAAAAAATAATTAAGCAATTGTAGATTATATTATATAATTTTTTTTCTGTCAGTCCTGAGGCTTGAACTCAGAGCCTGGGTATTCATTTTCCCTGAGTTCTTATGCTCAAGAATAGCTCTTTATCAGTTGGAGCCAGGGCACTATTTCTTGTTTTCTGGTACGGTGATGAGTCTCACAGACTTCCCTACGTGAACTAGTTTTGAACCACTATCCTGTGATCTCCATCCTCTGAGTATCTAGGATTACAGGTATGAGCTGCCAGCACCCAGCATCATACATTTTTTTCCCCAACTGCTATAATCAGTCTCCTCAAGAATACAAAGCAAGGTTTAGAAATTCTCAGAGTTATTGTTTGAGCAGGAAAGAATGGTGCTGCCCACTAATAGGAGATTCTGGAAAGCCATCTTGTGAGTGTCCCAGTTTCCTGGTGAGAATTATTTACCCCTTAAATATAGACTGGGGAGTGGTGTGAATGTGGGAATGCCTTCTCTTTCCTAATGATCACATTATTTGGAGCTATTTTAAATTCTCAACCACGAAAACAGAGAAAGTTATAAATTTTGACCGTTGGAAAACATGTTGTGATTTCTTTTAAGAAAAATTAAACCAATTTTATGAAATTTAAAGGAAATATTAAATTATGCTCTGAACACTGACACAAGCACATTTTCCTCCCAGGGATCATCCCTGGTAATACCCAGCTCATACTCTTATATGTGCCTACTATGTGTAAATTCCTTCTTTTTTGAAAATGTGATCGAAATCTTATTTGACTAATTACAAATGGTTTTGGTCCTCCAGCACTGTTTTACTAAATAATCTGAGAGTAAATAAGGTGTGGATAATTTTAGAACTTTACTTGACAGGTGCATAATGATGAAATGTAGTGTGATAACTCAAGATATATATGCTAGTGTACAAGGCAGAAAGGACCTGTGGGACGGAGGGCAGGGGGCAAGGTGGTTCACATGTGTAATCATAGCTACACAGCTGACTGAGATCTGAGGATCAAGGTTCAGTGCCAGCCAGGGCACAAAAAACCCTGAGACTTATCTCCAATTAACCTCTAGAAAACGGGAAGTGGGGCTTGGCTCAAGGGTAGGATGGTAGCTTTGAGCTGAAGAGCTTAGGGACAGTGCTCTGGCCAAATTCAAGCCTATGACCTACAAAAAAAAAAAAAGAAAGAAAAGAAACCATAAAGACCTGCAAGCATCCTTTCTCTTTTTTGCTTAAAGCTGGCAATCTCCCACTTGAGCCAAGATCTGCTTTTGTATTTTTGCTAATTAGAGATAAGAGTCTCACAACCTTTCTGGCTCCAGCTAGTTTGGAGCTATGATCTTCAGATCTTTCTTCTGGGTGGCTGGGTAGCCAGTGTGTGTCTAGGAAGAGTTTTTTGAGGTTTATTTTGTTTGTTTGTTTGTTTGTTTTTCCTTTGCCAGTCCTAGAGCTTGAACTGTGGGCCCGAGCACTGTACTTGAGCTTTGTCAAGGCCACTTGAGCCACAGCACCACTTCCAGCTTTTTCTGTGTATGTGGCACCAAGGAATTGTATCCAGGGCTTCATGCATGCTAGGCAAGCACTCTACCACCCAGCCCCAAAAGAGTTTTTTTAAGGAAGGATTAAGAACACAAGCTTGCTAGGTTAAATAGTCTTTGACCTGTAAATCTAACAGAAAATTCTGTAAGGTCAAAGCAGAATTTAAAAATGATTTTCTACATAGGCACCTTGAGAAATGCTGAATTTTCTCTCACATAAAAATCAACTATCACATTTTACAATGGTATGAACTTCAATAAGCTTATGGATGCAATAATATTATCCATGCATAATTGATGCAAGCTATCTTTCTTTTCACAGAATAAAACACTCTTACTAATGCTCACTTAGGAGACAGCCCTCTTACAATTCTTTATTTTGCTCCAAATTCCCCACTCAGCATGATTCCTCATTACTTAATGATTTGAACATCTTACCTAACATATTCTAAGCTTTCATCTACAGAGAAAGTAGGACAGTGTATATGCCCCAGAGCAAAGAAGAGTAAAACAACCCTTCTCAAATAAAATATGTTCTTTGTGCCCAAGGGAGTGATTTGTTCCTTGTTCCTTCAAGGACACTCAAAAGATACACTAAGCAAGATCAGTAGAATCTTAAATATTAAAAGTTGAGAGCATTCCAATTGACTAAACCAGGAGAACTCTGTACTTTCAATTAAGTATGCCACATGAATTCTCATCCCAATTTTCTGGGCTTAGTGTTTGAGACAGCATAGCAATAAGGAAATATGTGCCCATGTGTTGGACAAATGTTTGTTTCCTTTTTACAAAGATCAAACTATCAAGTCACCTTCAAATTTTATTCCTGAGAGGAAGCAGGTTGTTTTTTTATGATGACTGTGACAAATGTGTAAAAAAGCTTTGATAAATATCAGATTTAAACAGTGACATTTAATCACACTTTCTCAGAGGCTCTCTGGATGCTAGTAAAGCTTGCTTTTCATAGAGAAAGTTCTCAAATAAGAGAGAAATATGTTTATGACATTATTGGCTAGTATTGATTTGTCTGTCTATTCACTGAGTGTTCATTGCCACTGTAAGACAAGCACTGGGTTTAATTCTTCTAAGAATGCAAGTTATACTTTCCACAGACCAGGAGCCTAGGGAAGAAAGGGAAAATCCAGTGTCAATGCTTGTTATAGACAAAGAGACTGACTGGCACTAAGTTCAGTGCAAAAACAGACCACCCTGATTCAATTTATAAAAGGAAAATCATAACCACCATAGAAATGTTACCTTTATTGCCAGTGTATCTCACTAAGATAGGTGCATGTTCAACTTAGAGAAAAGAGAAGGAAATTACTTAAAGTTGGGAATATCCAAAAAGATGACATGTGAGCTGAAAGATAGGGTGTAATTTTTTAGATGAAGCAATGATTGAATGGGAGTTTTATGGAAGCTAGGAATCATAAGTGAATCATAGAGGGGACAAAGTTGGTGCCACATGGAAGGAACACTGACAAACCTATATAATGGCAGCAGAGGAAAAAAAGTGTGTGGGGGGGGGACTTTTCACAGGCATTGCTGAATCACATCTGAAATCAAGCTATTTGAAAGGCTGAGAGCAGGAATGTCAAGGTTGAAGGCCAACTTGGGGAGAAGAGGTCAAATGAAACAAAACAACAAAATTTAGGACAGAAGCTGTGTCATTAGGAATGCAGCCAAGTCCTACTAGGTGCACCTCTTAAAGTCCCATGTCACATGGGGAGCAAATCTCTAATAGAAACCCTTGCAGAACAAAGAATATCCAAGCCATAGCATATTTCAGTCCAAGAGAAGGCAGCTGTTTAGAAACATTCTAGATCCAGAACACTTCCTGGGTCAGTTGAAAGTGCTATAGAATCTGTGTGTTACATTTTGACTTCAGTCTAAACCCACATAGCTCTTTAACATTTACATCTATGCTGGTCTTAAAGGATCCCTTTACAAAGATCGTGTATAGTAAACTGCATCACCAAACCTACTTCTCAGCTTCTCAGAGTGCCCAACCAGATAAATATGAGAGCTAAAGGGAGGCATAATTAAAATCATTACATAGAAATAGTAAAGTGCAACAAGGAAAAACTGATGACCTTAGGTGTGGAGGTCACTTGTGACACTTGTGACAGGCGGTGATAAAGAAGCACAAAGGGTAACGCAGAAAAACTGAAACAACAGGAAAGGAAAAGACAACAAAATAATGGTAGTTACGTGACTGATAGATGTTTGAAGACAGGAATGCATCACAGAGTTGAAATTAGATAGAAGAAAGGGCATGGTGCAGAGAAAGGGAGCACAAAGAGGAAAGATAGAACTGGGAGATGATGAGGACAATTTTAGCCCATAACAATATGAAGCTGCAACTCACTAGTCACTACAATTATGAGGCTAAAACTCGGGAGCATTAACAAAGTCCAATAAGAATAGACCCATTTCTTTGATGAATATTGACACAAAACTTGTCAACAAAATACTGGCCAACCATCTTCAGCAACTCATCAAAAAAATTATACACTATCATCAAAAAGGATTCATCACAGGGATGCAAAGCTGGTTCAACATACACAAGTCAATTAATATAATTCAACACATCAACAGGAGCAAGGATAAGAATCACAAGATTGTCTCAATAGATACAGAAAAGACATTTGACAAGATCCAACACCTCTTTATGCTAAAAGCTCTGGAGAAACCAGAAATCCATAGAAAATTCCTCAGTATAATAAAGGCTATGTACGACAAACCCACAAGTAGCATTATACTTGATGGCAAAAAGCTAAAGCCAATTCCTCTATAATCAGGAAGGAGACAAGGATGCTCACTCACTCCACTCCTCCTTAACATAGGATTAGAATTCCTAGCCACAGCAATAAGGCAAGAAGTAAGCATAAAGGGATCCAAATAGGGAAAGAGGAAGTGAAACTTTCCCTCTTTGCAGATGACATGTTTCTGTATGTAAAGAAACCATTCTCAAGCATCTTGACCTGATTCAAAATTTTGGCAAGGTAGTAGGGTATAAAATTAATCCTCAAAAATCAACTACCTTCCTCTATGCCAACAATGAGAGGAATGAGGCAAAAATCAGGAAAGCAACTCCTTTTGCAATAGCCTCAAAGAAAATAAAGTACCTAGGAAATAACAAAGAATGTAAAGGACCTTTTTGATGAAAACTTTAAAACCCTGAAAAAGGAAATTAAAGGAGAACTGAGGAAATGGAAATACTTCCCATGCTCCTGGATTGGACGAATTAACATTATGAATATGGCAATCTGGCCAAGGGCCATCTACAAATACGATGCAATACCCATCAATATGCCATTGTCATTCTTTAAAGAAATAGAAAAGGCAATCCAAAATTTCATATGGAATAATAAAAGATCCTGCATAGCAAAAACACTTCTTAGCAGAAAGAACATTGCAGGAAGAATTTCAATACCAAACTTTAGACTCTATTACAGAGCTATAATAATCAAAACAGCTTGGTACTGGCATAAGAACAGCCTGAAGACCACTGGAATAGAACTGAGCACCCAGATATTAACCCACAGACGTATGGCCACTTAAACTTTGATAAGGGAGCCAAAAAACATAGAATGAGAGAAAGACAGCCTCTTTAGCAAGTGGTGCTGGCAGAACTGGTTAAGCACCTGCAGAAAGCTGAAGTTTGATCCTTCTTTGTCACCTTGCACCAGGATTAACTCCAAATGAATCAAAGACTTCAAGGTAAAAGCAGATATACTGAAAACTTTACAAGAAAAAATAGGAGATACACTAGGTCTCCTTGGCACAGGTCGAAACATTCTTAATAAGGACCAAGAAACACAACAAATCAGAGAAAGTCTGAATAAGTGGGACTGCATTAAACTACAAAGCTTCTATATGGCAAAGGACATAGCTAGCAAATTAACTAGAAAGCCTACAGAGGGGGAGAAGATTTTTCACTAACCATACAATGGACAAAAGCCTCATAACTAAAATATATCAACAGCTCAAAAACTTGAATCACTCCAAAATTAATCTCCAAAGAAACAACCATCCCATTAAAAGATGTGCCAAAGACTGAAAAAGAATTAAGAATGGCCTACAGACACATGAAGAAATATTCCACATCTCTAGCCATAAAAGAAATACACTCCAGTTAGAATGGCCAGGATCAAGAACAACAGATGCTAGTTGGAATCAGGCCAGGAGGAATCCCTACTACACTGTGGTTGGGAGTGCAAACTCCACTACGAAAAGCAGTATGGCAATTCCTCAAAAGACTAAACAGAGCTCCCCGATGACCCAGCAATTCCACTACTTGGCATTTACCCAATCATCCAGAAACAAGGACATACTAAAGCCACTAGCACAACAATCAACGTTCATTGCAGCACTATTTACCATAGCAAAGATATGGAACCAACCCAGATGCCCCTCAGTTGATGAGTGGATCAACAAGATGTGGTATTTATACACAGTGGAATTTTATGCTGCTGTCAGAAAGAACAACATCACCCCATTTGTAAGGAAATAGAAAGACTTAGAAAATAATCATATTAAGTGAAGTAAGCCAGACTCAAAGGAAGATATTTTCAATGGTTTCCCTCATTAGTCACAATCAGTAGAAACCTTGAGCTCTCCTAGCAGAGATTTACAATAGAACAAAACCTAGATACAAAAGGCCATATAGTATGACACTAAATGAAAGGCTATAGAAACAAAAGCCATATAATGAGTGATTGTTGTCCTTAATGTACTATGTGATCTCTCATCTCTTTGGCTGTCCCTTGTTTATCTCATATTGTTACAGTATTTCACCTTGTTATATGATATATTGGATAAATGCATATTTGGTTATTTGAAATCGGATAGGAAAGGGGGAAAACAAATGAGGGTGGGCGTGGGGGGGACGGAAATAGGGACCAAGACATGAGAAATGGTATCAATGTATGTGAAGTAATGCACCTTCTATCTGGTGAATATAATGTAACCCTTCTATTAATTACAATAAAAATATAGGGAAAATAAAATCCAGTTACAAAACAGATTTTTCTCCACAAAGTATGATAGTTGCTTCTATAAACATTGAGAAATGTGTATGAGAGAAAGAGCAATTCTTTCAGTATTTTTTACACATAGGAAGCAAGAGGTGAAGAGGAGCAGAGAACAACAAATTTCTGCCTAAGGTTATAGAAATATGAAAGGAGAGGAGAGAAACAGTGTCGCAGAAGCCACAAAGACAAAATATATTTTACAGCAGTTTAGAAGGTGACACATTTTTCCATAAGTCCAAGGACTGGGGAAGCTGGCCCCAGTGAGGGTGAGAAGGAGGTATCAATGGGTCATGCAGCTTTGTGTCAGGAAGGGCTCAAGACAGCGTGGGGCCAACAACTGCTAGAGGCAGGGAAAGTTGCTAGAAAGTTTAAGGGAAGTTATTTGTTTTATGAAAGGAAGTGAGAAATTTAGTTTTTGACCTTTAGTCTGCATGGGAATTACACACACACACACACACACACACACACACACACACACACACACCACAGTAAAAAGGAGCAAAGTATCCCAAACTCCAGGCTTCTCTGAGTGTCTCCATTATTAAAATAGAAAATAATGGGACCTATGGAAGGCACCACACTTTCCCAGTGAGGTGGGGAAGCCCCAGGCCTCCATTCCAGGAATCAATAGCTTAATAGAGAAAATACGGGGCCCTGTATAACCAGAAACACATTTCCAGATCAATTAGGATCAATCAGAGCTTTGTCAAAGAACAAATTCAAAGCAACTCTTGGTGCAACACAATTAAAAAGGTGAGGAAGGCATTTCTTCATGTGAAGTCGTATTTCCTGCGGGAAGCAAGAATGCTAAAACTTCCCTGACAATGATTTCCATCTGATTGGAACTCTGAACTAATATTAGCTTCTGTGAGACTCCAGAGTTTACCTTTACATTTTAAGGCCTGCAAATGTGTAGGAAGAAGAGACAGTCTCCACAAAAGAAAAGATAATCATGGTTGTAAACAAGAGTTACAGAACCTGTGATGGGAAGATACCAAACTACAAGGAAAAGATTTGACCTTACGGAGATAGACTCCTCTTTTCCCAAAATAAAAAGGGTCAAAGAAGGGAGCCTGACTTCCCTCCTTATAGGACCCAGCATGATGCATCAACAACAGAATTATGTGTCTATCTTACTATTTCCCCATCTATCCACCTAATATGGATATGTGGATGTCAATATGTACTTTGTTTATTTGTATACCTTCTATTAAGAAATGTCTACTCAAGACATTTGTAAATTAAGTTCATTATTCTTATTTATTTATAGATAGATATGAACATATATACACACATATTTATGGGAGATCAGTAAGGACTAATAATTGTGGAGCACTTTATGGTTAAGATTTGATAATATGAAAGGGCAAATATAAGCAAGCTGCCTTCGATATTTTCCTGGAATATGTTAGATCTTCACTCTGGTTTTAAAAGGTAAATCTATTTTCAGTAGTTTAAGGACTTGCCATAGCAGTTGAACTAATTTACAAATTCCAACAGTGTTTCAAGTTTACCCTTTCTTCATGTACCCATCAATATTTATCCTTCATCTTTGTTATGATAGTCATTTTAACAGGTATGAGGTGACTGTTCTCTGAAGGTTTAATTGGATTTTTCATAAAAATTCATAATACAGGGCACTTTTTCATGAACATCTTGATCGTTTGTATGCCATCAGTTGAGAAATGTGTGTTCATTCCTTTGTGTAATACAAGTTCACATTTTTCTTGTTATTGCAGTACCTAAGTTCCTTATATATTTAGAGGCTAACCTTACCAGATGCATAGCTGACCAGTGTATTCTTCCACCCAGTGAATTCCTCACTCTCTATTTCCTTCATTATGAAAAAGCTTTTGTAGAAAACTAAGAATTACATTATCATATGATCATGGGTTTATATTCAGAGGAATTGAAATCAAGATTGCAGAAACATCTGCTCTCCCATGTTGATTTCAGTATACACAATGATGAAGAGCTCAGGTCAGCTTAAGTCTAGTTCTTCTGGGAATGAGTAGTGAAGAGAGTGCAGAGTATAAGCTCAATGGAATGCTATGGCCTTATGAGAGAAAGAAATTTTGTTATTTACCACAATGTGGATAGACAATATGGTTAATGAAATATAAAGGCAGAAAAAAGGCAAATATGCATTATCTCACTTATATATGAAATCTAAAGGAGTCTAAAACTTACCAAAGTACAATGTTATCTCCCAGAATTGAGTGGAAAGGAAGAGAGAGAATGCACAGGTATTGGTTGAAAAGTTTTCAGACCTCTTACATAGAAAAACTACCCTAATGAACAGAATGTTCATTTCAAAATGACTGGAGGGGCCGGGAGTTTGGACTACTGGTAGAATGCTTGCCTAGCATGCATGAAGTCCCAGGGTTGATCCCTCAGTACCACATACATAGAAAAAACTGGAAGTGGTTCTGTGGTTCAAGTGATAGAGTTCTAGCCTTGAGGAAAGCTCAAGGACAGTGCTCAGACCCTGAGTTAAAGCCCCAGGACTGATTAAAAAAAATCAAACTGACTGGAAAGTAAATATCAAATATCTCAGCACTTGAAGTATAGATACTTCTTTAAAGTCAGAGTTTTGCACTGCTAGGCAGTCACTCTACCAATTACTTAAGCCAATCCTATAGCCCATGTCTCTTAAATTAAGGCACAATTTACATACAGTAAACAGTGCACAAATACTATGTGCACAATTTCATGAGTTTTGAAAACTATACATATGTGTAATCACCAATGTAATTAATACCTAGAAAATTCCTACATGTCCAGTGCTTCCCTTTAGGTGAACCTTGTTCTGCATTTATGATCCCAGGTTGGTTTTGATTGTTATAGGCCCTCTCACAAACCTGAGTCATGGACATACAATTCTGGGTCCGTGATATGCCTATCAACATAATGTCTTAGAATCATTACATATTGTGTGTCCTATGGCTTATGATTTCTATTTCTATTGCTGAGTAGATTTTAACACATGATAAGTTTTATATATATTCACCCACAGAATATTTGGGCTTTTGAAATTTTAAACTGCTTTTCTCTCTCTCTGTCTCTCTTTCTCTCTCTCTCTGTCTCTCTCTGTCTCTCTCTCTCTGTCTCTCTCTCTCTCTCTCTCTCACACACACACACACACACACACACACACACACACACACACGCAATATCTATGTGGTACGAAGGAATCAAAGCTGAGTCTTCAAGGATGCTAGGCAAGCACTCTACCAAGGGGCCAAACTCCTGGCCCCTATATTATTTTTTATAATTCCTTAATCTTACACTGCCTTGAGATATGATCTCATCTTTCATCCCTGGTTTTTAAAGCTTTTGTTCTCCATTGTATTGTTTCTTAATTTACATCATTAGGAAATGTAAATGTATTCACATGCCTTGGATTTTATTAGTACTTTATGCTATTGCAATTTATTATTCTGCATTACATTTCAATATTTTTAGTCTTCTATTCTCTCTACACTTAAACTTTTTTGTTAGAGATTGGGAAATATAACTCACTCTTTGATGTTTTACATTCTCTGGCAAGTACCCAATCACAAAGCCTTCTATGTTTACACTTTTTAAATTGTTTTATTTCTTCTCTACATCTTAAAGTAAATAACTTTATTTTTATAAATATCTTTCTTATTTTCCAATAATATTTAAAGACAAACATTTCCTTATGCGCCTTCTTAGCTTCTTTCCATAACTATAGAATGCTGAATTTTAATTAGCAATTTGTAGAAAATATTTTGTAATTCTTTAGTGATTTCTTGTTTAGAAAATCAGAATGTTATAAACCCCAAGTATTTGGGGTTTTATACGTAGCAAATTCTTACCGATTTCTACTGATTTCTCACAAGGGACAGCAACATGGCTCAAGTGGCAGAACACCTGCCTTAAGCAGGTCTTCTTAGCCTGAGGCCTTGAGTTTAATCCCCAGTACTAGTTCCTTCTTCAAACGATCAGTTCACTTCCATGTTCTGATTACTTTCGTTCACTTTCAAAAGTTTACAGGTAATTGAGTAGTTCAAAGTTTTCTTCAGAGTTTGTTGCTTTCAGTTGTGTCCCTTGTAGCTCCTTGCACTTTCATTGGAGCAGGGAGTCTTTTGTCCTTCCTCTTGAATTAATTCAAGATGATACATAACTCCTCATCTCTCACTGCACATCCTTTCTTTTCTTTCTTTCCTTCCTTCCTTTCTTTGTTTCTTTTACTCTTTCTTTCATTCTCTTCCTGACTCTCTTTCTCCTTTTCTTCCCTTCCTCTTTTTTTCTTTCTTCTTTTTTTGTGCCAGTACTATGACTTGAACTTAGGACCTCACACTTTCACTTGGCATTTTTACTCATGTCTGATGCTCTACCATTTTTAGGCACACCTCCACATCTGATTCTTTGCCATTAATTAGAGATTTGAGATTCATGAACTTTTCTGCAAGCAATGACTCTAAACCTTGAGACTCAGATCTCAGCCTCCAAAGTAGCTAGGATTACAAGCACGTACCTTCAATGTCCAGTTTTTGCTTCCTTCTCCTCCTCACACCCACCCCAAAATCAAGATTTGAATAAAAGACAACCTGATTATAACCTTTTGCTAATAATTTTTGAGATAGAATCGCCTGGGCTTTTCTTCCTGAGCTAACCTTGAGCTACAATCTCCTGAATCATAGCATCCTTAAAAGCTAGGACTGTAAATGTGAGCCACTGATGCCCTGCCCCAATATACCTTCCTGATAGACTTTACAAAACATATTACTTATGCTTTTCAAGTTATTTATTTCATCATTTTCAACTTAAGGATAAAATACAGGGGTTTAGATTAATTGTAATATAGTTCCAGTGCACCAGTAGCTCATGCCTTTAATCCTAACTACTCAAGATGCTGAGATAGAAGGATTTCATTTTGCAGTTGGCATGAGCAGGAAAGTCTATGAGACTCATCTCCAATTAACCATCAAAAATTCAAACAGGAGATGAGACTAAAATGGTAAAACACTAGCCTTAACCAAGAAAAGCTTAGGAACAGTGCCCGGGCTGAATTCAAGCCCTAGAACTGACTACACACCACACACATGCACACGCACCATATATACACACGCGCGCGCACACACACACACACACACACACACACACACACACACACACACACCTAAATTGTTAATTTCTCTGTCACTAGCAGATGACACCTGAATGCTCCATGATCTAACACATTGTCAGAGAAATGGAAATGTAGAAGATAAGGTTAACAAACATATCAATTATCCAATATTATTTTTTATTTATAACAGAGAATTATTCCAATTTAGGTGTTCTATTATGTAAGTTTTATTTCTGTCTACATTGGATTTTGTTGTAATAGGGTGTTTACATTTCCATCAACAGTCTCCATCTGCACAGGGTTCATTGTAAAAGCAAAATAAAATTAAAATTAAATTTGTAGTCATGTTTTATTTCATTAGGTTGTATCCAATGCAATCAGACTACTAAGTGGGAGTGTTCCTTACTTATATCATGAGAGGGTATAATTTGTTGGTTCTAATTACTCCCTGTCCACCTTCCTTTCCAGCTTAAGTGATCCTTTAAATTACATCTTTCTGCTCAGACATTAATCTTCAAATGGTGTGTATGTATGTGTGTGTGTGTGTGTGTGTGAGAGAGAGAGAGAGAGAGAGAGAGAGAGAGAGAGAGAGAGAGGTCTCTTTGGTTTACGCTTGGCAGCCTTTGTAAGCATACATTAATTGTAAAAAAATAATAGATTCTATTATAATACTTTCATGCATGCATATAAAGTACTTTAATAATAATAAGCACCTTTATTATTTTAATGTTCTCAGCACACATGAACTGAACAAAATTTAAAGCCAAGAGGGAAGTTAAAAAATCTTTTCACATAGTGCTTCTCAAATATGAAAAAATAAACACTGTAGGCACTAGGTAGTAAACCAGGGGATAGGGGCTATAAGAATATAAGAATAATCTCTCTGAAACATATCTTAACTAAGCTTTGGAGAAAAAGAGGAGGTCCAGTATTTTGTTTGCAACAAATTAAAGGAATTATTTTATATTTGAAAAAAATGTTCATATGTGAAGGAAAAATTCACAGTAGGATTTAATCAGCATCCTAGTATATTTGTGAATCTTCCACAGAACCATTCCTCTATGGCCTTCAATATTGGAATGAGAAACAGTAATCTAAGGTATTTTTTGTTTTTTCTGTTTCTTTTGCAGAAAGAAAGTATGCTCAAAGCAATGTGAATCATCTGGGATCTTTTATGATTCCAAGTCTCCCACTCTGTCCTCTTCTCTCCGCTAATTTGTGATTTGGCAGATGTTCTTTGCCATGATTAGTGCAATCTGTGGAATGCTTCCTTTCTTCTTATACCCTATTGAGCACCACATGAGATGTGTGGCACACTGATGAAAATGTGTCTTCACTATCTCATCATGGAGAAAATTGAGGCATGAGACTTGAATCATTGTGGAATAGATTAAAGTATTAATGTAAGGCACAGATCTGAACCAGATTTCTATCCCAAATTCTATACCTTGGACTGAAAACTTCTTAATCACAACTAAAATCTTTCCACATTCATCACTAGCCAACTCTGTGTTTATACTGTAACTCTCAAGAATTCATTTCTTGTTGGAAATCCCAGCTTAAATTTCCAGGTGTGAGATACATGAATGGGTAATGAAGCTCACAGCCCTCCAGTGTCCCTGCAGCGCCACCCACAGTTAGTAGGAGGAAGGTCATCTCAGGACCAGCCCACTGCACATTAGGGATACCAAGGTGAAGATTTCTGGTTGAAATAATAGCTTCTGAATTTTATTTCTCAGTTTCTTTTAGAACCTTGTAAAGCATTTAAATGACTTTATACTAATTTTTTTGTATGTGTCTAATCTACAGGACTGTGATTACCAGAAAGTCATTAAGCATTGCTGAGGTGGAAGGCGTTTAAAGTGAGTGACCATGTATGCAGGAGAAAATGAAACAAGGAAACTTGAGGAGGCTGATATGAAAAGGAAGAGAGGGAGGGAGGGGACAGATGATGGAGGGGTGATGCATTCAGGATACATTGTTTGAATAAATGGATATGTTGAAGTGAAACCAACTGCTGCAACAACTTGAAGATGATTGTCAAGATAAGAAAGTAAGTGATCAAGATAGCAATTAAAAAATCTCTAACTGGCTACCTGTGGTTCACACCTACAATGGTAACTACTCAGGAGGCTGATATCTAGAGAATGATAGTCCAAAATCAGCATAATAAAAAAAGTTTTTCAGAATCCATCCCCCAAAATAACCTGCAAAAAGCCAGTCTGGAGCAGTGGTTCAAGTGGCTCAAGCACTTGTTGGCAAGGTAAGTAAGATGTCCTGAATTCAAACTCTGGTAAAAGCAAAAAAATCCCTAAATCTATAAATTTTTTTGTTTTAGTAAGTTCCTCAAAACTTATTTCTCATCTGTATAGATAACGATAGACATTTTATTAAAATTAAGAAACGCTGAAGTGTATCTTAATTTGCAATTATGAATCCATTTCTTTTTCTTAATATTGTCTCTCCTAAACATATGTTCATTGTTAACTCTAAAATTATAATGATAATCTGCTTAATAAAGCCAAGTACTAAGTAACCTGGCAGTTCTAATCTTGAAAGGGATTAAGTGTAATCATCTCTGCATGAATAATCACATACTTTTAGAAGTTGTGAAAACGTCATAAATGCAATGAACATTTTATTTAATGTGTGTTATTTAACAATTTCAGCATGTGCCTGAAGCAGAATTTTCTAGCATTTACTAAGTGTGGAGTTCCCACAAGGATATGGGGAATTGTCAAAGTGTGTCTTGAACCAGTCTTTGGGAGGGGGTGCGTGAAGTCATCTAGGATAGACAAGTATGCTCTGTTTTGGCATACCTAAGGGCAGCAACTGATGCACTCTAGGCCATGCAGATCCGATTCCAATTAGATCTATGTTGTAGCTCTGCCATCACACAGGATCCAGAACTCCTGCATTATACTGACTTTCTAAATCAACAGTTTGCCTTCCTCAGAACAGAATACAGAGGAAGCACAGCCAACCTAGATGTTCTGTACTGCAATGGTAGAGTGGGGTTATGTGTATTCAAAATAATGTGCAATAACATGCTTTCGGGTTTTTACTACTTCATGAAAGTGAGTGAACAGGAGAAGAAGAAGAAGAAGAAGAAGAAGAAGAAGAAGAAGAAGAAGAAGAAGAAGAAGAAGAAGAAGAAGAAGAAGAAGGAGAAGGAGAAGGAGAAGGAGAAGGAGAAGGAGAAGGAGAAGGAGAAGGAGAAGGAGAAGGAGAAGGAGAAGGAGAAGGAGAAGGAGAAGGAGAAGGAGAAGGAGAGGAAGAGGAAGAGGAAGAAGAAGAAGAAGAAGAAGAAGAAGAAGAAGAAGAAGAAGAAGAAGAAGAAGAAGAAGAAGAAAGAAGGAGGAGGAGGAGGAAGAGGAGGAGGAGGAGGAAGAGGAGGAGGAGAAGAGGAGGAGGAGGAGGAGGAGGAAGAAGAGGAGGAGGAAGAAGAGGAGGAGGAGGGGGAGGAGAAGGAAAGGGGAAGGGGAAGAAGGGAAAGGAGAAGGAGAAGGAGAGGAGGAAGAAGGGGGGAGAAGGAGAGGGGGAGGAGGAGGAGGAACTAAATAGAGTAGAAGAAGATGGAGGCGTGAAACCAAAGCCAAAATGTCCTTCAGGGTGGGAAGAACAGAAAAATATATCAAATGCTGCTTCCAAAGTTGAATCATCCTTAATAAAATTTGCAGACTTTGGCCTGCAATTTTGCAATTTTGAGAAAGATATTCTGACATTAAATAGAACTTTTATCCAAAGTTTTAAAAGCTACACTATGGATTCTAGTAGTGCGGACGTCCACTGGGAAGAATGTCTGTAAATGAAGGTTATAGGACAGAACCAGAGTGAACCATGCGTCATAAGGAGAGTGAAAAGTTCTTAAATTTAGTAGGCCTCTGATAAAACAACATGAAGCTCTTGTGTATCAATTTGTCCTTTTCTTGTATTCTTATTTGTGTTGATTCATTGCACAACTGTTACTATAATTTGAATAAATACCAATGGCCATGATAGCTCTCATGCCCATGACACTGTTGGGAAGAAATGGAACCTTGTGGATGTAAGACCTAATGGAAGAAGGAAGAAAGATGGGTCGCTTAAAGATGATATTGGAATCCCAACTTCTTTCTTTTCTACCCTCCTACATCCTGGCTACAAGGTGACCAGCTTGCAACATGGCTGCTGTGATGTGCTGCCCCATGAACAGGAACAAGTATAACTGAGCTAGCCAAACACACATTATAGCCAGATCCATGAGCCACGGTGAAACTTTAGTTTTAAGGTTTTGTTGTGTTTTATTTTGTTTTTAGCCTGTCCTGGGACTTAAACTCAGTGCCTGGGCACTGTTCTTGGTTTTTATAAGGTAGTATTCTACCACTTGAGCCACAGCACCACTTCCAGGTTTTTCTGTGTATGTGGTACCAAGGAAGCAAACCAGGGCTTCAGCATGCTAGGCAAGCACTCTACTACTAGGCCACCCTCCCAGCATGAAACTTTTCTTTTATATGCTGATTGTCTCAGGTATTTCTTAACAGTAACTAGCTACTCCATCCAGCTAGCTCTCCATGTTCTCAATCCCATAATCAGGGCACTACAAACAAACAAAAAAGTGGTTACAATATGATGAACCTGAGTACAGTTAATTTTCATGCCACAGTGCTGTTGGGGGATTGAGAAACGATGGATAATATCAGCGTAACAAAAATAAAGGAAATACAATTATATGTGTAATATTAAATTAATGTATAATATATATCATATGTACAATAAAATGACCAGAAAATAAAATTAAATTTAGTGGGGAACATGAAACCACTGTTGGAGGGTTTTTTTTTGGTTTGTTTGTATTTGTTTGTTTTTGCTGTGGTTCTGAGGCTTGAACTCAGAGCCTGGGCACTGTCCCTGAGCATTTTTCATCAAAGCTAGTACCCTATTACTTGAACCATAGCTTCACTTCAAGCAAACATTTAATTGTAGAGAAGAGTCACATGGACTTTCTCGCTGGGCAGGCTTCAAACAATGATCCTCATATCCCACCCTCTTGAGTAACTAGGATCAGATCAGAGGCATGAGCCACCCTGGCAGCTGGTGAGGTTTTTGTTGTTATTGTTGTTGTTGTTGTTGTTGTTGTTGTTGTTGTTGTTGTTGTTGTTTGTGGGTCATGATGTTTGAACTCAGCCTGGGTACTGTGCCTGAGCTCTTCATCTCAAGGCTACCTACTACCTTACCCCTGGGCCTGGGCGTTTGGGCATTATCCTTGAACTCTTCAGCTCAAGGCTACCACCTACCCTTGAGCTAAGCCCCACTTCCCATTTTCTAGAGGTTAATTGGCGATAAGAGTCTCAGGTCCTTTTGTGACCGGACTGGCTTTGAACCTTGATCCTCAGATCTCAGCCTCCTGAGTAGCAGTATTACATGCGTTAGCCACCTGGCCCAGCTTCTGATGAGATTTTTATACTAGAGAATTGTTTAAGAAGTAAACCTGTAAGTAGGTACAGCATAGAAAGAACCTATTGATTTGTGGGGTGATTTAGCAAATAAACAGCAAGTACTCACTATCTAGGGAGTTCACAGGAGGGTATGGGGAGGGTAGGACCACAGACACGTGAACATCTTGAAAAGGAGAGTATAGAGGTACAGGGAATCAGGACTACATTAGAAAAAGCTAAAGGGTGGCATTTAGAACCCACACAAACAAATAAGTAATTAGGATAATTCCTGAGTCTTAATTATTCTTACACTAATTTAATCCTCTGTCATTCCCTTTGTGAATAATGTCTTACTGCAGAAGGCCTTTTTGTATTTTAAATTAATGTAATCTGTGAAATTCACAATGTAAGTAGAATGGCTGGTTTACCTAAGACAAAAATGACAAGGACACAGAAAATGCTAGGTTGAACACTTTCCCCAAAAGAACACCAATCTGTTTCTCAGCTGAGTCCCCTATCATGCGTTATCAAAAAACCTGTGAGTACTAGAACCACCTCTGCCTCCTAACTTTGCTTTTCTCCTTTTCTATACTGTTCATCCATACTCAGAAGATTTTATTCTTTCAAGTTCTGGGTTAGACCTTAGCTAATTTTAGTCTTATTCAAGTTTAGGGCATTTTGTTATATCTTTGCTAGGATGAATTATTTTGTTTGTACCTTTCTCACAGCCTCCAGTGTATTGCATTATTTTACTCTCTGCCTCTCTCATGATATGATAAATAGTTCTTTAAAAACCTAAGAGTTTCATTATATTTGCATTTGCATGTAAGTCACCAACACAGAATATTCATTTGGTGATAGAATTAAAGAGAAACAGCTCACCGTTTGGGAGGCTGAAAATCCAGTTCTAGCCACTCCAGCAGCGTGTCCCCATGGCAGATGGTTTTGTTGGGAGCAGATATGAGAAGGCTCATGTGGCAAAAGAGCTGGGGGAAGATGCATCCCCTTTGCTCCCTGACAGCACTGTATTTTCCTATTACAGTTAACACTAGCTCACACCAAGATGTCAGTGTCAATTTCTTCCAAGCACAAGGAACATACTGTGATCTAATCATCTTCTACCAGTTCCCAACACGTAATTGTTCTAACACTTCTCACATTGCCACACTGGCGATGAATCCTTGGGGGGAACACTCCAGCCATAGCAGGTGACAATGCAAGGTGCTGCTTGAAATCTTAGGATGGATGATAGGCAAGGCAGAGAGCCTTGATCAACACTTGAATGTTTTCACCTGAATTGTCACCCAATACCTCTCTACATTAGGATCACATAGGTGTTAGAGATTAGCCTTTCAATCCAAATCAATGTCCCTAGCCAAATCAAGTCATGTAGCCCTGACTAACTTTCAGAATGTGGGAAGCACACACTCCCCAGATGCCTGGAAGAGGACAGAAATAAATATGGAACAGTTATACAGTAATGTCTACCTGGTAAATTGAAACTGTATGAATCCTTACTATAACCAGTGTGTTAGGCTATGTGAGGACAGACCAGGGGGCTGAATGTAAACAAATAACTTGAATTTGTACTTTGAGTAGTAGAGCTGGGCTCAAATCTACGCAGTCATTTCTAGGACTTCATGCTTTTAACCTTATACTTACAGCAGCTTTGAGAATAATAAATCTATTTCACTCTAAGCAGGACTATTTTAAGAAGCCTATAAGAACATTTTAATATTTTTTGCAGTCAGAAGGAAACAATGAAAATAAGCCAACACAGACTATATTGGCCTTTATGTTAATACAATCATAAGACAATCTGTATAGTGTGATATATATAGCCTGATGTAACAAGCGTGTGTGTGCGTGTGTGTGTGTGTGTGTGTGTGTGTGTGTGTGTGTGTGTGTGTGTGTGTGTGTATACATCCACATTAGCAGTGATGATGGTCAGAGTGGTAGTCTGAAAATCCAAAAGTGTCTAGAGCCCATCAAATTCATAAATAGATGTCATGGATCCATGTAATTTATCATACAAAATAAATACATTAAAACATTTAGGAAATGGCCAGGACAAACTCAGAATATTGGGATTTATCCAATAGTGTAGACAGTTGGATGTATGCAATGTTTGTAAATATAAAGTGAGATAATAAAAGTTGAACCTCACTCATTACTGTACTCATAGCTATTAGCACTGTGCACAATTACTTCCCCTGATGGTAAGAATGCAGTACTGTGTGACATTTCATCCATCCCTTCCCATTCAAGGCCCCATAGAGAATCCCTGGAGCTGAGCTCACTGTCATTCTGGGAGTAACAACTTGAACTTAGACACAGTGTTCACTTCCAACAACAGTAGTCCAGGCCAGATGGGCTATGCTATTGATAAGCAAAACATAGTGGAGACTAACCTCCAAGTAGCCACTACAATTGTCTCTTAACATTCACAAAGCCACACAGAAAGCACTGTACCAATCCATTGCTTAAATGTGGAGCACCTTCCTAGCAGATACAGAAAGCAGAACATACTGAACCAGTGGACAGCCCACAAGCAGGAGCTGTACTTGGTGTGCACCGAAACCTGTTTTTCAAAGGACACCATTTTGAAGTGATTCCCAATATCAGTGTGACAGAGAATCAAGGCATAATTCATATATGCATCATTGAAATCCACTGGCTATCAGTACAAATTTCACATATTGTTTTTTTTTCTTTTCCTGCAGGGTCTTAAAAAGCTCTACTATCATCTGATGAGCTGAGATATACATTCATGAGATCCTTGGAACATGTTTTGCCAGACCAGAGGGCATATTTTTATGGACAAAGAGAAACAAAACTGAGCACAGGGTTCTGAAATGCACCAATTTAAGTGGTCTAGCAGAGGGTGAAGTAATCTTGAGAGCCTATACCTGTAGAATTAAGTGGAGAGCTACCTTCCAGAAAGCAATACAGTATATACTCATGGGTAAAGGCTTTTTCCTACTGGAGCACTCTGAGCTTTCCCTCTCTTTCACAGACCCCACTGAATCAGAGGTTATAATTCTGAATAAGGAATGCTTCTGCTGGAAGAAGTCTTTAGCGTCTCTGGGAATTCAGTGGAGCAGCACAATGGACAATGTGCTGTTTGAATGGAGGGTTCCACCCCCTTAGGCTTGTTCTACTCTAAGACCAAGGCCCACAAATTCATAGAAGGCACCCAGTGAAAACCTCTTGGATTTAATTGATAGGAAACAGGGGCCTCTCCCATTTGGTTCCATGCCATCAAACTCCTAACAAAGACACACTTTTGCCTTGACGTCTATTCTAAGGAAACCAAGTACCCAGCCTTGGTCCCAATAGGAGTCATTCTCCATTACTTTACATACTTTCCTTCCTGGAACTGATCAGGCCTGACATTCAGCATGCCTCTGAATCATTCCAGTGGCCAGAATATTTGCTGATATATTGCTGTCTCTGAATAATAAGTACATCTTCCAATAGGAACAAGGGATGAAGATCAAAGAGCAACTCAAAAGTCTTTTGGTTCTCTGAAGACACTGAAAAGGGTCCTTTATTGAAAAGACTACACTGAGCTCTTAATACTGCTCTGGTATTTTCTAGGCACTTCAGACCTTGTGATGGGCCCCCTTCTTCCAGAGTGGGATGCCTACACACTCTTGTGTACTTCAGCACAGGGAAACTTCCTTCCTGGCTTCAGCTCACCCTGGAGAGGACAAGCTGTTGGTTCTCAGAGGCACACACAGAATCAGGCTTAAAAGGAAAACGTGTCACAGACTTTGGAATTGCTTAGCACCAGATGAACCACCAAAGGCAAGAGACTGTCTAAGCACTTTCATTTTAATAAAATTAAATATTAAGTGACTTGACTTTAACTCATAAATGATTAATGAATTTCTCTTTACAGGGTGGTTTTAATAATGCAACTGGAAATCTCTGTTTGTGCCTCTAAAATAAGTTATTTTCAAGTAGGATAGGTGATATTACTTCGCAAGCCAGATGCCTCTGAATATAACCAGATGGCCAAGTCCCCAGAGCCCTCCCAACTCATAATTTCCATAGAAATATAAAGCCAATCCTAAAGAGAGGCACCAGAGGGACCTGGATAAAAACTGTTATTCCATCAAGCATACTAGGATCTCTGGACGCCTGACCCCCTCCCCTGTGATGGCTGCCAGCTCTTTCCTGGGACCTGTAAAGATGTCCATCGTACTTACTGGAAATTGCTGTTGCCTGCTGGGGCCAGGACTGCCTGAGGCCACATTAGATGCCTGACAACAATCATTCTGAAAGCAAGCTTTAATAAAGGGTTACTAACTTATTGGTGGTAAGATTTATTACATCCTAGGAACAATCCTACAAGCTTTAGTCTAGGCACTACTATTAACCCCTTTTTACAGATGAGGAAACTAAGAATTAGAATGAAGTAATCTTTCCAGGGACAGCAGGGAAGGTCTAAAGAAACCAGGGTTCCAGTCCTAGCACTAGATGAGTTTCCCACACCTCTTAATCATAATTTCTTTGTGTAAAGGGCACAGAACTATGTCACAGGTTGACAGTGACTCCACAGCACCTTCATCTTCCAAAGCCAAAAAATATTTTAAAATGTGAGCTGGCCTTGTTAATTAGAAAATAAGCCTAACAAAGGTCAGTCCATAAGACCTAACATCCTTCACAACTCTAGACATGTGATCTATCAGTCACCATCCTCTCGCCTTCATTGTCCTCACTCAGCCTGTCCACTTCCTGATTTGTGAACGACCACAAATGGATGAGTGTGAGTGAATAAAGGTACCAATACTCAATGTACATATTTGAAAATGGAACCATGAAGGTCGGGAGGGTAGGTAGAAAATGATAGAAGGAGCCAAACTGAGCAAGATTCATTGTACACATAAATTAACACAGTAAATTGAAATCTCTTTCTGTAACTAATAAGGGTAACTTAAAAGATCCTAAATAAAATACAACAAACAAAAATGGTCTCCAGCCTAAGATGGGAAAGACTGATTTGGATTCAAGTACTAAAACCAAGTTTGAGAAAGCAATACCTCATAAAGAAATAGCACTTGATCACATTGAATAATATTTGATTTTCTTATCTGAATGGGAAAACTGAAAACTTCAAAAATTCCATGTAAAACAAGAGAAGCCCTTTTCAATATATCTCAATTATCTGTTTAAGAAAATCAAAGCCTTTTCCACAGCATGCTTGTATTTACTCTTTAAGATTTTCTTGAAAATCTGTGAACCTTAGGGTTCCCGACAGGACTTAATGTCATGCTAGCCTCTTTCTCACAGTAAACTCCTCCTCAAGCACAGAATTCCTGTCGCTTCCAGAAAGTGCTGTGTTGTCCTGCGTCTGTCTAACTTCCCTTCACTGTTCTCTCAGCTTTCAGAGGTCCCCAAGACTAACTAAAATCCTGCCAAGCTATAACTTCACAGTGAAACCCTTTTCAGATTTTCACAGCAAACTCTCTTATGCTTCAGATCAGAACTATAATCTCTTTGGGGAAAAAAATGAGCTTGCTCCTTGTTCTTGATTTCGATATCACTACATTTATAACGCGTTTCCTTTCTCTGTGGCATATAAAGGCAACAAAGATTGTTTTTGCTGTGCCCTAAAAATTATACAGATACTTGTGGACAATTGAGGTATGAGCTTACAATGATTGAACACTTTAGTATCTCATAGTCAGGTCCAAATAAAATCATGTAGCTCCCAAATAAAATAATATACCCCCTAAATAATGTAGAAACATGCTCCACTACTTCAGAGAAGAAAGGTCAGAGGCAATCTGCGCAGGACCCTTAGAAAGGTGTTCCACCTAGCATAGACTCTGACACTTCCCACTTTTACTTCTGGCACCAGACATAGCATGAGTTTTGAGCTCACAAGTGCCTGTTGAAGACAGTGACACAGGCCCCAGCCATCATTAGTAAATTATATGTGGGAATAAAGACATGGTACATGGGTCCTGTTCTTCAGCTGAGATTTCCAAGACTCCCACATCTCCTCTTAGAAAGAGCAGCAAAATCTTCATGTACAGCTACATCTAGAAGAAAACAGGTCAGATTAGCAATAGCTAATGTATGTCAGTGAAAAGTGGGGTTGTGTTAATGGAAGAACGGGGCAGGGGTGAGGGTGGGAGTGGGTGGAGGAGGCAACAGTCAACATCACAAGATCTAGTCATGTATTGGTACTGTCCCTTTTCTTTCCTTTGCTTCAATGTCAAGGACTCTGAGGATAATGATCTCATTTATCTAGCTTAAGCATTACTAAGATCTTGTTTGAGGGCTGGGCCAATGATAAAGCACTCAATGTGCGGAGGAAGTGATTAAAAGGATGAATAAATAATTTAATCAACCAACAAACAGATGTCTGAATTTTTTAAAGACACTTTTTTTTGCAAATGTATAACAGTAGTCTCATTCTAATTGAGCATTTTTCAGTTATTGAATCTTATATGTATCACCATTTAAAGTTTAACAAATTGCTTAACAAGAGATTTGAGATTGTTCTGACATTTCCAATGAAAGCCTTCTTTTTTTTTCCTCTGCAAATATTATGGGGCCATCAATTTTAATTAGCTACATTTGCTTATTCCCTAATGTAAATGTGGCTTATTTTTCTTTTCAAAGGTTAATTGTATTTTTCAACTGTCTACACTTTTCCTAAGTCACATAGAGTATTTAAATACAGTGACCTCATATTTTGTGAGCATTTATTCAATTTTGTAATCAAAGAAATTTAAACATAACATACCAAAAAGCCAATCTGGTTTCTTTCAAACCAGATTGTTTTAAATATGTCTTGAAATCTTAAAGTCGGTTAAATTTGCTATATTATTACATTTCTCACATAAACAGGTACATTTAATTGACGTTACAGATATTAATGGAATATGAAAACAATTCATAAATTCTTCTAGCACCTTGGATTTAGAAAACAAATTTAGCATGATAAATTTTATATATCTTTTGATTTGAAAGGTTCCAAGGCCTTTGTCATCTTGCATTCTTAATTAGAAATACACTTGGAAATGTAACAAACTCCATGCATCATTAAGCACTTTAAATAATTAATACTTGATTATTTTCTCTTTTAAGATGGCCTCATTTATAATTCTGTTTCAGCAATGAGATTGACCTTTAGGTTAAAATCAAGTTGTGTTTCTATTTAGAGTCTACTTCTTTACTTAGAGTGTGTGACAAATGACACTGTCAGGCTCTGAGCTACATAAATTGTGAAGTAAGGCTTGGCCAAAGTTACATAAACATTAAGCGAAGAGATCAATAATCATTGCGATGATGAAATGTTCAAAATGATGTCTTCACTCTCTGACCCTGCAGACCTTTGGCTAAGGCCCTAATTGAAAGTAAATAAAATAGTCAGATCCAATAGAAAATGTTCATCTTATAAGTAGGAATATAGCAATGGCTATAATAAAACCAGGACACTGAGAGAAGCAACATCTTACCTGTTATCCTGAGAAACAAGAGAGTTGCCATCACTTCTGTGTCTTCTCTGCTCCATTGTTGAGGAAAAACAAGTGGGGTTTGAGAATCATCAGATGATTAAAAAAAAAAAACACTTCTCCAGATTAATTTCCAAGTCCTCATAAGTAATTGTTGATAAAATGATAAGTAATCTTTGATAAAATAAGCAGTTGTGATCTATTATGCTAGACCATGGAGAAAATAGCCAGTAAGTAAGTCTTTCATAGAGAGAAGCAGTTTGTTTGTTTGTTTTGATGATTCTGAGGCTTGACCTCAGGGGTTTGAATGCTGTCCCTGAGCCTATCTGTGTTCAGACTTGTGTTCTACCACTTGAGCCACAGCACAACTTCCAGCTTTTCCTGAGTAGGTTGAGACAAGAGTTTCCTGCCCTGGAAGACTTTGAACCAAGATCCTCAAATCCCAGCCTCGTAGTAACTAGGGATTTTACTCATGAGCCACCAGTGCCTGGCACTTTGTTCTTGTCTTGTTTTTATTATTTTTCAAAAAATCCTATTACGCTTGATGGCCAAAAGTGTTCTTCAGGAATCATGATAAGCATCTAGCTGAGTCATGATATGGTGAGTTTTGGTCTTTACCAATAAAGCAAACTGTCAACTTCACACAAGTAGTTGCCTTTCAAAATTAAACCATATTTGGGCAATAAGTTCATTCAATATCCTTAGTAACACTTTACAATAAATTCTGTTATTTCCAACTTCCCGAACAGAGCTTAGTGTCTTAGAGTTTACTTTCATAATCATATCCAGCCAGGTGCTGGTGGCTCACACCTGTAATCCTAGCTACTCAGGAAGCTGAGATCTGAGGATCAGAGTTCAAAGACAGCCTGGGTAGGAAAGTCAGCAAGACTCTAATCACTAATTAACCAGGAGAGCTAAAAGTGGAGCTATGGCTCACATAGTAGAGTACTAGCCTAGAACATAAAAGCTCAGGTACAATTTCCAGGTCCTAAGTTCAAACCCCAGGACTGACTCAAAAATTATTTATTATTATTACCTGGTTAAGTAAATGACTAGAATACTTTAATTCTAAAGGATTTTCAAATGATGTAGAAGAAAAAGACAACTAATATTAAAGATTTTTGACAAATGTACAATTATTACATTTCTTCTAAAATTCAGATATTCAAGTAAGAGTAATAAATAAATGACATATGTTTTCCTAAGTACAGGTCAACCAGCAAGTTATGAAGTACTATTCCAATGGTATAGTCCAAATATTTTTGTATATAAATCTTTTAAGGTACTTGGCTGAAAGGCTAATAGCTAAAGGTGCTTCAAACCTCATTCTTTCCCTTTTTGCTTTTGGAAATGTGTATGTACAACTGGTGAGCTAACTTTGTTCGTCATGTGGAAAAAATATAAATCTTAGTGCACTGAAATAGTCTTCAGGGAGGTATTGACTTTTTATGGAAGTAATTATTTTATGAATGATCATGATGTTTTATGCCTCCAAGTGATATTTCACAATGAGTTATGGTTTCACTGCATTCATATTTTCACAGATCCTTCAGATGCCAGGAAGTTCCAGGACAGGGTGATCAGAGATCATAGTTGTTGGACAGAGGAGATCACCCATGGAAATCAAATCATTGATAAGGCTGATGTTAAATGAGTAGAGTTGCATTTGGTGACAATTCTATTTTATGAACCCAGCCTATACATTCAGAGAAAAATAATAATTAGAATTATGAGAAAAAGAATGATCATGGTGGCTCAAAGGGGCAAAACAAGATGATTAGGAATGGGTGGGGGGAGGGAAAATGGGAGAAAAATATGGGAAGGCTATCAATGTTCAACAAGTAATATACCCACTAACTGATGAATGTAACTTTAACCTCTGTATACATCACTCCAACAATAAAATAATTTTAAAAACATTGTAATTTTCCTTACTTGAGAAGCAGAGATTGCAAGATTGAAGTCTGAGGCTAATACAGACAATAAGAAATATGTGAGGCACCATATCAACCAACGGTTGGTTGCAGTGACACTTTCCTATCATCCCCAGTAGTTGAAAGAAGCATGAGTACGAAGGATTATAAACCAAGCTTTCCTATATGTAAAGGAAGACCCACCCTACATCAGAAATAACCCCAAATGGGGCTGGAAGTATGGCTCATATAGTAAAGTGAATAAAACCCTGACTTCAAAACATAGTCCCAAGATATAAACCAATAAATACCTATCCAACATAAGAGCTGTGAACCTCCTGGGTTAAACAAAATACCCAAGAAAATAATTTAAACAAGGAAAAGTTTACCATTTTGCCTCAAGCATTTGAACAAACCCTCCTGGAAACTATGATGGCAGAGAGCTGTTCACCTCATGGCAGACAAGCAGTATCAGAGCACAACAAGAAATGGGCAGGTACAAGATCCCCTCCAAAAAAAATTTAAAAAGAAAAGTCAAGAAAACCCACCCACGTGACCTGCCTTTTCCATGACTGTCCTTACTTCATAAAGTGTGTGGGACCTCCCCAAAGAGCTCCATCAGAAGGCACTTGCAGGAGACTTTGCAGGAGAAACTGAATATCCCCAGCTACAAGACTTGGCAGAGGCATTCAAATTATCAGCATACTTCTTACAGCACTGGTACCCATTGGCATATAGTCACATACCTACCAGTATTGGTGAAACCTCTCTTGACAGCAATATCCAAAAGCCAAATATGAGTTTACAAACAGCTCTTGCACACAAGTCCACACAATACCTTTGGCAATGGCTCTCTGGGCTGCCAGAGCATCTATACCATGTGAGTGTGGGCAAGAGTTTCTGTCATACCTTCACCAGTGTAGGAATCGTTATCCTCTAATTGCATGAACAACCCACATGACTCCACAGCCAGTGGAAGAGGCAGGAAGCAGAGAGCTACATCTCAGACTCCAGGTAAAAGCATAGCACAACCAATTAAACATGAGACCTTCAGAAAACCCCAGATGAAAGTTTTTCTTCTGACCATACTCATAACATCTTTTTTAAATTGCCTCCAGTCGCTTTCTAATGTTTAGATAACTGATCTGGACCTATGTTTTTCTTTCCACATTATTACCTGAAAAAATATTTTTCCTATAGTAGCTATGAGAAAACGTGATTTGGGATGGATACACGCAGAGTGCTGGTGGCTCTTACCTGTAATCCTAGCTACACATGAAGCTGAGATCTGAGGATCATGGTTCAAAGCCAGCCCACAACTACCAAACAGCCAATAATGGACCTGTGGCTTAAGTGGTAGAGCAAAATGCCTAAGGGACAGTGCCCACGCCCTGAGTTCAAGCCCCATAACTTGCACAAAAAGAAAGTATGTAAATATATCATTATTATATATTAATCCCACAATAAGAAGCAAAATGGAACTACCCCAAACAGAAATTTGTGTCTGTGATTAATTCCATTTTGGAAGAAGGGTATGGCTTAGTTTCTGATGTTCTGCCTGGCTCAAAACACAGAATATCACACCTAATTTCTGCTATCACTTTTATTGACCAAAGAAATTGACAAGCCCAGCCCAGATTCAAGAGCAGAATTAAATTTAACTTCTCAAAAGAAGAAGTTTGAAGGTTAGTTATTTTTACAGAGTACAAATACAGGAAAGTATGGGAAAATGAAGCCAGTATTGCCATTAATATGCCATGACACAAAGAAACTGAAAGTGAAATTTCAGAAAGAATTTATTATGAGAAATAACTCACAGAAAGCATCTACTTGATCTCTGAAGGAACATAAAGAAAATATGGGTCCCTTGAGAGCAAAAATAGATGTAAGGATATAAAGAAAAAATAGATCCCTTGAAAGTAAAAACAGATGAATGATGAGATTTTTAAGTCAAGAGACAAGAGATTTATTATAAAGTGTAGACTGACTTAAAGAAAAAAAGGCATTAAATTTACCTAAAAAAATTAGTACAGATTATAATTGATAACAGAAGTAGCTAAATCTGAGGGAGCCAAATACGAAGACTCATGGAGTAGTGAAAAAGGGAGAAATATACATACATACATACATACATACATACATACATACATACATACATACATACCAGAAGAGCAAGAACAAACCAGAGTTCTGACATCAGAACTATGCATTTCTCAGAATGTTCTTGGAAAGTGAATGTCACAAATGTAGAGAAACATCATTAGAAGATGCAGAACAATTCAGGAGAAGGATGGAAGGGGTAATATTGGTCAATATTGGACTAATAAATGGATAGGTTAAATTGAAACCTCCTTGTACAAGTATTTCACAATAAGAAAATAAATGAAATTAAAATATTCAATGGAAGAAAATATTCCAATTAGAGCTAAGGCCTATCCATGTTAATCAAAACAATTAATTAAATATCAAGAAAAGTATAATAAAAACAATATAAACAATTGAGTGGAAAGAAACATAAGAAACTAACGCTTTTTTTAACTGAAAAATTCTACTCTAAAGCTGACTTTATATTGCTGGACCTAGAAAACATCATGTGGAAATCACTAACAAGGAAAAATTAGATGCTAATATATGACAAAAGGCAGTAAGTCCATAATGAAGTCACGGTCTTTTCAAATATACCAAAAGTAGTTAAAATTCCAATTATGGAAAGTGAAATAAGAAATTAGTGATTAGATGTATTCCATTTCCTTTTTTAAAGAATTTATTAACATTGATTTTTATACCATATTTCATATTTCAAATGTTATATTTAACAAACAAGTATTCAAGAAGGGAATCTCTATAAACAATCACTGACACATAGATTTTAGAACATAATTAAAATTAAACTGAGGGTTTGTATGGCATAGATACACCTGCTCAGCCATGTTCATCTCTGTATTATTCACAATAGCCATGACATGGAAACAACCCAAATGCCCTACTGCAGATGAATGGATACAAAAAGTGATAGTGATATATATATATATATATATATGAATTCTACATAGTCAACAGACAAGATAAAATATTGGCATTCACTGGGAAGTGGATGAAATTAGAGCGAACAAAAGGAACAAAGGAACAAAAGGCACATGGTGTCCTTAATATGTTGTTATTAGATCCAAACAGTATAAGAGTGAGGACTCAATATTTGGGAACCCAAGGTTATGGACATGGTCTTGGAGATATAAATATAACTACATAGATATTCCATTTTCTTTTACAAATCTAAATAATAGTTACTATCAAACCTAGTTAGACCACTTCAGATACTACAATATTTTCAAGCACATATACAGATATACTAAATGTAATTTGAATAAAGTTCAATGTGATCATGTTGCCATAATGCAAAATTATTTATTTAGCAAAACACTAATAACATGAAGTTCTAATGTTAATAAGATATAAAGCATACCACTGTTTTGAATATTCTTAAAGGCATCTCATAAAATTCCATGCCAATATATAGCAAATATTATAAAATTATATGTAAAATATTGCTATATCCTCTATGTAAAAATATTGCTATCAAACCAGCAATGTATCCATGCATCCCTAACATGATAAAAAAAATTGTACAAACAGCAGTAATTATAATTAACAGAGGCGTTGTCTACATCATTGCAAACACCAATACAGGCTCTATCATCATTGTCCATCTATTATGTAGAAGTCAATACAAGGAAGAGGCATAAATTTTGGAAAGGATAAAACATTATCCTTACTAATGGTTTTATCAGGACATAGTAAAAGAAGTAATAGAAAAGCTCTTAACAATAACACAAGTTGAGTGATCCAAAAATGAATAATACTAAATTAAGAAACTAAACTAAATAGCATTAAAACAACTCTTTTATTATATTCATATATGTGTATAATATATATTACATAACATATATAATAGAAAAAGATTCTTTCCAAAAGTTTTTCAAAACTGTAACATACACAATACACAATATTAAATAGGATATAGATATCTCCTATGTATGCAAAATTAGACAATATTGTTCAATGAAAATAAAAGTAGATTGAATGAACACACATATTGGGTTCCTAATGTGATCCATTAATAGAATTATCATTTTAAAGATCATTTTTAAATACAATAGTTTCAATTGATTGTGATAAAAAAACACAGTATTGAGAAAATCACATTGATACTGTTCTGGAATTTGCGAGTGTGGCTTCGTTTGTCTGGCAGGAGAAATGTGAGAATGGAATGACAATTAGGATTCATTTGTACTGAATGAATCCAGGTATACACAGAATTTCATGACTTCAAGTAACACAAAAGCATAGCAAAGACAAAATGGCAGCAAGGAAATAAATGACAAAAGTGATGAAAACACTTGAATAATTTATTTAAACTCAAAATATAGGACAATTAAATTAAGCCTGGTAAATTTTAATTTATTCTTTGAGTATTAAATTTTGGATGAACAATTTTTCAGTTTATGGAATGGCAACTCAAAAACAAAAGAGCTCAAAGTTTAGAAGCACTCCAGAATTAATTTTGGAAGTATTAAAAAATATTGCATGTGTATAGAATAAATACTACCTGATGAATGTAACTGTAACCCCCTATACATTATCCTGACAATAAAGTAAACATTAAAAAAATGTATGTAATTTGGGGTGGGTATATATATATATATATGTATGTATGTGTGTGTGTGTGTCACTTACAATACAGTTATTTTCTGTAAGCATAAATAAATATTTTGGATATGTGTAAAAAATTAGAATTGCTGGAATTTTTGAATCAAGTAAATGGTAAATTACAATACATAATGCAATTAAAAAATACAAGTATATTTTCTTGCACAATTTTTTTCTTTGACTTCTATATACAGAGTACCATATATAGCAAGCAAGACTTCAGGGAAATTTATGATAGTGGTCAAGGAATTCAAAGCACTTTCTGTACAACTGGATAAGATTTATCCAAAAGAATTCACTCTGCAATTACATCAATGCAAGTGAATTGGAGAAAGGTAATAAGGTTTCCATAAGGGGAAATGTGGTCCATTAATCTGCCCTACAATGTATCTGCAAATGAGTAAATAAGTGTGGTGATACAAATCATTTCCCCCCTTTGGCAAAATTTCAACTGGAAAGCTATAAAATGAATTATCATTAAGATTTGAGCAATGTTTTATCATGAATAAGGAACTGGAAATTGAAATATGCCCCTGCCACTAGATTAATCTTCCCTTGGTATTCTATTTTATTCGTCTACTCAAAAATCAATGAATTTCCACCACCTGGCAAATATTATATGAATTACTTAGTCAGGTATTTAATGTCCTTGACTCATTGTAACTTTTTACTGTCTTCTTGCAATTCCCTCATGCTCTGGTCACCATTGCCCAATGGAAAGAGAATATGTATCACATTTGAAACATTGGATGATCTAGTAACTATGCTAAAAAGAAACAGATGGAATGCATTTTAATTTCAGTTTGTAGATCCATAGTATTATTGGCTCAACACTTGATCAACATTTAAAAATGTTAATGGCAATCCTTCATACTCCTTTGGGGGTTCATTCTTCTTTTGTTATCTGCTGTGTACTTGTCACTGATGGCATTGCCCAGTTGAGGTGAGTGATGTATCAAGAGCTTAGGCACACAGTATTCACAAAGGTTTTGCTGCTGATTGAGGGAGATGCAGGGAAGCCTAATGGCTGTCAGGCCTCTGTCCTTGTGCTCACCTACCCATTCTGGAGAAACAGGTGGGTCCCAATGGGCACATCCATTTCCAGGTTTCAAGCTGCTAACTTCTCTGGTCAGCCATTTCCCTGAGACCTGCAGTGTTGATGACATCATCAATCCAAACTCAGCCTCAGTTTCATACATTTGAACTCTAGATATGCTAAATTTTCTTATATCTCATTTTATTTTCACTGGTGGTGAGGACATCTCCTTTCCATGTATTTGCTCACTGGAAATCCTTCATCAACAGCAATAGACAGCACTTAGGAAGTCTGCTTTGTGAAAATTTTCTCTATGTCATGTTCCATGGACTCCTGGCTCCAAATTTGAGATATGGGTGGGATTTGCTGGTGCTATATCAGATTCATTTATCAACATGCACACTGCCTCTGAAGTACTATGATTGCTCTTCTAGACTCATTATATCTTTCATGTTCTATATATGCACTTGGCTTGTCGTTCAAAAGGTACAGGTCTCCATATTTAATCTTTATAACTTCAGTTCCATATCTTCCCATCAGTCTTTCTAGCATCACATATACAATTTTTACATTTTTCGTGTGTTTCTTGAAAGAAAGTGATAAATGAAAGCAAAGAGTTTGGTCTGCACATGCTACTTGCTAGACCTAGTTTGAACAGTTTTAGAAAGGAAGGAGGAATGGAATAAACCATAAAATATTCTATTTTGTACCTCTCCATGGTAGTGAAATGCCAAGCTGACAACTGGAGATTAAGAAAAACTCAGAGGGCTCAGTGAATGAGCAGAAGGCTGACAGACAATCTTGACTCTGAAGAAAGGGAAGCAAATGCATCTAAGAAGAAAACTGCCCTATTTATAAAAATGGTGTGCTCAGAACTCTCATTTTCCAAGCCAGTAATGGAAGCAGAAATAGGCAGCTTGCTTCTTAAGCACAACAGAGCTATGGGATATCAAATCAGCTAAAGAGAGCTAGCAAAATCATCACATTATTAGTCAAGAATTAGGAAAATTCAATCCCACTGAACAAAGGCTGGATTTGACCTTATGGGCCCCATCAGCACTGCAGGGCTTACAAGAATGGCTTATGGGAGAAGCTGTCATGTGGAACCTAGAAATGGATGTATCTCTTGGGGTAGAACTGTATGAAGCAGAAGTCTACCAGTCACTTTGAGAAGAGGCATCGCCCATTGGTATATGTCCTGAGAAGGTGGAGGGAGGGATGTCTTCCTGATGAGCAAGACCCTGAAGTCTCAGGAACATGGGCAGCCTAGGACTTCCTACAAAGCTATGAAACAGTGGCAGGTGCTTAAATGATCAGCATGGGGCTCAGCTCTTATATGGGCAATACTACATTCCCTTAATAGGTTATCAGTCTGAGTATTAGATATCAGTAAGGAAAAACCACATTCAAATAAACACAATGGCCTCTCAAATTGTGCTGAAACACTGGAGTGAGACAGAAATCAACTTACTGACTGATTGACTCATTAGCTGACTGACTTATAGCAAAACTAGGTAAGTCCTTCCCCTCCAGTCCTCGATATAAAGAGGAAGTTTCACTAAGTAGCTCAGATTGCTCTTGAACTCATTTCAAGGCTTGTTTCAAATTCACAGTCTTCCTGCCTCAGCTTTCCAAGCCTGGAGATGACTGATAGGGGCCAATCCCTTTAAGGAGCCAAATTACTACGACATAAAAACAGAAGAAAGGCCTGTACCAACTTAAGTACAAGAGCTACATCAATCAGTAACTGAGATGCTCACACTGCATTCACATCGTTCATTCTAGAGCCAAATGAGAGATGCACATGGTACCTGTAAGCATTTGATTATCAGGACCCACTGCATATGGCACATGAGGAATCAAAATGATAGTGTGGGAAGCATGTCTGTAAAGGCTCCATTCTAACCAATGTGGAAACGTTGTACACAGTCATGCATCACTGAAAGACAGAATATCATTTGACAATTGGGGCATTTTGTTCAATTGTACAAGGCTACTGCATACATAGATATATCATGGGTATGTTGAACTTTCATATGATGCAGAGCAGAGTTGATTTGTTTACACTAGCATTACCACAAACAGATGATTAATTCATTCCTCACAGGAGGGGGAATGTCTGGTCCTCAAACTGTATAAGGCTCTTAAAAATCATTTGGGGGGCCAGATGTTTGGCCTAGTGGTAGAGTGCTTGCCTAGCATGCACAAAGACCTGGGATCGATTCCTCGGTACCACATATATAGAAAAAAACCAGAAATAGTGATGTGCTCAAGTGGTAGAACTCTAGCCTTGAGAAAGTCCAAGGACAGTGCTTCACGCCCTGAGCTCAAAGCCAGGACTGACAAAAAAATCATTTGGTATGTGATAGAATAGAAAAATATGTTTCTAGTATGTTTCTCATTGGCTGCTCCATCTACCTATATTGATAATTGTGTATGCCTCACAAATCATTTTATAAATATCTGAATGACCCTTGGACAGAAAAAAAGATCTCTCATATACACAACATAGTTACAATGTTGAAAGGAAGTAGGCATTTTTTAGCTTCATTATAATTTTATGGGATGATAATTTATATGGCCAAAATATAATTATTAGGTAATTACAAGTAAGAGTCATAAAAAATAAACATAAAGCATTGCTGAAGTAAACTTGCATCTTGTCACATTTTTCTTTCTAGTCAGAAAAATCATTGGATGCATCAGTGTGGCTGATAGAATCAATGGATAATAAAGATTGTAAAATATTAAAAACTCTACAGGATGTTGAGTGAATATTTATTTGAAAGGGACTGCCAAAGATTTGCCCCTTAATTGCAAGGATTTTTCATGGGTCCGGGAGTTTGTCCTAGTGGTAGAGTACTTGCCTAGCATGCACGAAGATCTGGATTTGATTCCTCGGTACCACATATATAGAAAAAAGCTGGAAGTGATGCTTAGGCTCAAGTGGTAGAGCTCTAGCCTTGAGAAAATCCAAGGACAGTGCTCAGGCCCTGAGCTCAATCCCAGGACTGACAAAAAAAAAAAAAAAAAAAAAAAAGGATTTTCACAAAAACATTAGATAGTTGATATACAATGGTAAGTTCCACAATTTTTCTAGGCAAATTCAATCTAAATACAGAATTGGAAAGAAAAATCAAGTTTCTACTGTGCCTGCAGCAGGTACAAAGAATAAATTGCATAGATATAAATTTCTTGCTAGGAAAGCATCTATTTCCAGCTATCTCTCTGATTCCATAAAAGTGAGCTCTATTGACACAGATAATATAAATCTAACTCAATTACCTTTTCTGCTAAAATATTTTTAAAGACATGGAAAAGAAACTAACTTAACAGTGAAAAAATATGAATAGGCCCTCTCTTTCCATGATTGTTATATACACTTCAGGATTTTAATTTTTAGATTTCAGTTGCTACCAATTTCGAATTCTAAACCAAATAGAGCCAAGTGGAATTCGTTCCACATACTAGTTAGCTTCTAATTGTCCAGAAAATATGCGAAACTTGCTTGAAATAATGAATTAAGAAAACTTCTACTTATTTGCAATATAACAACAGGTACAACAGATACTACAACTCATACCACACAGGCATTGGAGTTATTGAATAAGCAATCATGAAAATTCTTGAAACAATGGAAATGTATAAAGTCCCAGCAAACAAGAATTAGGAAGAACAAAGTGACTATAACTGAAATACAATAATCAAAATAAGAATATATTAATAACTTAATAGAAAAGGAAAACATAAGAAAAGATATAGAAGAATCAAATCACCTAATACCAATATTTACTATAAATCTACAATAATAAAGCAATAATGTTAAGTTGGTGGGGAAACAGAAAAATAGATCAATGAAACAGAATAGACTTCAGAAATAGCCACACAAATATGACCAATTGATTTTGATTAAAGGGCATGTGATTCAATACAGCAAGCATTGTTCTGTACTAAAAGACTGACCCTGTGTACTTTTCTTAAACGAAACCTCTATATCCACATGTCCTCTTATATAAAATTTTTCAGAAGCAATAAGCCCACATCTAATTGTAAAATGGCAAGACATCAGAGTTACAGAAGAAAACTTCAGGAACAAGCTTTACAACATGGACAAAACCAGCTAATATGTAAGATACCACAGCCTGGTACTGGTGGCTCTCACCTCTAACCCTGGCTTATCAGGAGACTGAGGATTGGGTTCAATGCAAGCCTGGGCAGACAACTCAGGAGAAGCTCAGAAGAGGAAATATGTCTCAAGGGATAGAGTGCCAGCCTTAAGGAAAAAAAAAAAAAACAAGTGCGAACATGAATTCACAGTACCAGAACAAATAAAAAAACACTACCACCAAAACAAAACCTTACAACCACAAGAAAAAATCTCTGACAAACAGAATGTCATCAAAATATTGCTTTCAATCGTTCAAAAATATGGCTAGAAGAGCGACACAATAAGCTATAAACACAAGTCAAATAACTCCATTTAAAGCTGAGCACCAGACATAAAATGACAGTTCTCTATGAAGATTTAAACATTTTCAGCAAGAAAATGTAAAGGTACTCAACATCATTAACCACACCAGGAGAATGTCTGCTAAAATCACAAGAGAAAACAGAAGTCCTATGAACCAGTGAACAGAAAAAGCAGGGATATCTCCATGTCATTATGAGGGTTGGAGGCTTGAGGGTGAAGAGAACATGATGCAACCCTCCTGAGAATCTAGTTTTACAGCTTCTTCTAAAACTAAATCAACAAAATAGGACCCAGGAATCTCATTCCCTAGAGATATAAATGTTTATGCTTACAGGAAACCTATAATACAATGTTTTGAAGTCATTTTACTTTTAAACACTAAAAGCTGGAGACAAATGTCCTTCTACATGTGAATGTCTATGGATATATTCTTTCAGTGAAAATTTTAACCATCAAAGGAAGTTAGCTAATTAGACATACAAAAATAAATAAAACTCAAAAGCATTGTGTTAGCTTAAGCAGTATAATAATGTTACACATTTTTATTTTATTTATTGGAAATTCTGGAAAAGGCAAAAAAACACTTGTACTTAGAACAGTGGTTGGCAGAAGGTTGAGTTGGGGAAGATGTGACTATAAAATTCTTCATTCACATAACGCAGCTGTTCTTTATTATAATTTCAATGAAAGTCCACAAGTCTGTCCAGGTTTTAAAATATGGAGACCTATGCACAAAAACATAAAAACCAATTTTACCAACAAGTTGAAAAAACATTACCAGCCTACTAACCATTCTCTGATTGGAATTTAGCTAATTTAGATAAATGAGATAACTGCATCTCTCTTTACCAGATAGGATGGGAGAGGATCATCACTGGAGTAGACTATCAGGGATGAATTTGGGTCTCTGCCAACTTGATCTTGACAAAGCTAGAAACTTTTATGATTAAACTGTTCTGTCTTCCATGTAAACTGTAACTGCTAGAATTCAAACAATAGCATAGAGAAGTGCTTTCCTAACACATCACTATATAAACAAACAAACAGGCATTCTGTAGTTTGTCCCAGTGCATCTGGAATAAAAACTAGAGATGTATCACCAGCAATAAAATTGTTAAGATAATATACAGAGCTTTACCTAGATACATTGCCTTTCTGCTTGAACCAGTAGGGGAACTAGAAAGAAAGGATGTGAAAATAATCTTACAGGTATCTTCAGGGATTTTTGTCACCAAAAATTTCCCTAAACTGCCCTATGACACAGCAATTCCACTACTTGGCATTTACCCAATCATCCAGAAATAAGGACACAATAAAGCCACTAGCACAACAATGTTCATTGCAGCACTATTTACCATAGCAAAGATATGGAACCAACCCAGATGTCCTTTAGTGGATGACTGGATCAACAAGATGTGGTATCTATACACAATGAAATTTTATGCTGCTGTCAGAACGATATTGCTCCATTTGTAAGGAAATGGAAAGACTTAGAAAAAATCATATTAAGTGAAGTAAGCCAGACTCAAAGGAACATAGGCTCAATGGTTTCCCTCATTGGTCACAATCAGTAGAAACCTTGTGCTCTCCTAGCAGAGATTCACAATAGAATAAAATCTAGATACATAAGCCATATAGTATGACACTAAATGTAAGGACCTCCCAGATATAGAAACAAAAACCATATAATAAGTGATTGTTGTCCTTAATGTACTATGTTATTTCTCATCTCTTTTGCTGTCCCTTGGTTACCTCATATTGTTACAATACTTTACCTTGTTATCTGATACATTTTATAAATGCTTAATTGGTTATTTGAAATAGGAAAGGGAAGGGGGAAATCAAGTTGTGGGGGGGAGGGAAATGGGGACCATGTCATGAGAAAGGGTATCAATATTTGTGAAGTAATGTACTTTCTATCTGATGAATACAATGTAACCCTTCTATTAAATACAATAAAAATATATTAAAAAAATCCTAATTATAGTACAAAGAGTTCATATTCATTTTTGTTAAACTTTATTGGCCAGCAAATACTTGGAGGCCTTTGTTTGACACCTTTTCTCTAAAGTAGCATCTACATAATGGAAGTAAAATCCACTGTGCAGATTTGCAAAGACCCCACTCTCAGGCAGGCCCACAGCTGTATCTCTACTGAAGCAACACCTATTCCATTCTCCACTGGCAGAGGATTCCTTCCCAATGCAAGTATAAACTACATTCTTACAGGGGAGATTTTTAAAATGTGTATCTCCTGAGCATATTAGATCATATTCTCTAGCTATGGCTTTGGAGAGAAAGGCAAAGGGAACACTAATCTTTAAAAAGAGCCAATTTTTGGCAAGTGGACTACCACAGAAGGAAGTATTTATTAAGACCTTAGAGAATAAAAGTTTCCTTAAAAGTTGGGATCAGCAAAATTTGGGGATTAGTGAGGATTCAAGCTGATCAGCTTTATCATGGCCTCTCCCACACAAAGTCTCTCATTCACATTGTTTTCATTTCATCTTTTTAGTTTCTAAGAGGAGAGTTAATGAAGCTTCTGCATTCACATCAAGGACTCAGTAAGTTTTGTAAATTAGACTTAGCATGTGATTTTCAGACATATATTCCTAGAGCTCTAGGAAATAAAATCATTTTAAGGCACTTAACATCCTGATTTCTTTGATTGTGACATTATGTCTGAGCTTGTCGTTTCTGCATGTTAGTTCTGAAAGTTAGCGTGTGAAACTATGGTTTTGAGTCACCATTATGCTACAATGTAGTCCCCACCTGACGTATTAAAATCTTGTTCTTGGTAAGAAGTGCACACCAGATAGCAATAGGTAATCATGAGAAGTAATTTGGTTACCAGTGATGCTGTGTACAATGTTCTATTTTTCCACTAGAAGGGAGATCATTAGGACTGATCCAATATTATACAGCTGAGTGTTTCAGAATCCAATATTTGAAGATGGCATTCCTAGTGCCAAGCAATGATTGGCAGCATCAAGACAAGGAAGGAGAAATGGAGAAAGACATGAAACTTAAGAGCAATGTAAGGCAGTGGCACCAAGGGTGAGCCCAGGCAACAGCAATCCTCCCTAGACACTATGTTGGAAATGAACTTTACAACTTGTGAGGGAGGGGAGACAGGAGAGGGAAGCCTGGAGAGAATGAAGGAGGAGGTAAAAGTGTTTGAAAAAAAATGTATTCATTACCTTAATTAACTGTCACCCCCTGTACAGCACCGTTACAATAAAATAATAAAATATTCAGTGACATTTATCAGAAAGTAAAAGATACTGAAAGTGGGGCCAGGAGTTTGGCCTAGAGGTAGAGTGCTTGCCTAGCATGCACGAAGACCCGGGTTCGATTCCTCGGTACCCCACATACATAGCAAAAAGCTGGAAGTGGTGCTGAGGCTCAAGTGGTAGAGTGCTAGCCTTGAGAAAGTCCAAGGACAGTGCTCAAGCCCTAAGCCCAATCCCAGGACTGGCAAAAAAAAAATACTGAAAGTAGCTGAAATAAAATTTCAGTTCAATAAATTGCAATATATACAATGTGTAAGATATTTGTATGAGACACAAATTATACTGTAATATAGAGAATAAATGATTATGAAAGGGAAATAATAAGTTTAAACTGAGGCATAGGAAATAGTAAACCAAATTAATAGTGAAAATTAAAATATTCACAAGCAGATTCATCAGTAAATGGATAAGATTAAAAAAATCACAATCAAATAAGAAAGATACCTAATAAAGTTAGGAGAAGCAAATGTAGACATAATGATAATTACACTTATGGAAGTATATGTGAACAATGAACAAACCTACAATAATAATTTGTAAGACCACATGATCTGAATAACTGAGAAAGAATAACCAAATGACCTCTTTGGAATAACAAGATTAACGCATAGACAACCTAATAGAAAACAGAGTTAGACATTTCAATTTGAATAGAGCAGTATAAGTCAATTTAAAATGATAATCCCAGATGCCCCAGAACAAAAATGTCAAGAGATTAAAAATCCATATTGTATAACCTTCCAAAATGTATATTATTTTTTTGTAATTATTAAATTGAAGCAACCTTTTAAATACTTAAATCATTTTTACTGTTTAAACTATATTTTATTTTATTTCAAATGCCAAACTGTTACTTATTTTGTTAAACAATAATAAAAGGATAAAAACGTTGAAACTAAAAAGGAGGAAGGTCATGGAAACTTTAGGAAAAGGCTCTAGTGCATTCCATGGAGCCATGCCTGGTTTCCGACTATCTCTCTCTTTGCTTCCTGTTCACCATGAAATGATGAATAACTTCTCCCTTCCTCTTCCCCTCCCTTGTTTCCCCCTTCCTTACTCTGCCCAAGCACAGGAAGCCAAGAAACCAGGGACAGAACTCTCTGAAACCATGAGCAGCAATAACAGTTTCTTGTTTTGAGATATTCTCCCAGGTGTTTTAGTCGTAGCAAACCAAAATAACTAATACGAGAGAAGGAGTGTGGTGTTGGTTTTGTAATGAAATCTGACCTTGTGATTTTGAATCCTTTGGAACTGGTTTTCAGGGTGGAAATCTGGAAAAAGATGGGGAATATAGCCAGAGAAAACTTAGCATGACATAGGCAATATTGGATGGGTAATTCCAGTGGTGGTTCAGAAGGCCAGAATACAAAAGGAAATGAAAAACATTTAAAAAAAAAAAAACTATGTTCATGATGTCTCAGGTGGCCTTAAGAATTCTTTTGGGGGGGGGAGGAAGATGGCACCGAGACAATAGGGACGCTGCCTAGCTCTCTCTCACAAAAAGAGAGAACCAGGGAGACCCACGAGCCCCAACTGCTGCAGAAACCAGCACAGAACTGTGCCAGCAAATGGCGGAAGCAGCAGAACCCAGACGCGGAACCAGAACAGCAAGCAGTGGAACCCAGACGCAGAACACAGGCGGCAGTGGAGACCCGAGGGGAGTGAAAGACTCCCCACCACCTTGGAACACCCGCAGACAGGCGCAGAGGCGTGAGTAATACACCACGTCCCCAAACACATCAGGAAAGCAGAGCGGGTGCCAAGGAATAGAACTTAACTCAGACCCCTCCACTCAGCCTGAGAAAGACTGGCGGGAGTAGGGGGACAAGGAATTTAGAATCCTGTCCCTTCCCTCAACAGCCCCCTCCCTCAGGCCATTGACTGAAGATCAACAGGCGGGCTACCAAAGACCCAGCACCCCACCAAGGGAGGCGGGGCTGTCCCAACTCCCACCCACCCAACGGGCTCAACCCCCAACCCTCTGACTGGAGACTGACAAGCAGGCGGAACCTAAGACTCAGCACCCCACCAGGGGAGGCAGAGCTGTCCCAGCTCCCACCCGCCCACCAGACTCCTCTCCCAGGCCACTGGATCTGGAGAGTGGAGGGCGCAGGGACCCTGCCTTACAACAGCGGGTAGGGGGTGCAGGAAAATAGGAGCCAGCATCTGCCCCCCCTCAATTCTTGAGCGGGGCATCCTACAGCTGGGAATCCTGAGCAAGACAGCACCGAGGGGCCCCCACAGTCACAGACTCTGACAAAGCAGTGGAAACACAGCAGGGATCTGAAGGGCCGACCAGCAGCCAAGCTCCACTTCTGAGAATCAAAAAGGGGAGGCTCCGCCCTTGGAGCCCACTTCCCCAGCTGGGCCCCGCCCCTGGGAACAGAAGGGTCTCCTGCTGGTCCTGCTGAGAGCCCCTAAAACTCTAATCCCCAGACCCTTGGCTTGGGGCCGCCCCTGGAAGCAGCACAGGAAAACGTCTGCCAACCGCGCTCAGATGGAAGCTCGCAGATCCATCCCATGGTCCACTGTGAGGCCACTGGTTGGGCTAAGAGCTAGTCGTGCAGCAACACATATGTTTACTCTAATACTTTCCAAACTTTGTACTCAAATACGCTACCTACTTACCAACTTAGGTCAGTTATCCTTATGCTATACCTTTTCTTCATTACTATAATAATCTTACACTCCTACGTTAATCCTCTTGTACCTCCCCTGACCTCTCTCATTCTATTTTTCTATCTCTGGACCTCTGTTTGTCTTTCAACCCTTATACTGCATGTATCTACACTTGATGGCTGTTGAGCAATACCATATATCTAGGTGTTTAATTATTCTCTAGGCTCAGAGGGACTTAAAGACAATAGAGATTGGATTGAGAGGCTTATTGTTTTGGGTATAAATTGCTTATCAGTGGATGTATTAGACTGGTCTGTAAGTGCACAAAAAGAAAGAGTGATAACACCAATCAAAACTTGTGACCATCTAGTGTCTGCCAGCTACAGAAGTCTAGGTTGGTTATATCTGAAAAACTATGATCGTGTTTAGTATTAATCTTGCTCCCATTTTCAAATGGGCAGAACAAGAAACTCAAGAAAAATGTTAAATCAAGAAACAACATCCCCCACCCAATGTAAACAGACAATGGAACAGTCACTGGGAAACCTAGAGGAGAGTCTTCCAAGTGCTATACAAATGCAATTGATAAACATCATTAATGAAAAATGTGAAAATATAAAGAAAGAGATAAGGGAGGAAGCCATAGCTGAACAAGACGAAACCATAAACAAGGTGATAAGTGAAAAAAAAGAAGCCATAAAGGAGGCCATAATAAAGGTTTTTCAAAGAAAGATGGATGAATTCATAGAATCCACAAATAAAAAGGTGACCGAACTCCAGCAAATGTTCAAAGAAAATAAAGCTACTGAGCTAACCACTCAAATGGAAATCAAGCAGCTAAAGAAATCCATACATGATCTAAAAGAAGAAATGCAAGGCATCAAAAATGAGCAATTAGAAGCATTGAGAGATGAAAAATAAAGTAGATAGCTTTGATAGACAATGCAGAAGAGAGAATTTCCGGGCTGAAGATAATTTAGTTATTAAAGAACAGAAAATGAGTCAATCCAAATGTAGGAAAAATGAGAGAGCGCTTCAGGAGGTCCAAGATACACTTAGGAAGCCTAATGTAAGGCTAATTGTTATTGAGGAGGGTCTGCAGAAAGAGGTCAATGGTATTGGAAATATACTTCAGGGAATCATCTCAGAGAATTTCCCAAATATCCAGAAGGGCAGACCCATCCAGATACAAGAAGCTTTTAGAACCCCAAACAGACCTGACCAGAAAAGAACATCCCACCGCCACATCATAATCCAAACTGGATCAATAGAAACCAAAGAAAGGATACTAAAGGCAGCCAGGGAAAAGGGATCAGTAACCTATAAAGGCAAACCAATAAGAATAACCCCAGATTTCTCAGCAGAGACCATGCAAGCAAGAAATGACTGGAAGCATATATGTCATGCCCTTAAGTCAAATAACTACCAACCAAGAATACTGTACCCAGCTAAGCTCTCATTCATAACTAAGGGAACAATAAAAACATTCCATTCCAGGGAAAAGCTGCAACAATATGTCGCAACAAAACCAACACTACAGAAAATCCTCAAAGATGTTCTATACATAGAAAACCAAAATAAATGCAATATAGGGAAAGAAATGGCACATAAACAGTATACCATCTAAGGACCACAAGAACTGTCAAGACACAGGCCCGAATAAAAGCTTTTAAAAATGGTAGGAACTAACTCTCAATATCAATGGCCTTAACTCTCCAATTAAACGGCATAGGCTGTCTAGTTGGATCAAAAAGCAAGAGCCATCGTTCTGCTGTCTTCAAGAGACACATCTTACCCAAAAAAACAATCATCTTTTGAAAGTGAGAGGTTGGAATAAACTCTATCAAGCTAATGGCCCCCATAAACAGGCTGGAGTTGCCATCCTCATATCAGATAAAATAGACTTCAAACTAAAATTAGTAAGAAAAGACAAAAAAGATTACTACATACTACAAAAGGGATCTTTCCTCCAGGAAGACATAACGATCCTAAATATTTACACACCCAATCCCAGAGCTCCGAACTTCATCAAGCAAACTTACATTGAAAAAATACATACATCGAAATACAGTGATTGTCAGTGACTTTAACACACCACTCTCACCTATGGACAGATCAACAAGGCAAAAACTCAACAGAGAAACCTTAGAACTGAACAACTATATAGACCAACTAGATCTAACAGACATCTGCAGAATATTCCACTCAGTAACAACACAATATACGTTTTTCTCAGCAGCACATGGAACATTTTCCAAAATAGATCACATCTTAGGCCATAAAACAAACCTGGTCAGATTCAGAAACACTGAAATTATTCCATGCACACTCTCAGACCACAAAGGCATCAAATTGGAAGTGAACACACATCTCCACCAACGAAAACCCTGTAATTCATGGAGACTGAAAAACACATTGTTGAATCACCAATGGGTGGTCGAAGAGATCAGAACAGAAATCCAACAGTTTATGAAATTTAACAGTAAGGAGCACACAAAATACCAACTCCTTTGGGACACAGCAAAGGCAGTAATCAGAGGAAAATTTATAGCGCTGAGTGCCTACAACAACAAGTTGGAAAAATTGCAAACCAACAAGTTAATGTTTCACCTTAAGCTCCTGGAAAAAGAGCAACAAACCAACCCTAATCCCAGTAGAAGAAAGCAAATTATTAAAATCAAAGCAGAATTAAATGATTTGGAATCCAAAAAAACTATGGAAAGAATCAACAAAACAAGGAGTTGGTTCTTTGAAAGAATTAAAAAAATTGACAAGCCCTTAGCAAATCTTACCAAAAAAAGAAGAGAGCATATCGAAATAAACAAAATCACAGATGAAAATGGTAATATCACGACAGAAATTACCAAGATCCAGAATATCATGAGGGAATACTTCTCAAACTTTTACGCCAACAAATTTGAGAATCTAGAAGAAATGGATGAATCCTAGCCAATATTAACATACCCACACTGAACCAAGAAGAACTAACCCAACCCAACAGGCCTGTTTCAAGCTCTGAAATAGAAATGGCAATTAGAGAACTTCCACCTAAGAAAAGCCCAGGGCCAGATGGATTCACAGCTGAATGCTATAAGGTCTTCAAAGCAGAGCTCACACCAGTACTCCTCAAGCTCTTCAACGAAATTGAAAATGAAGGTTCATTAGCAAACTCATTCTATGAAGCCAGTATAACCCTCATCCCCAAACCAGACAGAGATTCATCAAAGAAAGAGAACTATAGACCTATTTCTTTGATGAACATCGATGCAAAACTTCTCAACAAAATACTGGCCAACCGTCTACAACAACTCATCAAAAAAATTATACACTATGATCAAACTGGATTCATCACAGGGAGGCAAAGCTGGTTCAACATACGCAAATCAATTAATATAATTCAACACATCAACAGGAGCAAGGACAAAAATCACATGATTGTCTCAATAGACGCGGAAAAGGCATTTGACAAGATCCAACACCCCTTTATGTTAAAAGCTCTGGAGAAACTAGGAATCCATGGAACATTCCTCAATATAATAAAGGCTGTGTATGAGAAACCCACTGCTAGTATTACACTTAATGGTGAAAATCTAAAGCCATTCCCTCTAAAATCAGGAACCAGACAAGGATGCCCACTCTCTCCACTACTCTTTAACATAGTACTAGAATTCCTAGCCAGTGCAATAAGGCAAGAAGCAAGCATAATGGGAATCCAAGTAGGGAAAGAGGAAATAAAACTATCCCTCTTTGCAGCTGACATAATTCTGTATTTAGAGAATCCTATAGACTCTACTCCCAAGCTCCTTGAGGTGATTCAAAACTTTGGAAGTGTAGCAGGCTGTAAAATCAACCCTCAAATATCAACTGCCTTCCTTTATGCCAACAGTGAGAGGAACGAGGCAATAATCAGGAAAGAAACTCCTTTCACAATAGCCTCAAAGAAAATAAAGTACCTAGGAATTAGCTTACCTTAGAATGTAAAGGATCTTTTTGACGAAAACTTTAAAACCCTAAAAAAGGAAATTAAAGCAGAACTAAGGAAATGGAAAAACCTCCCATGCTCCTGGATTGGAAGAATCAACATTGTGAAAATGACAATTTTGCCAAGGGCTATCTACAAATTCAGTGCAATACCCATCAATATCCCAATGGCATTCTTTAAAGAAATAGAAGAGGCAATTCAAAATTACATATGGAATAATAAAAGACCCCGTATAGCAAAAACACTTCTTAGCAGAAAGAACAGCGCTGGAGGAATTTCAATTCCAACCTTTAGACTCTATTATAGAGCTATAATTATCAAAGCAGCTTGGTACTGGCACAAGAGCAGGTCTGAAGACCAATGGAATAGAACTGAGGACCCAGATATTAAACCACAGACCTATGGCCACCTAATCTTTGACAAAGGAGCCAAAAAAATAGACTGGAAGAAAGACAGCCTCTTCAACAAGTTGTGCTGGCAGAACTGGTTAAGCACCTGCAGAAAACTAAAGCTGGATCCTTCTTTGTCACCTTGCACTAGAATTAACTCCAAATGGATCAAAGACCTGGAGGTAAAAGCTGGAGACACTGAAAACTTTACAGGAAGGAATAGGAGATACACTAAGCCTCCTTGGCACAGGTAGAAACTTTCTTAATAAGGACTAAGAATCACAACAAATCAGAGAAAGGCTGGATAAGTGGGACTGCATTAAACTGCAGAGCTTTTGTATGGCAAAGGACATAGCTAGTAAATTAATTAGGAAGCCTACAGAGTGGGAGAAGATCTTCACCAACCAAACAACGGACAAAGGCCTCATATCTAAAATATATCAACAACTCAAAAAATTGAATCACTCCAAAACTAATCTCCAAAGTAACAACCATCCCATTTAAAAATGGGCCAAAGACTTAAAGAGAGTCTTCTCTGAAGAAGAAACAAAAATGGCCTATAGACACATGAAGAAATGCTCAACATCTCTGGTCATAAAAGAAATGCAAATCAAAACAACTCTGAGATTCCACCTCACTCCAGCTAGAATGGCCAGGATCAGGAAAACGAATAACAACAGATGCTGGAGGGGATGCATCCAGTAGGGATCACTACTACACTGTTGGTGGGAGTGCAAACTCGTTCAACCACTATGGAAAGCAGTGTGGCAGTGCCTCAAAAGGCTAAACATAGAACTCCCCTATGACCCAGCAATTCCACTATTTGGCATTTACCCAACCATCCAGAAACAAGGGCATACTAAATCCACTAGCACAACAATGTTCATTGCAGCACTATTCACCATAGCAAAGATACGGAACCAGCCTAGATGTCCCTCAGTGGATGAGTGGATCAACAAGTTGTGATATTTATACACAATGGAATTCTATGCTGCTGTCAGAAAGAATGACATCGCCCCATTTGTTAGGAAATGGAAAGACTTAGAAAAAATCATATTAAGTGAAGTAAGCCAGACTCAAAGGAACTTAGGCTCAATGGTTTCCCTCATTCGTCATAATCAGTAGAAACCTTGGGCTCTACTAGCAGAGATCTGCAATAGAGCAAAATCTTGATACATAAGGCCATATAGTATGAAGCTAATTGAAAGGACCTCCAGGATATTGAAACAAAAGCCATATAATGAATGATTGTTGTCCTTAATGTACTATGTTGTCTCTCATCTCCTTTGCTGTCCCTTGGTTATCTCATAATGTTATAGTATCTCACTTTGTTATCTGATATATTGAATTTATTTGTATTTGGTTATTTGAAATTTGATAGGGAAAGGGGGAAAACCAAGACGTGTGGGGGTGTGGGGGGAAGGGTAATGGGTACCAAGACATGTGAAAGGGTATCAATGTATGTGACTTAATGCATCTTCTATCTGGCAAATATCATGTAACCCTTTTACTAATTACAATAAAAAATATTTATATTGGAAAAAAAAATAATTCTTTTGGGAAGTGGAGTAGAAGCCATGTGTGTTACATTCTGGAAAATAAATTGAGCGCATGTTGTCCTAAGCCTGAACCTTTGTGGGAGGTTGAGTTTAAAGGTGATGGATCTATCAGAGGAAATTGCAAAGTCCAGCAGGCCAGCTGCATCGAGCCAGGGTTACAATGAAGATTGGGAACAAAGAACGGGGTGTAAAAATTGGAAAACCTTCGAAGTTTGTCAGAAAAGCAATTCTGAAGTTATAGCTAGGAATGATTTCTGAATATATGCAATATATTCTATAATGTATATTATATACATATACATATATATAGGCAAGTAGATTGCATTGGCACAATAGAAATGATGCTTTGAGGGCTTTCTAGAAATTGGCCAAATCCCTCGCATGGTGCATTCATTCAAGAGTATGAAAGAATATAATCATTTGAAATACTATCCCCTGAGAGGAGAGCATTTCCAGCATGACTTTCTGGCAATGAACAGTGTACGCAAGTGTTTCCCTGAGATTCTTTTCAGCTTGTTCTGTTGCCCCAGCACTCAGAGTGCACTGCCAAAATGATGCAAAGGGAGGAACTACTGGAGATGGTGGCAGACCTTGCACTATCCATATGACAGGTTTATGGAGCCTAGAAACTGCAATAGGTATGGGGTCAAGGAGGCTTTCTCTCAGATTTTAATAGAAGGCATGAGAAACAAGGAAATGGATGACAAGGCTGGAGTCCCAACAGGTAGCCTCTGAGAGGACAACTCACAAAGCTAGAAGGCAAAGTCAGAGCTTCAGTTAAGACCCCACAGTAATAGAAAATGCCAAAACAGCAAAACATCTGCTAAGAAATCTTCAGGAGTAAATAGAAGTCAGTTGAGGAGAGAGACTAGTTGAGGGCTGCAAATGGCTAGGCAATGGAGTAGTGTTCCCAAGGCCACTGGAATTCACTTCATTCCACCACATGCCCTGACTTCTTGATAAGAAGTTGTGGGTTTTAGTGTTTGTCCTATTGGGTTTTTGGTCTTCCTTGGAGTTGGCTATTTCTTGCTGTTCTCTTATTTCTCCCTTTTGCAAAGCACCATTGACTCTGAATCATTGTACCTTCGAAAGAACTTCCTTTGCAATGTTACTAGAATTCATAGTGAACAGTTCACAAACTGTTCTCCCTCACATCCTTGGCCATGATACACCAAAACCTCTAAAATGATTAACTAAATTTTCAAGTTGCTCTCTAGTGTATTTTTTTCAGGGATGAAGACATACACTATCTGTGTCAAAGCCGAAAATCCTCACCATTTTGTAGTTGTGAAAGTGGTACTGGGGAGAAAACCTAGGACCTTAAAAATGCTCGGTAGGGACTCTACCACTTGAGTCATGTTCCCAACTCAAAAGTTTTACATTTTGGTGTAACCCAAATCACCCTTGATTTTTTTTTCTTTTCATGAATTATCTACTTGGTATTAAATATAAAAGATAACAACAAACCAAAGGCTTCCTGGATTTTCTTAACGTTGTCTTCTGCAAAATTATTCTAAGCATTTTATAGTTGGAGCTATGATCTATTTGAATTTGCTTTTTCTGCTTGAAAAGTATAAGACATGTCTAAATTTGCTGGGATTTTTTTCCTATAAAGATTTTCTATTTTTTCCAGTCTTCAGCTTTATTGATTTTTCTCTATTGATTTCCTGTTTACAAATTCAATAATTTTTGTTTTCAATTTTATTACTTTTATGTTTCTACTTAGTTGGATTTTATTTTGCTTTTCTTATGAGTTTCTTAAAATGAAAGCCTACACTATTGATTTCAGATCTTTTTTCTTTTCTACTATGAGCATTGAATACGAACTATAAATCTTCCTTTGAATTCTTCTTTCTCTGCCACAGAGTAGCAGGTTATATTTTAGCTTTTTAGTTCAAAATGTTTTTAATTTCTCTTAAGATTTCTTTAGTCCATGCATTACTTAGAATGCTTTTCAATCCCTAAATAAGGATATTATATCTATCCTGTTATTGATTTCTCGTTTAATTCCAACACGGCTCAAGAGCAACCCTCTATTATTTCTATTCTCCTTAATTGTTAAGGTGTGGTTTCAGGCTCATTATGTATTCTAATTTAGTAAATGTTCCATGTGCACTTCATAATAATTCATATTTTATTCTTATTGAATGATATATTCCATAGATGTTAATTAAATTCATTAATGAAAGGAGTTGTTCAACTTAACTATATCCTTACAGATATTATAGCTCTATAATTAATAAAAGAAATACTGATTTCCTCAAGAATAATAAAGGATTGTTATATTTCTGATTGCACCACATTATCCCTCATGTTTTGGCATTATTTTGCTAAGGTATATGCTTTAGAAACTGCTCTGTCTTCTTGGCATCAATTTAGTATGTAATGTACCTCTATATCATAATTCTGTTTTAAAATTAAAAATTTAAAATTCTTTGGTTAACACCACCATGATATCTCTTTTTGCAGCCTTATACTTTTAATCTCTCTGCATCTTTATATTTAAATCACATATATCTTCTATGCCACTCATCTCTCTTCTCCTTGTACCTTTGTAATACGTTTTGGGGATGTTCCATACTTCCCAAATATTCTGTACTGTCTTCATTGCTTGGTCTCTTTGCATTTCACTTATGAAAGTTTCTACTATCATTTTTTCAAACTTATTAGTGAACACAGTTAAAGTTATTTTCATTTCTTTGGAAATGCTATTATTTCAAGCATTTCCTTTGCACTCTTTAACTTTACCTCTCTTCACTTATATTAGCTATCTTTTTCACGTTACACAGTTTTCAATGAATTCTTATTTTATTGATCATAATAGATTTAAATTCCTAATCTGATTATCCTAAAAATCTCTACCATGACTGAGTCAAGCATCTGTGTTAGCCAGCTTTCTTCCCTATAATCAGTCACTTGGATAGTCTACTTTTAGAGAAAAAGCGTGATGTGTTTAGGCTTACAATTTTGGAGTACTAGTTTATGGCTAGGCAAATTTTGGTGTTATTGGGGCCTCTGACAGGAAAGCAGGTCAGCATGTTAAGAGCATTTGTGGAGCAATATCACTCATCTTACAGCCAGGATGCTAAAGAAGAATAAAGTTATGGGACTGGGTCTTACTCTCCCCTTCAAAATCATACCTGCAATGACCTTAAAAGTTCTACCCCTCTCTCTATTATCTCTACTATTCTCCAGCAGCACATGTGGCCTTTGAGGACATACTTAAGACCCAAAATATGCTTTCTATCTTTTATTGGTAAAGTTTTGTTGTTGTTGTTGTTGTTGAAACTTGTACATGGTGTATTGGGTAAAATGAATTGAATTCTAAAAGCCTTTAGTGTGCAATTTTATTTTATTCACTAGAAGTGAGTGAGATTGCGGTTGCTGCTTAATGTCACTGTAAATATTCCCTCTAGGTCCTTGTTTTTGTTTTTCCTGTCATCCTTAGCCTCCCTAGAAACTTTATAAATAGAAACTGGCAGTGCTATGACACAGGGACTGTATTTGTGTCACTGTATGGTATTTGGCTCAGAGAAAACATTTTGTAAGTCCAATAACTGTGCACCAATCTTTCAATGGGTGTATACCACAGGCCTCTGACTTTGAGCAAAGTCCTTTGTTTTTATTTATCGATGGCTGGCTGGCTGGCTGGCTGACTGGATGGATGGATGGATGGATGAATGAATGGGTGGATAGATGGATGGAGTTAATGTATTTCCTCTTCCTTAGTTGGAATGAGAGCATATTAAATTTAGATATTTCCTTTCCTCCAGGAAGTTGGACTTTGGTAACAGTTTCTCTGAAAGCAAACATTAAGAGAAACTGAATACACGGAGTACAGTACTGTTTAAAGGAGTCACTTTCTCCTTCCCTAGCAAAATTCTAAGAGTGTGTTTTTCTTATCCACTGAGAGAATCTGGTAGGGCTCCTGGAGGCAAAACTCAGTAAAGGATGAGTGACTTCCTACTCAGAGACTCCCTCCGGTTGGTTTTCACTTTCAGAGGATTTCTCACTGAGCCCAGCAACATTCCTTAAGTACCCTTCTTGTTTTCTCACTTGCTCCTGTGGAGATATTTGCTTCAGATCTTTTGTTCTGCTAAGTTATTTCTGCCTGTCAATCACTTCAAAATGAGAGTTCTCTGGTATGTCTAAAATGTCTGTTGATTTTTCAGTTTGCTTAGTATCTTTGTTCCTTTGTTGTATTATTTTCTTTGCACCAGTGTCAAGGCATGAAGGACATGAACTCAGAGCCTCCTGTTGTTGCTTGGATTGCTTGCTTGTGGCTGGTAATGTACTATTTGTGTCATATCCCCAGCCCAGCATTATGCTGGTTAATTGGAGATGGAGTGATGAGCTCTAGGTCTTAGCACCTGACTAAGATTACAGGTGTGAGTAATTGGCACCAGGCTCTAGCTTTATTCTTGTGGACTGTACAGAGTAGTAACGTCCATTTTTCTTTCAAGTTGGACCAGTAACCAGAAAGCCTGGCATGTAGGTGAAAATCTGGAATGCCTTCTGGTCAGTAAAATTCTCTGTTGTATACTGAGTCCAACAAAAGAAATAAAAAAAACATAGGACTTGGACAAAACACTGCTTATATACATTTAAAATCTGATATAAAAACACAGCAGGATAGGGCTGGAAGTTTTTCCTAGTTGTAGAGTGTTTGCCTAGCATGAATGAAGACCTGGGTTTGATTCCTCAGTACTACATACATAGAAAAAGCCAGAAGTGGCTGTGGCTCAAGTGATAGAGTTCTAGCCTTGAGAAAGCCCAAGGCCAGTGCTCAGGCTGTGAGCTCAAGCCCAGGACTGGCAACAAAACAAAACAAAACAAAACAAAAAACAGCAGGATTTTAATACCCTTTTAGAAGTCAAACACATACAAGTTCCCCAGTACACATTTAGAAATGCAAAAATTCCTCTAAATCAGTAATGGCAAATAGGAACTATACCATAAAGAACTAAGTTCACGTAGAGAAAATGCACTAACAATAAAGGAAAAAAATCTTAAAACTTGGCTTAAAACCAAAAAAGCATTACTGTTATTTACATTCATATAAATACATGAATTTATGAAATTGCATTTAAAATTCAACTGTAATTTTTTCAGTGTTCAGGTAAAATTAAATAAAATATTACATGAAAGAATAATTATTCTTTTTCTTTGTGGGAGTGGGGTCATGGGTCCTGGGCACTCTCCCTGAGCAATTCAGTTCAAGGCTTCCACCCTAGCCTTGAGCCAAGCCCCACTTTCCATTTTCTAGAGGTTATTTGGAGATAAGAGTCTCAGGTATTTTGTGCCCAGCCTAGCTTTGAACCTTGATCTTCAGATCTCAGCCTCTGGAGTAGCTAGTATTACAGGCTTGAGCCACCGCTCAGTTTATGAGCCACAGCTAAATTTATGTCCATACAATGAAGGACAAACTTGTCATCTTGAATATGTATGATTGTCTGGCAATCCTGTAGCTTACATCTAAAGTCCCGGCTGCTATTCCACTATGCCTGCACCTCTCCACATTTCACCAGTCCCTACTCACAAACACACCTGGGCATTATTGCCAAAGATCAGTGAATACTTGGAGTACAATGAGGGATACATTTCTATGACTTCAATCTCTCAGTCTAGGAAGGTCATGGGACTTATGAAAACTAACAAATATTAGCAAGATGCCTTCCAGAAAGAAGTCAAAATTGAATAAGGCATTGTCCCATATCATAAATAATAAGGTCAATTTTCTTTCTTTTTTTTATTTTTATTTTTTGTCATCACGGTTACAACCAAGACCTCAAACTCACTGGGCTGGCTTGCCTGGCTGCTGCTCTACCACTTGAGCAATGCCTCCAGCCACCCTTCTTACTGGTTCTTTTATACCTGGAGCCTCAGGAGTTCTCTGGCAAGGTTGGCCTCAAACCTCAGCCCTCAGATCTCAGCCTCCTGAATAACTAGGATTGCAAGTATGAGCCACTGGCACCTCAATTCAGAACATTTTCTTAGCCAGGAGCCAGTTGCTCACACCTGTAATCCTGCCTACTCGGGAGGCTGAGATCTGAGGATTGTGGTTCAAAAGCCAGCCCAGGAATGAAAGTCTGTGAGACTCTTCTCTCCAATTAATCCTATAAATCCAGAAGTGGCTCTGCAGCTTAAGTCATGGAGCACGAGCCTTGACACAGTGCTGATGCCCAGAGTTTAAGCTCCACAAACAACAGCACCAAGAACAACAACAACCAAAACAAATTTAGTCTTTGTCAGTTCCAGGAAGTTGAAACTAGGTATATTGAGGTATGATTTAACTGTCATCTTTTCATTTATGTGTGGGGATCTGTACTTCTCTTATGTTTAGGAGTCAATACTTTATTTTTATGAACTGATTGTTGCTTGTGTAAAACAATTCTATTCATTAATTTTTTGGCTGCTGTTACAAAATGCATGATAGAGACAACTTAGAGGAAAGGCGAAGCACAGGAGGCTATTAACCACTATTATTTTAACTACTTAGAAGTCTAACATCTGAAGACCTTTTAAAGACAGCCCAAGCAGGAAAGGGGATGAGACTAATATATCCAATTAACCAGCAAAAAGCTGGAAGTGGAGGTGTGGCTCAAGTGATAAAGCGTCAGCACTAAACGAAAAAGCTGACTGGAAATCTCAAGGCCCTGAGTTCAAGCCCCAGCATTGGCCAATATTAATACTAAAGCTTCATGATACTATTGTACCAATGAAAATATAGGCTGTTTGAGAATACAATCCCAAAGTCATAAATAAGCCCTCATAAAATCCATATAATTTTGTCTATAATAAATGTGGACAAACTAAACCATAATAAAAAGAGAACCTATTTAATAACTTGTTTGCAGGAGGTGCTGACCTTACATGAAAAATATCTGGATCTATATCATACATCAATTATAAGTTCAGTACAACATTAAAGATCCAAAGATAATAGAAACTAAGATAAAGACATAATTCAATATCTTTGTGGAAGGAGCTGGAAATTATTAAGCAACATGAAATAGAAACATTGATTAAATAAATTACTGCAACTTGCTGTATTAAAAATTTGAAATATCTGTTTATTCAAGATATTTTAGTATAAGGAAATATACTGGGAAAACATGAATAAGATATAAATAATTGACAAAAGTCAAAAGCCTGTGGCCCATGCCTGTAATCTTAGCCATTCAGGAAGCTGAGATCTGATGATCACCATTCAAAGCCAGTCCTAGAAGGGACATCTGAAATGCCATAGCCAGACTAGAGGGATTGTCCAAGTGGTAGAGCACCAACTATAAGCAAAATAGTTGTGCAAGAGTGTTAGGCCCTGAGTTATAGCCCTGGTACTGGTATATACACACACATACACAAGCACATACACACTCACACAGATTTGTAAAGGTTTTTAAAAATTCAATTATAGAAAACATACACATGTCAGCATTGATGAAAGGAGGCATATAATAAAAAAGAAAGACAAACAGCAACCCAACTAAAGAAAAAAAAGGTTTCAAGGAAAAAATGGCATTAGGGGGCTGGGAGTCTGGCCTAGTGGCAGAGTGCTTGCCTCACATGCACAAAGACCTGGGTTTGATTCCTCCGTACCACATACATAGAAAAACGCTGGAAGTGGTACCGTGGCTAAAGTGGTAGAGCTCTAGAGAAAGTCCAAGGACAGTGCTGAATTCAAGCCAGGTCTGGGAGAAAAAAATGGCATTAGGTATAGATATAACTCTATAATGATCATATTGCTAAAGGCAAAGAAAGCAAACGAAGATGGGACACATAGTAGAGGAACAAGGAGAGGAAGGGAAAGTGGCAACTCCTTTGTACAACTAATTAAGAAGAATTTTTTTTTAATTTTTAAAAAGAAGCCAAGTTAAGTTTGGGAGTAATAGAACATCCTCACACCTTTTAATGAAGGCGAACTTGTGAGTCACTTTTCAGAAACCCTCAGGGTCGCAGTGAAAATCTGTATTCACGTGGCTGATAGTTTGTAAGGCCTGTTCTGTGTGTGGACCATACAGGTGTTCCCTGCTCCAGACTGTCACCTTTGCAGGACTCTTCTTGTCTTCAGTATGTTAGAGGCAATCTGATGGTTCATCCTTAGGAAGTACATGACTGAACTGTGAAGCTTCTGTGACAGAATAAAGACTGCAAATGGTTATACATAATAAATCCCAGCCACCGATAGCAACATACATGGCATGGAGCATTTAAAACAGAAGACGATAGAAGAATAGCATTGAGCAATTGTCTTTCTCCAATTTTAAAACACATGAAACTCACCACTACAGCGTTCATTCTGCACAGTGTTGAACAATATTGTGGAGTTTAACAAGAACAAATAAAAAGAAATGTTTCTATCAAAGCAGACCATGCACTGGATTGTGTGAAAATCAAATCAACTAACATTTTTACATTTTTTAACCTTTAAAAGAGTTTTTACTATGGAATGACTTAGACGTACAGAAAAGTTGTAAATCCCATATTCCCTGCATCCTAGTTTCCTAAATGTTAATATTCAATGTGCTTGACTTAGTATTAAATACTCATATAGGAGGCATATTTCAATTTATATGATAAAATATTTTTGCACATATTTTTCATATTATTTTGTGAATCATTTAAAATTAAGTTTCAGGTTTCACCACCTTTTATTTTTTAAGTTTTCTTAATATTATATTTAAGTAGTTATACAAAGGAATTGCCATTTAACAAAACAGTTCATGAATACAATATATCATGAACAATGCCAAACCTTCCAACGTTCTTAGCCATCCCTCCCCTTCCTATCCCTTCCTTTACCCTTCTTAACTTTGTAGGATAGGTGAGGGTCCCTTAGAATAAAAAGCTCCTAGACTAAGACGGGAAACTGAGCCAGGAATTTGACTTCTTACTGGGAACTAAGGAATGCTATAAAACTGCAGTTTAACGCAAACCCCAAACTCAGTTTTCCCAGGAAAGTCCCCTGACCTCCTGCCCAGTAATGTGTAACTACCTTGGTAAAAGTCTTTTGTTTCAAAAGAGCTGAAGCTATCATGTTAATGGAACCCTGCAACTGGAACCTGTTTGCCCTGTTTACCCTTATAAGCCTAACTTGCACCCACCCCTGTTGGTGGGCTCATTCTCTGACTTGTAACAGATATGCATTGTAATTTTGTCTACATTCTCCCCTCCTCCCCCTTCCTCTTCCACTAAACTGTTTAGATAATTGTGGCAAGGTAAAGATTCTGGGTAACTATAGAAGGCTGAGACAACAAGGAAGTTTATAAGAAGCAGCCAGCCCCAGGTAGGGGTGGCCCTCACCTTTGATACTACTGATTCAGGAAGCTGAAATCTGAGGATCATGGCTGGAAGCAAGCCCAGGCAAAAATGTCCATGAAAATCCTATCTTCAACACATTACAAAATAAAAAGAAGGAAGAAGGGGAGGAGGGGGAAGAGGAGGAAGGGAAGGAGGAGGAGGAGGAGGAGGAGGAGGAGAAAAGGAAAGAGCCTGCTAGAAATGGAGTAAAGTTCAAGTGGTACAAAAAAAGTTCTCCTAAGTTAAAGCACCAGTAAGTGCGCGCTCCCCCCCCCCACACACACACTTCTGTAGAAGCAGCCAGCAAGATGCAAACAATCAAGAGTCAGAGAGGAAAAGCCATATAACGAATGATTGTTGTCCTTAATGTACTATGTTGTCTCTCATCTCCTTTGCTGTCCCTTGGTTATCTCATATTGTTATAGTATCTCATTTGTTATCTGGTATATTAAATTTATTTGTATTTGGTTATTTGAAATTTGATAGGGAAGGGGGGAAAACCAAGACGGGTGGGGGGGGTGGGGGAGGGTAAAGGGTACCAAGACATGTGAAAGGGTATCAACGTATGTGAATTAATGCACCTTCTATCTGACAAATATCATGTAGCCCTTTTATTAATTACAATAAAAAATTAAAAAAAAAAACAAAACAGAGAGGAAAGCTTTTCTCCAAGAGAACATGGCTAAGTGTTAAGGGGAGCAGGAACTGGCGCCATCCTGAATGCCCTAAGAGTTCCCCACCCCATTGTGGAAGGTTGACAATGGTACAGCCCAGCCACCTTGACCTCCCCCCCCCCATGAGGAGGGATATCTGGTACAGCCCAGCCACCTTTGACCTTCTAGGGAGGGGCAACCTTGACCTTCTCCCCACCGCCATGAGGAGGGATATCCTCTTGGGTGGGGAGGGGGCCGGCTTTGTGTGGAGACCTTTCCAATTTGTGCGCCAATTCCAACTAAGATGATAGGTAAATTCAAACACTAGGCTGTAACCCTATTGGCTACCTGCGTGTGGCTGCAGCTGGCTATGTGACCTTTCTGTGTATGTAACAATCCCAACAACCACCTATATCCGGCCAGGCTTGACCGCATGGCTTTGGCCCTTAAAAACCCGACGTGAGGGCCGCTTGAGGTCACAGTGTCAGCTCCCGAGTCTGCACTGTGTCCCTGGCCTGTCAGTTCTCCATCTACTTCCCCAATAAATTCACCTTTTTATATGAGACTGTCTCTGTGTGGTGGACTCTGGTGGGACGTGGAATCCCCACCTGGAGGGGTGTGGATTCCCCTCCTTTTGACCCCATAACACAAGTATGGAAATGCTCTAATTGTGAACTAAACAGTCAAAGTGGTCATCATTAGGATTTGTAGCAAAAACAAATATTTGTTATTTACCTGTAGGAGAATAGAGCCATGAAGCTTGTTGAGATTGTTTGGGTAAGATGGACAGGAGGGGTGATAATAAATCAAAAAGCGAGAGAGAGAGAGAGAGAGAGAGAGAGAGAGAGAGAGAGAGAGAGAGAGAGAGAGAGAGAGAGAGAGAGAGAGAGAGAGAGAGAGAGAGATTGAAAGAGAGAGAGAGAGTTACAGGAGCTTGGGGACTATACCTAAAGAGAAGGACTAGACATTAATGACAAAACTGATGAGCTTGCTGATGAGAATGAGGTTACAGAAGGGAACACGGATCATAGGAGGGACACAATATTCAAAGAAGGTCAGAGTTGTTACTGCAGGCTTGAATACAAGAAGGCTTCAGGAGAAAGCGGCTTTGGCTGTAATAATCAGACAGAAGCCATGAGTATTGATATGAAGGCTGTGGATTTGGCAGATTTAGGTCAGGAAAATGAGACTGTTCCCGTCCACTTCTTTTCTCTTGTCAAATGTGATACAAAACATCAGCTGTGACACTGAAGATTTGGAGAGGAGAATGCAAATAATTTCATCCCCTCAAGCTGTGAACACCAGGGTCTGGGCCTAATTATATCTGAATGAAGCAACCGTACTTAGAGATTCATGTTCCTTCCTTCACTCCCAGGAACCAAGGACTGGGGAGACAGAATGAAGAATTACTTCACACATGGTCAATAGACCCGTCTTTGCAAGGGCACAGCAACAATGAGGTCTTCACATTTTTAGAATCAGAAGAAATAGTTCTAAATCAAGTAAGAACAGAGTAAGAAAGGCAAGAATATGCAAAGCCCAAATCCATACAAATTCATACAACACAATTAGAAGCAAGTCACGACTTTATCTATGATATCAATATATTAGCAGACATAATAGCTGGAGACTAGCATTTACTAGTGGATGCTAATGGAAAAAAATTGTGAGGCTGGGCAGGGAGTTTGGCCTAGAGGTAGAGTGCTTGCCTAGCATGCATGAAAACCCAGGTTCGATTCCTTGGTACCACATACATAGAAAAAAAAACTGGAAGTGGTGTGTGGATCAAGTGGTAGAGCTCTATCCTTGAGAAAGCCCAATGACAGTGCTCAGACCCTGAGTTCAAGCCCAGGAATGGCAAAAAAAAGAAAAAAGAAAAAAATTGGGAGGAAATGATAATATCCACATCCATGGATAAACATGTGTGTGTTTGCATCTCTTGGGCTCACATGTGTGACATTGGTCAGAACAAAGAATTAGAGAGATGAGCCCTAAACTCTAGGAAAAATCACAACATAGAGGGAAAACTTGGGTAATAGCTGAGATGACATGTTCTCTTGCAAATCCTTTTCTTCCCCCACCCACCCCGCTCCTAACACCATCATCCAGAAAGTGACATTTCGTTTCATGTCTTCTTATGTAAGTGGCATTGGTTCCTATGCCTGTTGTAATAAATGCTACACTTTCTCCTTTTATATTTGCTTCTGAATTTTCTTTCAGATATCATTTCATGATTAACAAAGGCTGCTGGAAGCACAGCATATCAAGGATTCTAAACAAAACAACAGAAAAAAGACCTTGTTGCAGACATTATCTAAAAGAATCAGGTTTTACAAGCTCTGGGTAGTGGAGGAAAACATCAGAGATTATATTATTTTATGCAATCAAATGGTGGGCTACTTGGAGTCCTGTCATTCTAAAAGTGTAGTCGGCTCTTCATTCCTTTTCAAAATGTGTAGAAATATCTTTTGGTTTATTCTTCATTGAAATAGACACATTCAGATGCTAGCTTAGGAAAAATAAGTACAGCAAAGTGAATATGCATTTCAAAGGGTTTTGCCACTCTAAATATTTTAACACAGAGGCACAAACAGCCTCTCCTTTGCAAAATGATTACATTTTCCCAAGAACTGCCATCTTCCTTTCATATATGGACTCATATTTTCCAGAAGCAACACCATAAAATGCTAGATACTGGATCTCATTTATTATTTTCATAAATTGCTATTCTGTGGTTTGTTTCATCTCTGAAACAGAAAATCCAGTGACAGTAGCATTAGAAATCTTTTTTTTTCTGTCAGTACTGAGGCTTGAATTCTGGTCTAGATGCTCTAAGCTTTTTCATTCAAGGCTAGCACTGTACCACTTTGAGCTACAGCCCACTTCTGGTTCTTTGGTGGCTATTTGGAGATCAGCATTTCATGGATTTTCCTGTCCTAGCTGGCTTTGAACCATGATCTTCAGATCTCAGCCTTCTGAGTAGCTAGGATTACAGGTATGTACCATCAGCATCTGGCTTGATTATAATTTTTGTTAATATTTATGAAAATATTCACTCTTGGTTTTTTTTATTTCAGTTAATTTTTAAAAGAAGATTTTCTTCAAAAACTATCCAGAAACTGTCTACTCTGAATAGAACTGTCCAAGCAAATAACTCCAGCAAACTTGCCTGTGTCTAGTCTTGGTACCCAGAGACTCAGAAGTGGCTCTTTCCAGAGCTGGTGTTTTATTAGGAACTCTGTGTAAATGTCACACATGGCTATGCAACATTTTCCAGGGCATGACAGATGCCTGTTAGTGTAAGCACAGCTGTCTTTGAATGAACTCTATACCTAGATACAGTCTGAAACCTTTAAGGCAGCAAATTTTGCTCTCAATTTCTGGAAGTATCTTCTAAGTCAAAGAGAAGAATGCAAAAGTAATGTTTAAAAGTCAGCTTTGCTGCTGGATAGACAGATGGCAAGGGCTTCCTTAAGAAATACGTGTGGCCTGAGAGCTGCAGGTAGAAGGGACAGACCTCACACCTATAGCCCTACAAGTGTTCTCTTTCCCCCAGCTGACTGCTGGCTGTCTTTCTCTGATTCTCAGTGTTAACAAGGCAGATTCTGCTCCCACCACTGTCAACACCTGAGCCAATAAAGCTGTTTTTCACAGGTGCACCTTTGTACTTTTATTAACAGAATCAAGTTGACTAATTTGTGTCCTTTTTGCAACAGAGAATTCTCTGCCTGGATCCAGTGAGACGTTCACCCCACCCTAGATTATTGCTTAGCTTTTGACAGTCTTCCTCAGACAGGGCTCCTGTTTCCATTAAAGGGAATCTTGATTCTTGGTCTGCCCTCATTGGCCCTGTTGCTGCGACTCGGGATGCAATTTTCTCTAAACTTACCATTAGGACCTATTGTCCTAATGGAACACACTGCCCAAAACACAAATGGACAGCTGAGCTGTGCCACAAACATCTCTGCACCTCGGCTGAGACTAAGTGGGTTTTCTGCTGCAACCTAAGCGCAGGAGATTGTCTCAAATTAGTGTGATCCCAACAGAATCCAAGATAAAGAATTTCCTACAGACACTATAACCTCACAGTAGACGGCAGTAGAACATCTCTTTAAAATGTTACTATTGCCAGTTAGTGCCTTCTTGGAGGTGATCTCAGAAAAGCACCCAGTGTTATTGTAAAACTCTTTGCTTTTCTTTTTTTATCACCACCATCCTTGTGCCATTTGTGATTAGATGAGACAAATGCATGCACCAATCATTTGTGTGTGTGTGTGTGTGTGTGTGTGTGTGTGTGTGTGTGTGTGCCAGTATTGGAGCTTGAACTCTGGGACTCTCATTATCATTTTTTCACACAAGGCTGATAGTGGTACTTTATCACTTCAGCCATACCTCTACTTCCAACTTCCTGCTAGTTAATTGGAGATAAGAGTCTCCTGGGCTTTTCTGCCTTGGGCTTTCTTTGAAAGGTAAACCTTACATCTCACCCTCCTGGGTGGCTATAATTACAGGGATAAGCTGCCAGCCCCCAATTCCCCATGACTTTGGTGCAGGAAATGAATACTGGATTAAACTTTCTGTACCACTGAGTCTACAGCATTTGTGTTCACATCAGGCCCTCTTGTTTTTTCATCCTCAAGGAGCCTCATTCATGGAGAGCCACAGTAGACTGCTTATGACACCTCAGCATTTGTTTGGACAGTCCACTAGGCAAAGCCTCCTTTCTCAGACCTTCAGTATGGCAAAAGTGGAACAGAGGATCATCAGAGTCCAGGCGCCAGAGCTTCTAGTTGCCGCATGGAAACAGGGACATTACCTAAATCAATGTCCTTCAGCATCTTAGTTTTTCTAGCCCCTACTTACTTGATGCCCTTGGAAAGTTGTTTGTTTTTTTTTTGACAAAATAGAAAAAAAAATAATAAAGAAGCTTGCCATTAAGTTACTTGTGGAAAGAAAACTATTTGGTAATAAATGCACATTAGAAAAAACTTGTCAATCTCCAGCATTTAGAAATTCAAGTCATTTCAGTCTCCTATGTTTCCCATCCCATGATGTATGCATGCATGTCTGCATGTATTTAGGAACCAGCTGTGATAAAGGGTTGAAATGGTTTTTTGTTTTTCTTTTTTCTTTTCTTTTTTTTTTTTTTTTTTGCCAGTCCTGGGCTTCAGCTCAGGGTCTGAGCACTGTCTTTGGACTTTCTCAAGGCTAGAGCTATATCACTTAAGCCTCAGCACCACTTCCAGCTTTTTTCTATGTATGTGGTACTGAGGAATCGAACCCGGGTCTCCATGCATGCTAGGCAAGCACTCTACCATTAGGCCAAACTCCCGGTCCCCGGGTTGAAATGTTTTACAGATTATTTTACCAAGGCCGCCTCTGGCATTCTTGCTTCCCTAATTTTGAATTGCTTTCTCCAACATTTTGCCATCTTCAGGAAAACAGACACCAAAAACCAAAAGAATGAACACACACACACACACACAACCTCTATATCAAATTGCAGCATTTTCTGAGAAAAAAACTTTAATTTCAAGATCAAAAATTGATTTTCACTTCTCCGACATTTATCCTCAGGGTGACTACAACAATAAAATAAGAAAGATTGTTTCCTTTTTTTTTTTTTGTAAGTCCTGTGTCTTGAACTCAAGGTCTGGGTGCTCACTGTTCCTGAGCTTTCTCATTCAACACTAGCACTGTACCACTTTCAGTTTTTCTAGTGTTCAATTGGAAATAAAAATTTCATGAATTTTTCCTGTCTGGACTGGCTTCACACAGAAATCCTCAGATTTATGCTCAAAATTATCATCATGAACCATTTGCACATGGCAAATAAGTATTTTTTTGTTTGTAATTGTTTTGTTGTTGTAGCTGTTGTTTTGTCTTCTATTTTTGTACATTCTGGGGCTTGAACTCGGGACCTGGGCACTGTCCTTAAGCTCTTTTGCTTTTGGCTAATACTCTACCAGTTGATCTACAGTGACATTTCCTCTCTGTTTTGTATTTGCCAATACTTTATATCTTTAGCATCTCCAATTATAGAATTACTTAACTACCTGCGTAAACAAGCACAGTTTTGTTATTCAGTCAGAAAGTAAAGGAGAGATCTACTTAGACCTTACTTCCTTGGATATAATCTACCAAACAGAAGAAGCTACACAAGGAATTCTGAACTCCATTGTCTACCAATATTAAAAATTAGGATATAGATTTTGTGTATAGATACCACAATTCTTTGAGGTGATCACAAGCAAGACTTTGAAAAACACCCATGCTTACTTCTAAATGCAAGAAGAGGCTTCGGGTATTACTCTATCCCCAGTGACAACTGCTACAGAGGACAACAGATGTAACACTTGGCAATAATGAGCACAGCTGTGGCCAGGCCAGCACAAAAGAAGAAAGAAATCATTAGATTCCAAGTAAGCACTTCTAATTATCTGTTTCTTTTTAATACGAGAAATGGAATTGCATCTCATCCTTCCAAATACTGAACACAAAGCATATTTATTTTTACTTAGGACTCTGATGCTGTCATCCTTGTGAAGAGACTCTGAGCCCCTCCGCTGCTTCTAGTATGATCAATGTACTAACTTTGTTACGTTGGATCTGGTTTCTCAACAGTATAGTCAAAATGCATCTTATTAGGCCATTTCTTCTTCTGAAGCTGGGTCTCTAAGGATGAAACAGAAACAAAACTTGAGGGGAAAAGCTGTTATTGTTTGGGAATTTTGCTTTCTTTCCCTTTCATTTGGTACCATTATTTCTATCATTGAATCAAGTTGCATAATAGAGAAAAGAAAAAGAAAAACAGGGACTTGCAACTCAGTTCCGCTATATAGTATTAAAATATATTTATTTAGCTTCTCAGAAATGAACTTTAAAAAATTAAGAAATGGCATTCTTCCTTGCAAGTTTATTTTGAATTTTTAAGTATAAAAATAGTTATTTGTTAAGTTTCTAAGAGTAAGACCAATAAATTGGCATTTAGTGAGCATCCATCAAACATAGAAACTAACACTCCCCATTTATTATGATGATAACTGTTATCATCTCTTTAAGAATATTTTTGAAATTGATGTGGCTGTCCCTTCCTGGCATTATTTTCCCCTGCAATATAGCAGGTGGATGTGCAATTGAGCTGGACCTCTACATGAACAGCCTCAGGTTCCAGCATGAGGGAAGAGCAAGAGCTAGAGTCCCTTTTACTTACCTTTTATATCTGGCTGCCCTGATTATTCAGCCTTTTGAGACATACAGAGAGCCAATTTGGGTTGTTACCTGGAATGAAAAGGATGCTCTCTTTAGACTCAGACACACCTACTGAGAAGTTCAGTCTCTGTTGCAGACTGCAGGTTCTCTTCCTTGTCAAAGTCCTCCATTGTTATTTCTTCAACAATGAATGAGAGGTTCTATTTGATATGCTCAAGGCATAGACTACATACAGATTCTCAGATGCTGCTGGCCGAGGGCCTCAGACAATGACAATTATTGTCTTTGTTGATTATGTTGCTCTCAGCTTTGACTTTGGTTTGTACCTAAATAATGTCAGCTTTTCCTCATGTCTACTACATCTGGTCCCATAGATACACAACACAAACTCAGTGCACACAGATATACAACACACATTACACATACAATGAACAACACACAATATAGCACAGATGCCACATGCACTATAGACAACAAACACAACTTGTGCAAACAACATACAGAAAACACATAAAATTCATTAATGTATGCATAGCCAACACACATGTGACATAGAGTACTAATGAAGTGGATGAATGACTTATTTTATCAGGCTACAATGTTCCATAAAACGATTTCCAGATATTCATGCTCTCCCCAAGCTGCAAAATAACTTTGCCACTATCTGTGAACTGGATTGCACTGAGCCCTTTCATGGACATTTTTGGTATTCCATCCTTCTTGAGGCCTGGATTTCAACCCATGGGTCCTGGTATCCTGCTTCATCATCTACTATTTGATAACTTTTCTGAGACTAGAGATCTCACCCAAAATCTCACCTTTGGGTTAGAAACCTTGCCTTCTTGGAAAATCTAAAATCAGAGATTAGATAATTTGAAATGATCTCCCCTTATTCATATTCCACACTGCTGTTATATAACTATTGACTGCTAGATTTTCCTCCACAAGCTTGAAAGGTTATATCGCAAATTGTTTTTATGTTTATTTTTTCAGGCAAAAACTTGCTGTGCATACGTGAGACTGTGATATTTGCATTGCTGGAGCTTCTCACATTCAGTGGGGGTGATACAGTTTATTATTAAGTTAATGACTTCCAGGAATTAGGAGGAAAGATGCATCAGTAGTATTTATATCGAACAGATCTAAATCCAAAGATATTATCAATATCTAATAAACTACTGATTGTAATTATATGAACACTGCTATCTTCTGAGGAAAAGTATATACTTGCTAAATAGCTTCTGAGTTTTCTTTTAATAACAAAATAACAACTGATATATGCATTTGATTTATGTTATGTCCAGTGGAAATCTAAAGGTCTTACACAAATTAGCTCATTTTTCCACATAAATAGTATCTAAGACTATTATGGTTCTCACTTTGTAAATGAGTAACCACAGATAATTCTTGTAAATTTTAACTATATTTTCCCATGTGACTATAAAACATTGAGTTCAATATCAACTTAACAAAAAAAAAGCATTCAGCCTGGCACCATTGGCTCATGCCTGAAATTCTAGTTCCTGTGGTGGCTGAAACTTGAGGATCACAGTTTAAAGAACAGAAAAATGTGAGATTCTTGTTTCCACTAAACTTCTAAAATGCCAAAAGTAGAACTGTGGCTCAAGAGGTAGAGTACAAGCCTGGAGCAAAAGAAGCTCAGAGGACAACACCTACGCTGTGAGATCAAGCCACCACCCCCCACTCCCAAAAAATGAACAAACACACATACACACACACACCAATCATCTAATTCTAGATTCCTATAGTTTTCTTAATGTTGTGTCTTAATAGCATAAAGATAAATATGAAAATTTTATGCAAAATATATTTTGCTCCTAAACCCAAAGACTTTTAATTTTCTACTTAAGGAGCCAAATTGTAAGATGATCATAGATACTTTAAGACTGATGTATCATGAAATATAAAATGACATTTTACAAAATTTGGACCAAAAAGCTGTGGTGGATGAGAAGCCAGATAAATATGAGGAAGAGCAGAGTGAAGTTCCAGAAACTTCTACCTGCTCTAGGGCCGAGAAGCCACCAAGCAAGTCCATCTCATGTATAGCCTGCTTCAGTGAGTCATGTATGTTGTGATGATTGCTGGAAGCATCTCAGGGGAACATGTATGGAGAGGACTGGTTGACAGAAAAATATCCATTTTTCTTTGTTTCAACTGACACCCCCCAAAATCATAAAAATATATGATGTATGAGAAAAGAAGAGGGAACTGAGCATGACTATACTGTGGTGTTGCTGAAGAGTTTATTATTCTGATGGATGCTTCAGTCACAGGAATAAATGATCTCTCCTGGGCAGACATCTCACAAATATATGGCAAAATTGGCTAGCTGAAGACCATTTGATTTGATCAAGTGACAGAAGACATGACTCAGAAGATGACAGAGGAATAACTACAACAAAGCAACAAATTCAGACGTAATGGAATTCAACTTCTCAGAAATACAATTAAGACCTAAGAGATGTCCAAAAAGAGAGAAAGGATAGATGCTACTGAGGGCCCTAAGGGCGCATGTACAACTACTCAGTGACAGATTTGCAGCAAGGCAAGACCATCTCCCAAGAAGCAGCAGAGCCATGAAAGAAGATTATTAACAGAAAGAGCCATGGGATTGAGGACTGAGAGGGAGAGATTTTATTCAAAAGTTATAGTCCTGTGAGGAAGCAAATTGGTTCTATATACCAAGTAACACATGAGCATCAAAATGCATGGCCAGAAAATTTCTGCCTTTGTATGCGGACATGGGTGTAGAGGAACCTGTCATATATGGTAGGTGGCACAGACTGACCCAGTAATTGTCCAGAACGCTAGATAAAGTAATGTACATGGCCCTTAGAGAAATGATCTAATGTAGCTTCCACCAGTCAGCTAAATCTGAGCAGCTTTCAACAATTCTGCTCCTTCCTCATTCTCATGCTAGAGAAGAAGGAAGAAGGAAGAAAGAAAGAAGAAGAAGGAGGAGGAGGAGGAGGAGGAGGAGGAGAAGGAGGAGGAGAAAAAGAAGACGAAGACGAAGACGAAGACGAAGACGAAGACGAAGACGAAGACGAAGAAGAAGAAGAAGAAGAAGAAGAAGAAGAGACGGAGGAGGAGGAAGAGGAGGAGGAGGGGGAAGAGGAGGGAGGAGGAGGAGGGGGGAGGAGGAGGAAGAAGAGGAGAAAGAAGAGAAAGAGGAGGAGGAGGAGGAGAAACAGAAAGAGGAGGAGAGTGCCCTAAAGGAGTGGAAAATGAAAAAGTTCCCCTCTGCATTTTCCCACATCTTTTTCTTCTAAGAGATTGGTTTTCTTTCTTTTTTTTCTTCAAAATCATAATCTGCTTCATCTGATATAAGAAATGCTGCTATTCTTCCATGTCTGTTATATGTGGATGTAATAAAAACCCATGATGACTTCTATCCACCTGCTCCTTCACCTTTCTTCTCTCATACAAGATTTATCTTCCCAGAATGCCCTGTGACTCTGGTGCCTCCAAGGAAGATGTAACAAAGTCCAGACGTTCCTGAGGAAAACACTGCAGGGGTCCAATTCTTTAGCCCAGCATCCAGATGGACTATAATAATCACTACAGGAAATGCAGAACCAATATCATTAGAAGAAAGCAGATTGAGAATCTCAGGAGTACCTCAAAGGAAAGCAAAACCCTAAATACATTTGAAAACTAAAGTGCAGTGCAAATCAATACATTTGAGCTTGCAGTTCAGGGTTATTCATTCAGTCCCAAACCTTTGTACATTTCAAGTTTCTTTTCTTTAAGTTCAAAGAGTTCATGCATTTGAAATTTGGAACTAAGGAAAAAAAGGTCAAATTTTACATTTTCACAGAAGGTGGCATGCTTTTGGAGTAATCATTATTTGGGATTACATGTTTGGAGCCATTTATTTCAGACTATTTTTATTCTGCTTTGTCCCAGAATTGGTGGCAAATTGGAATCTTTCATCGAGACCCAAAGCTCATAATGATGATGCATATTGGTCTCTTTGGGATGTTTGAATCAAGAATTTCTTGTAATAAGGCAGATCTTAAGTCGTGTGCTCTATTTGATTTATCTTGACTTGATCTTTTAAATAAAAGGCGCTTTGACCACATAGGCAGAATAAATGTCTGCCTTTGGATACAGACAAAGGTTTCTCAGGCCAGAAAGCTCTTCCCACAAAGCTTTTCAATAAATGGAAAGTCACTTTCTAGAATGATCATATACCAGCATATTTCACCCACTGACATCTCAGCACAGATGAGGTTTTCTGAAGAGCAATGACTGAAAAAGAGTATCTCCATAATGAGACCACAAGAGCTTTCTCTTATAGAGGGGCCAGGTAGCAGTTGGGGCTTAGCTAACTACAAAGAGACTACAAAGTTCCACAGGAGGAGAGAGGAGATGCTTTCTCCTGAGAAGCAGAGTCAAAGATGCCTTGGTTTTAGCCTTTGATGTTAGATTGTTGTGAGTCTTGCCAAACTCCTCATTCCTCAGTTTCCTCACCTATAAATTGAGATGCAACTATGTGTCTGTCTTACAGGGTTGATAAGGGATAGCTAATTTACAAAGACCTAGAAAGAGTAAAGGACACATAAAATTGTTGCCTGAATATTGCCATCATCCCACTTTTGCTCATTCTCATCCATAAGAGTACAGGCTATGTATTAAAAAGGAAAGACACTGAATAGGAATATTAACATACAGAAAAGTCAGATCATTCAGGTGACTGGAGGGGTCCCAAAAAGAAAATGATGATAATCCAGGAAAAATAAGATGATCTGGAACTTAAACTGGTAGCAATAGCTACCAGACTTTTCTGGTGGAGCCCTGGTAGATATGAAGTTGGGAGATGGGAGGTGTCACTGCTTTGTTACCCTTATTGGATATATAACAAGAGGGAAAACTCTATATAACAAGAATGCAAACTCAACTTCATCTGTTTAGGGCACTCATCTTTGAAATGCCTTCTACTCCCTAGAACTGAAATAAATTACTCTGAAAAATTACTAAGAAAAAGAAAACCTACAGAGGTAATTATAATAGCTCATGTTCATTTAGCTTAGTTTTCTAAGAAGCTGTCATTCAGCAAATATTTTGTATATTAACTATAGCACAAAATGACACATTTAACTTTTATTAAACAGATGATTCCTCGGTGTGATGGCATGTCTGAGGTCATGAAATCATGTAAATAATAAATCAACTTGGAATATCAATGCAAATCATCTAGCTCTGGCACCTGGACTGAACAGGACACTAACTTGCCTATAAGAGACTTTGATCGATGAATTGATTTAAACTAAAAGTTTGTATCAAGCTCATATCAAGTAATGGGCACCATTATGTAGATTGCTCAGTGAACTTGAGTTCTGATAGAGTTACCTACTTTACATTAGAGAGGACCAATAAAGAACAATAATGTCACATGAAAGATGAAGGGGTAAGAAGTAATACAGCTGGTCTCTTATTACATCGATGGAGTGAACTAACCACAAAGTAAACAAAGTAAAGTGTCTATAGTAAACACATAACAAGCTCTGTCCATGATCAAGCACACAACTAGCTATTTAAACTTCATTTTGCATTGGATATTAGAAATAATCTTGAGCTGATTTCAATTATGTTGGAGGATTATGTAAGTTGTATGCAAATATTGTAATTTTATTTATTAATTTTTATGCTGATGCTAGGACTTGAACTCAGAGACTGAGAACTGGCCCTTAGCTTTTTCACTCAAGGTTAGTAGTCTACTATTTGATCTACAACTTACACTTCTGGCTTTGATGGATAAGTGAAGACAAGAGACTCACAAACTTTCCTGCCCCAGCTGATTTTGAACTAGGATCCTCAGATCTCAGCTTATTGAGTGACCAGAATTACAGATGTGAAATAGCTGACACTTGGGTTAATATTATCACTTTATAAAAAGAATCAATCAGACCTTTGTGGACACCAAAGGATAGTTGCCTGTGAAAAAATAATTCCTCTAACCAAACCAGTCATTTTACCAGGAGGGAAAGTACTTAGATTAGTTATAGAAACATTAATAACTATTGTCTGGAGACCACTCAATTGTCAATCAAACTGAATGTAAGCAGGGGGTCCATGAACTATCTAGGAAGAATTGCCCTAGGCACAGTTCAGGTAAACCTCATTCACTCCATATATCAGCAAAACAGATTCAAGCCCTGATGCACTTTCCAACACAGTTTTTATAGAAATACTTAGAGATGTTCATATGAATTACAGTTAGAAAAGTAAGCTGTTTTTCCCTAGTTTGCTAATGCATGTAGTTGTCAACTAAGAACAGGCCATAATTTATCAAAAGCCCAGATAATGTTTGTGATACAATTGATTTACTTTCTCAATAAGAAAGGTCAGGGTCCTTAGATTAACAACATCTGAAAGCATCCATCTAATTAGACCTTAAAAAAATCTATGAGAAGAATTCATTTTACCTATCTGTTATTTGACTTTCAGTTGCTGAATTTCTAACAAATGAAAAGCAATGGATGAAGTCACTCAGCAAAATCGACAGACATAATACCGAATACTGAACTCGTTTCATAGAAACAGGAGACAGCAGCAGTCAATATTTATACATTTATAAATTGCAGGTTCTTTATTCATAGTACACTCTGGGGTTCAGCCTTAAAAGGAATGCATTCATTTGTATCTTTCACCCCTAACCCTCAGAACAAATCAGTCCAGGCTTTGTATTCCAAGCCCCCCATAGCACTGGACTGGACTTTATGTTAGCATTTTCAAAACAGTGGGACAGACTCTTATTCAAGCAGAACTCCCTATCTATATGAATGGTTCCCATCCCATACCAGTCCTGGATAAACCTACCAAGGAGAAAATGAAAGGCAAATACGCTGGATGGTGGGTGAAATTTGTCATTACACAGATAATCAGTAATCATCTGCTTCGTATGGAGTCTGTGGGAGGTAGGTGGGTAAAACAGACTACCCAGCTGGGACAAGGGGATTGCAGCTTTTTAACATGCTTGGACATCTTCATTGTTCTGGATTAGTGCTTGTGCCTACAATAGAACAAAGCTGAAGTGAAGGGGAGAGAATTCTCTCTACGCTTTCAACTTCTCCTGCTTTCAAGATTTCAATGTTTTTTTTTAATTTAATTTTGCATATCATGTTTAAGTAGTTACACAAAGGGTTTTCAATTCAACACGTCAGCTCATGAATATGATGTGTCTTGATTAATATCACTCCCTTTAACTTTCTCCCTCATCTCTCCCAACCCTACCCATTCCCTCAAATTTCCTAGTTCCATTTTCACATGCATAAGTTGAATATCATGACTCCATTCTCCCACCCTTCCTCGTTCATTTGTCGACTCCCTCTTCTTGTTCACCCCACCCACCCCTCACACATACAAAGTTTCATCTTCATATTACTAATTTTGTTAGACTGTAAGTTGTTCAAATGAGGCAGACCATAATAAGAGCCCCCTGTACATTTCAAATTGCAGTCAATATATTTGTGTGTATATTTATAAATTAGATCTAATTCCCATATATGAGAGGTAACTTGTATCCTTTGTCTCTCTGGTACTGACACACTTCACTTAATGTAATTTTTCCAGATGTACCCATTTTTCTGCAAATACTGTAAGAGGAAGTATAATGGAGAGCCTCTGAGTCATGCACTAATACCATCTGGGTTCAAATTCTAACTCTACTTTTTGTAAGAGTGACTTCTTGGTAGAGTAATTCTTTGTGTTACAGTCACCCTAACTACAAAGTGACAAGTAAAATTAAGAAACATCATAGAATTGTTGCAAGGAATAGGAGAATTAGAAATGAAACTAATCAAGCTGTACCTTCACATAAAGGAATATTATGTCAGGTGAAATTGTAATGAAAAATAAGCTGCACCTATCTTGTAAAAGGAAAACTAATAAATCCTTACAAGTTTTCAAATATAAGGTTAACTTCCACATGAGGTGGTAGTGATGTCTTCAAAGAAGGAACAATGTTTAAGCTGACGATCAAGGTTCCAAGCCAGCCTAAGCAGCCAAGTCCGTGAGACCGTTACCTCTAATAAACAACCAGAAAACTGGAAGTGGCACAGTGGCTCAGAATGGTAGAGTGCTAGCTCCTGAACACAGGTTGTTCAGGGACAGCTCCCAGGTCCAGAGTTCAAGCCCCGGGATTGGCAAAATAAAATTAAATTAAAAAGTATGCATTGATTTAGCGTCATACTATATGGCCTAAGATATAGAAACAAAAGCCATATAATGAGTGATTGTTGTCCTTAATGTACTATGTTATCACTCATCTCTTGCTGTTCCTTGGTTATCTCATATTGTTACAGTATCTCACTTTGTTATCTGATATATTGGATATATTTGTATTTGGTTATTTGAAATTGGATAGGGAAGGGGGGAAACAAGATGAGGGGTGGGAGTGGAGGGGAGGGAAATGGGGACCAAGACATGTGAAAGGGTATCAATGTATGTGAATTAATGCACCTTCTATCTGGCAAATATAATGTAACCCTTCTATTAATTACAATAAAAATATTTGAAAAAAAGTATGCATTGAGGGTCAGGAGTTTGGCCTAGTGGTAGAGTGCTTGCCTAGCATGCACGAAGACCCAGGTTTGATTCCTCAAGTACCACATGCACAGAAAAAATGGAAAATGTCACTGTGGTTCAAATGGCAGACTACCAGCCTTGAGTAAAAAAATGTTCAAGGACAGTTCAGAGGCCCTGAGTTCAAGCCCCAGGACTGGCAAAAAAAAAAGTATGTATTAAATGTCAATAGTTGAGTAAATCCTAGGAATTTTGGGGTAGAAGGGCTCAAATATGAGAGAGAGGGATGCATTTAGCGTATGCCTTATCAGGTTTGTGTTTATAGTAATGTGAACTTAAGTTGTCATAATGTATAGAAATCCTTTCTAACTGCATTGCATGTAATATTATATATGTGAATTATTATTTTCTCTATTTTACACATGATAGGAAAATAGGACACAGTAATTTTTAAATTGCTAAATATCAGTGCACCTTCCGCAAAACTGGGGTCAACTCAAGGTCATCTGTGTGCTTTTTATCTCACTTGTGTGATAAACTTGCTCTCCCCCGATAGCAAATAGCAGCCCTGAAATCCTGTGGAATCTGCATCTTGTAATGTTCACTTGCTGAGACCATCTTCTCTATGATAGGCAAAGGAGGGGGACCAAAAGCTCTTATGTGACTTTCCAATTTACATTGGGGAGAACTGTGACCATTTTGTGACCTCACACTCATTCTTTATACAAACCACTGTTGCAGAATAACGTGGGAATATTGAAGGGCACTTATCATTGGTTCCTGTATGGGGGAGGATGTACGACTGTCAGAAAGGTGTGAAAACCACTGCAAGGTCTCTGAGACATAATGAGGTTCCCATGGGCCACCATCCTCCTTTTATCCAAGATAGAGGCCTGCCATAGAGATCACCAGATGTGCTACAAAATGACCAAGAATATTTAATGTACATATGTGATCAAGGGAGTGGTAAATGCAACAGGTGATTTGTAGGGGAGTAACAGATAGGATGGGGTAGAATGATGGGAAAGAAGACTGAAGAGGAAGCATCAAACATTAAATGTTCAATTGTTATTCTCTTGCACAACTTTCTGAAGCTCAGGATAAAGTAAAATAGAATGATAAACAAATTAATACTCACTTTCTACACTTCTCTGATTGTAACCTGATGTCAGCTATCTCTGCTAGCTTTTATGTAAAATGAAAAGATTAATTTTCACAGTTGTCTACATCAAGTTATTTAGTTTAGACAAAGACTTTCACAGGAAGTGCTAAGTACCTCATTTCTATCCAAGTTGGACGCCCCTCCAGTGACATGAGGTGGCTACAAGTGATGCTGAGATTAATATGTGGTTTAGCCACTCACAGAGTTTCCCACTGAAGTCCCTTTATAGCACTCCTTACTAGCAAGTGGGATGTGAAATGATAACTTGGCATACTTCATTTTATGACAAACATCAACCAGCCTTTGCCTTACCCTTTGATGAGACTGTCAGAACTCATTGTTAGATTAGAATTCATGACTAACTTTACACCATGACTAAATTTACAGTTTTTTCATATGTATATAAAGAGGTTTTTCTCAAGAAATTGACCTTTTTGGTTACTGTGGAATAAAGTTGTATTAAAGAAATAGTATACTCTTTATATTTCCTTTATATAATTGAGATTTTAAGCCTATGTGAATTCTGTAAATATTTCCATACACTTACACATCATTCTTGATCAAGCCCACCTACCTGGCTTCTATTTCAGGTAATTTTTCCTTTTCCTTCCAACATACTTATTAGTCTCTAAAAGCCCTTCTTCCCCAATTTCTCTTCCCATTCTTCTACTATTCCATTCTGTATATCTAAAAAGGTTGAATCATTTGTTTCCATATATGAGAGATTAGAGCAGAACTTGTATGTCTTTCCATGCTTGTTTCACTCAAGTAAGTTGAACATTCTCCATATCCATCCATAGAAAAGCAGATAACGTGTGTGTGTGTGTGTGTGTGTGTGTGTGTGTGTGTGTGTTTGTGTGTGTGCGCGCGCGTGCGTGCTGGTCCTGGAATTTACTAAAGGCCTAGACACTGTGCCTGAGTATTTGAACTCAATTCTGGCTTCTGGGTGATTAGTTGAAGCTAAGATTCTCAGGGACTTCCTGCCAAGGCTGGCTGACTTCAAACTGCAACCCTCAGATCTCAGCTTCTTGATTTGAATAACTAAAATTACAGACAGAAATTGCCACTGGCACTCAGTGTACCTGTCTAATACTCATTCTTTAACTTAAATGATCTATTTTCAAAGAAAGAAGCCAGTATGAAAATTATCATTCAGAATATAAAATAACCTTGTGATTTCTGTTTTCTGTATTATGTGTGTCTTTCCACTTGCAAATATAATTGTAGTGTTGAAGAAAGGAGAAAGAAAATGAGAGATGAAGAGTATTTTAGTATGGTTATATTAGCTTCAGTCTTCATATTTGGGGAGGAAGGGGGAACATA